>NW_020950098.1:6250319-6473179 GCF_900497805.2 Vombatus ursinus
GAAGGAAGGAAGGAAGGAAGGAAGGAAGGAAGGAAGGAAGGAAGGAAAGAAGGAAAGAAGGAAAGAAGGAAAGAAGGAAGGAAGGAAGGAAGGAAAGAAGGAAGGAAGGGAGGGAAGGAGGGAGGGAAGGAGAAAGGAAGGGAGGGAAGGAGGGAGAGAGAGAAGGAGAATGGGGGGAAGAAAGAAGGGAAGGAGAGAGGAAGGAAAGAAGATAGGGCAGAAGGAAGGAAGGGAGGAAGGAAGGAAGATCACAAGTGGGGTCACAAAGAGTCAGACCCAACTGAAACAACTGAATAACAATTCATTAATTATCTTGGAAAAAAGTTTCTCCCTTACCTCTGGCAATGAAGAACCTAAAAAAATACCAATAAAAATGGCTGACCAAATTCAACTTTAAAAAAAAAAGGGGGTGTAAGAAGGAAGGAAATGAGGGAGGGAGGGAGTAAGGGAAGGAAGGAGAAAGGAAGAGAGGGAGGGGGAATTCTAAAAAGGCAGAGGGGAGAAGGGAAGGCATTCCAAGCATGGAGAATAGGCAAAACAATGTCATGGAGACAGGAAATAATCTTCATGTATGAAAATTACAATGCAAGAATGTCAGTTTGACTAGACAGTAGACTGCAGGAAGTAGAGTGTAAGGCTAGACAAGTAGGCTGGGACCAGGTTGCAAAGGATTTTAATTGACAAACAGAGGAGTTTATAGTTGATCCTGGAGTCAGAGACACTGAAAGTTATTGTGCAGGGCAGTGACATGCTCAGAACCTCACTTTAGGAGAATCACTTTGACAGCTGTGTGTAAATGGATTGGGGCAGAAAGAGACTTGAGACAAGGAAACCAGTTAGGGAAGTATTACAACAATCCAGGTGAGAGTTGCTGAGCATCTGAAAAAATGTGGGGCTCATAGGAGCAGAGGAAAGGGGACAGTTGTAAGAGAAGTTGTTGAGATAGAAATAACTGATTGGATGTATGGGGTGAGTGAGAGTCAAGGATGACACTAAAGTTGTTAAGCTGGGTGCCCTGAAGGATGGTGGTGCCTTTGACAGAGCTAGAAAAATTTGGAAGGGGGATGAATTTGAAGGGAAATATAATATCTGCAATACAGATTACAATTCATCCCCAACTTCTTGTTCTATATCACTCAATCTCCCCAAAAACAAAAGGGGAAAAGAATTCTTACAAGGCTATTTCCTTGGTGTTCAGAGTCATCTAAAGAGTGTTTCCAATAGCCACAAACTGATGGGAGAGGTGTACAGTACACGTTGTGGGTATGGTAGAGGAGGGAGGGGATTTTTATCATGGCACCTGCAGGGTTATTATAGGTGCCTGGGTCAGTTAGGTTATAACTCCTTTAAGGAATTGACTCCAGATGGAAGGTCAGGAAATGGCACAGCGGCCTGAAAATTGCAGAATTGGGGCTTGTTGAATAATAAGGGAATATTAGGGCTGTGATTGGATACTACTGGGAGTGTGGGAAGTGACTATTCTTTCTATAGTTGTTTGATCGGGCACCCCCTGGGATGATACTACAGTTCTGAAAGCACCCAATTTTGAGACCACTGATTGAGGCAATAACACTTTTAAGGGGCATTTAAAGACTTTCACAAACTGGCTTTAGGCTTATAACATATTATACCCCTTCAAATATTGTACAATACAACCAAAGTTGCCAACTTAACATTAGTCAGTCAAGGACATTTCATGTTCCAACCTCATAATTTGAATGTACTCTTTCCTTATATCAACTTTTTAAAAAATTTAATTTTTTTTGTAATTTAAAAAATTCATTTTAAACTTAAATACAAAATGAGAAAAGAAAAAAAAAAAGATTGCCATGTACACAGCAGAACATAAGAGAGGATTCAATATAAAACAATACATTTCCATTTCAAGAAAACCTACATAATAAATTCTACACGTTGTTTTCAAACAGCTTCTTTTTGCTTCCTTGTAGGTTTACTTTTGTTCTCTGCTGTGTACTTTTTGCTTTATTTTCCTCCTCCTCCCCCACGCCTGCTCTGAAGAAGGCTACAATTAAGCATGCATATTTCTACATGTCATCTCTTTTCTTGAAGCATTTTCCTTTATAAGTCTAAGCCTTTCCATGTTGTCCTAAATCAACCAGCTCATCATTTCCTATACCACAGCAGTATTCCAACTCAATCATGTCCTATATGAGAGATTGTCTATGACAGTTTTCCCCTCAATTTTCTGCATTTCTTCTATTGTTGTCTGCATTAGTTTTATTTATACCAGAAAATTTTAATTTAAAATAATAGAAATTATCCATTTTACATTTCAATAATGCTCTCATCTTATAATATAATTCAAGGTCTGCTACTGTTGAATCTGCTTCCTTTACATCTTTTTTTCCCTGTCTTATGTCCACTTTTTAGAATCTATAGCTTCTTACCACCTCCTCTGTTATATTTCGCCAAATTATACTTGCATTGATGGGTTGGTAAGAAGACGCCTGCTACCTCAGGTTTTAGGGGTAACCTTTTGGGTGGCTACTTCTACTTTTGTAGTTCATAAACTACTACCAGCAAGATTCTCATTAACTATAAACCACTAATGGCAATTAGCTCTTAGTAAAGGTATTTACTCAGATAGCGTAGCAAGAACAGAAACATTTTCTGTATAAACCTGGGGCTCACTCTCTCACAAATATACAAAATGTTCATAGGAATTGCAGGTGCAAACCTAGAGAACAGTGGTAATGGGTTACATATCTGGGACAAATAGCTTGCATTGGTATTCTGTACTTGACTCTTTGAAAAAGGATAGCTGGCCTAATGATTTGACATGACCTTAAGAGAAATTGGCCTGTTCTGAACAACACTTTGGGGACTGAACCTGAGGGCAACTGATAGGAGTTATCAGAAGAAAAGAGAAAATGGAGATTTAGTAGATGTAAGAGTTAAGGGACTATTTATGACAAATAGAATATTGCTCCTAAGATGCTCACTTTTATGGCTAACTTCGCTATGCGAAGTAATATAAATGCAATATAAAACTCATTAAAAACACAATTTCGATTTATAAGTTTTCATCTACTGGCTGATTTATGCTCAGAGTTAAGATGAGTTATGCATTTCTATTACCTAAATAGAAATGAAGATTTTTTTCCAGAGAAATTAACCACAAATAACTATAATTTAGTGTTTTGCTATTTTCCCTCAGAATAACAATAATAGTTCAAATTTTTCTTCTGAAGAATTTCTGGAATCTATACACATTCATTGAAATCCAGAGAACTTTTGTAAATAATAGTTCTTCAAAAAGACCAATAATTTTTATCCATTGATTCATCAAGTATTTCCTAGACACTTACGATATGCATGATCCTGGCCTAGGTGCTAGGAATCTGGAACTCCTTCCACAGGTGAAACAGTTGTATAGGAAGGCCAAGGAAATTTAATTCACATATGCAAATAATTCCTTTGATCTTCAAAGTTCTATCAAATTCATGTAGAAGTAATTGTCTATCTGAAGACAGATCAGAGTGGAGGGATTCTCAGATAAGGGTGCTTGCATTTGTAATTGCCTTTTTAAACTTTTTTTTTCTCTTAAAGGTAGAGGGTTCTTTAGATATGGGAGCATGAGAGTAGGTAGAAATAGTAGCATTTTGGCCACTTAATTTTGAAAACTTTAAGAATATACATATGAATATGTATAAGAATATATATATATATGTATGTATACACAGTTGTGTACATATACCTATATAGCTTTCATTTGGGGAATCATGTATGTTTCAGGAGAGAGGGATAGTGCAAATAGAGTGGATGTGGTACATTATTCAACTAAGGACAGGAGACCTAACATATATTCCAATTTTGTCCCATTCAGGCTTAAGCAATTTGCTCAGCTTTCCTGCCTTTCTATCTCTGAAAAGGTGTACAACATTTTAGCTATATCTCTGTGACTTTGTCAAGGATTAACAACTTGCTTCTTAAGATAAGATGAGGTTCCTGCAAAAAAAAAATGCCTTTAAATCTGAGTACTGTTGGAAAGCAATTTGTTAAGCAATTCTGGCTCTAACATGGGGAAAACAATCAGCCTTGTATCTTAATCATAGATCCTGGGAGAATTCTATGCCATCATTTGTAAGAACCATGATTAGCGAAGAAATGTCAAAGTAAAAACTGGTACTTTGTACTACAACTCACTCAAGAATATTAGTCAAATAAAAATTGAATAATACCTTGTTTTATTTTTATTGGCCAATTGGAAAAGCAATAAGAACCTAAGTATGTTAGAGTCACAATAGGTCAATTCAACTGAGAGCAAGAGTCTTGAGGAACATGCCTAAAATACTAGAAGTGTCTTTTTGGCATCATTAGACATTTTAAAGTTTGTTTACATTGGACAGTTGTATCTAAAAGTTATGTTTTGAAGTGTTTGTTTTGCCTCCCAAGGCAACCCTGTCAACTGAAATATCTGTTCCTTGAGCAAGACAGGGAGGGTGGGAGTTTGTCACTCTGCCATTCCAAATGAAGAATGGTCTCAGACTCATGCATGTTCATGGATGAAGAGATAGCCATTGCCCCTACAGTTGTGTGGTTTGTCCTTGGTTCTCAAAGAGGACTTTGATGTCAGGGAGATAATGACATGACTTGCAATTGAGTTTGATTTGAGTGAGGGAGGGCACCCCTATAGCTACCAGAGTAGCAGTGAAACCTAAATTATCCAGAAAATAGTTAACTTTAACTTTCAACTGTATTGTCCCTCCTGGAACAAGACTGGACTGGTTGCAGTCTGTGCTGAGTGATTCCATGCCACTGCTTCATTATCTGTAGAAGCCAGGACCAGGAAGTACCTGCACAGACAGAGTACAGAAGCACCATGAGATAAACCAAGGTTAGAAGTTAGGATTCTGGTTGTGCAAAGACACAGGAAGAAAGTGGTGCCATGAATAGAAACAGGATCAAAATCAAATCAAAAAAAAGTTCAATGAGGCTTTTGAGAAAAGGGTTCCAGGGTCAGGCTATAGAATTGCAGTATTGAAGAAACCAATTGGGAATGTTCAAGCATGACAAAGGATTCTTTCAATTTGCTGCACTCAATGATCTGTGAACATGTGCACTTTTTTATTTGTTTGTTTTGACAGGCTGTGTGAGGCTAGGTCCACCTTCTATCTTCCTTTGAATTCAATGCACAGAGGAAGCATGTATTAAGAATTTAGCACAAATACAAGGTATAAGCTGGGTGGGGTGAGCATAAATTCAGCTCTATTGTCTTTGCCTTTGATTGCTACAACACTGAGCCATGATCAATAACAAAAAGGATGATTACCTTGAGGCACTGAAAAATTCTCAGTCACCAAGCAGATGGCAACCTCTCTTCATTCTATTGACTGACTGAGAAAAATAGACTAATTTGGCAAAGATTTTCAATAATTCTTGACTCAAAATTTTTCATTAAATTTGATAAATATAGTCATACTCATTTATTGGTAACAGAATCCCATTTCTTCTCTCAAAACATGTAATGCTTTAATCTAGCTTCTTAAGAAAACCACTAAAAGGTGAAGAGGATATTGGAAATTCCAGGCACCATTTCAAGCCAGTAGGGGAAAGATTTCTGGCCAGAAGTCTTTCTGGACTTCTCAAAACAAGAAGCGAGTAACTCCTCTGCCCATGGGTAGTGTTGTCTGGCTTCCAACTTTAGCTTTGACATGGTAAATATCCCCTTTTACAAGTTGTCTGACCATAGTTTAGCAAAAAGAGATGCATTTTACATAATTTATTCTTCTTTTTAAGCATTCCTTTTAAAAATGTTGAGTTTCAAATTCTTGCCAGCTTCTTTCCACCCATTAAGAAGGTAAGCAATATAAAACTCATTATACCTGTGAAGTCATGTAAAATGTAATTTGACATTAGCCATATTGGAGGAAGAAAAGTAAGAAAAATAAAGTGAAAAATATGCTTCAATCTGTACTCAGAGTTAATCAGTTCTCTCTCTGGAGGTGGATAGCATTTTTTCATCATAGGTCCTTTGGCAATGACTTGAATCACTGAATTGATCCAAATAGCACAGTCTTTCACAGTTGATCATCATTGATGTTACTGCATAGATTGTTCTCCTGGTTTTGTTCACTTCACTTTGCATCAGTTCATATAAGTATTCCCAGGTTTTTCTGATATCAACCCCCTCATCATTTCTTATAGCGCAATAGTATTTCATTGCAATCATAAACCACAACTTGTTCAGCCATTCTCCAATTGGTAGACATTTTGTCAATTTCCAATTCTTTCCCATCACAAAAAGAGTTGCTATAAATATTTTTGTACATATAGATCCTCTTCCTTTTTCTTTGAAGTGATGCATTTTTTTACATTTAACAAATTTTAAAAAATACCTCCCTTATGAATGTTACTATTTTTATTTTCTGTATTGATATAAGGGAACATGGATTTAGTTCTCTCACCACCTCACCCATAATTGATGTAGTCACAGAAAACAAAGAGTAGATAAAAGAGGTAATGAGTTGTTATTACCTGGAGATAACTTTATGAAATTCAAAAGCCTTTCTCTATGGAAATTAAAGAGAACAAGCTTATTGTATGATCTAAAATGGCCATTCCTTTGCAAAGCTTTAAATAACTACAATTTGAGGTAGCCCAAGCCAAGATTGAGCAGTAGAGGAAGAACCCAGTCCCTTAAAGGGAATTGTAGAGGAAGAAAGGGTAAAATAATCCAGATCCTGGACCACTTAGAGGTGCTACAGGAAAAAAATCAGGACCAGATATAGTTATAAGAAAATTCTATTAAATATTCAAACAACAATAAGTTCCAATATTCAAAAATGGAAGGAAAGGGGATCCTACCAATTCTTTTTGGAAGATGAATGTGGTCCTGATATCTAAACCAGATATCAATGACAGAGATAAAAGAGATGGAAAAAAAAAACCCTACTCTAAAAACTACTTTACTGAATATTAATATAAAAATAGTGGATAAAATATTTTCAAAAAGGTTAGAGCAATATATTTAAAAAAACTACACACTATATCCAGGTTAGATTTATACTAGGGAGGAAGGGTTGGTTCAATATTGGAAAACAGTAAACATAATAAATTAGGTTAATTATAAAGCAATAAAATTCCCATAATTATGTCAATAGATACAGGAAAAATATTTGACAAAATACAATAACCATTTATGTAAAAAACATTAAAAAGAGGAATAAATGGAACTTTCCTTAGTATGATAAATAGTATCTAACTAAACCAAGAGCTGGTATTATCTATAATGAAGAAGCATTAGAAATCTTTCTAATTAGATCAGAGATAAAAAATGAAGTCCATTGTAACCACATCATTAAGCTCCAAAGAGATGTGTGACCTAGATATAAAAGGTCTTATAAATAATTTAAATAAATTGAGAAATAAAGAAGATACCTTTCATAGCTATGGATAATAGAAGGGATCTTGACCCCAAAGAATGATCAAGGAAGAGGAAATGAGCAATTTCAATAATGTAAAATTTGGAGGGTGTCTGCACAAACAAATCTATTTAGAATTAGGAGGGAAACATTTAACTTAGGCAGAAATCTTTGTAGCAAATATTTCTGAGAAAAGTCTGATAATCAAGATATATGAGGAAATGATACACACACACACGAGCTCAATATGAACAGGCAGTTTTCAAAAGAAAAAATAGAAATTATCAATAAACATGTGAAAAACACTATAAATCCCTAATAGAAGTGCAAATTAAAACAACTATGAGTTCCATCTTATATCCATCAGATTGCCAAAGATTACAAAAATGACAGTTGTTAAAAGAAATGTAGGAGAACAGGCACAATAATCCACTGATAATGCAGCTGAGAATTAGTTCAACTGCTCTGGAAAAAGTCTTGAAGGAACCATTCCCCAATTTATTAAACTGTATGTAACTCCCACATATCTGTTAATGAATTTTCCTATATGCTAAAGAGAAAAAAGATAGAGGGAAATGATGCACACATATATATCATAATTTTTTTTTTTTACACAAAAGCTCTTTTTCTGTCCCTTTCAACAACCAAACTGTTCATGTACAAAAGGGGCAATACTTTTCACTGTCAATGAACATTAGTGGCACATCTTCTGAAACTAGGGTTCTGTGACAAGTGGATGTCAATCCAGAAGGTGATTTTGGATACTCACCATCTTAGCAGGATACAAAAATAAACATAAAAATCATATGTAACTTAAAATGAAATTTTTTCCCTGAAGGAATAGATTGCTGTTATTTATATTTAAAAGAGTAAATATTTAGACTTTTAGTTTTCAAAAAGTGAAATTTAATAGTCTTGGGTTTGACTCAGTAACTAAAATTTATGCTACATCAGTGATTAAAATGTCACCATTTGTTTCCAAGATATATTAGTTTGGCCATTCCCTACACTTTCCTTCCCTATCAGAATAAATTCTGTGGTCCTACTTTTGGGAAAAATGATACATTAAAAAAAGTAATTTACTACAGAGTATCCACACTGTTCAAATTTTATTAGATCCTTTTTATCTTGCTAACAATATCATAAAACTATACATTTCCCAAATTCCATAAAACCACAAAGGAAACAATTGCTATGGTAAAAAGATATGATTTCAGCCATAATTTAATTATATCCCTCAGAATGGCAAGTATAAGTTCATTGTAACATCAAACCTATGGAATAATTTGTTTTAATTAGAAGTAATTCAATGGTTTAACAATAAGATTGTTTTCATTTTAAAACAGATTTTACTCTGGTCCATTTTTGAGGTTTTTAAAAAGAGGTCTAAGGATCTCCAGGAAGTCTATAAATAGATTTCAGTGGGTCTGTGAACTTGGAACTTTAAAAATTTTTGCTAATTGTATTTTGGCATAATTGTTTTCCTTTTCAGTTCTATGTATTTTATTTTATATATTTAAAAAACTCATTCTGAGAAGGGGTCCATGGGTTTCACCAGAATGCCAGACTGACACAAAAAAGATTAAGAACTCCTGGTCTACTATATATAATGAAAGTATTAAAAAGAAACATATTCTGGGTCAATACCCCTGGATCTGAAATCTAGGACAAAGGGCTAGTTGCACAATCAGACCAGGAGTACTTGGGGAGGTGAGAAGAAGAAGCGGTCTTCACATGTAATCTAAACTCTCTGTGATGAGCAGAAGGGAAAAAAAAACAGCTCTTGAGAAAGTCTAAACCCAGTATTTGGCCTCTGGGCTGGGGGACTATTAGTGGCCAAAACATATGCTACATTCTCTAGGGACTTATACATTTAACAAATAAATGAATTTATTGATTGATGTTTTCTTGCTCAGATGGTTGCAGAAATAGAGTGGAGAAGGCAGGTCTGAATGGGCATAGCTTCAGCAACACTACCAACCCTATACCTAGCACTTCCATCATCTGTCACATGTTCACATTCTACAGGAATCTCTCCCCCAAAAAGGAATCACTGTTTATCACATAGCAGAACAAGAGGAAATTTTGGATTTCTCAGGATTACTAAGAAAAGTAAAATAAAGTCTCTGACTAAGATAATGTTCCTACTGTACAGGAATATGATAGATGTGATTATTCACTTTATCTACTAAACACGTACTAGATGAGAACCCATCCCAGACACATAGCAAAGGCTAAAAAATGCTACTTATTTCATCAACTGATGAGGTCCCTATTTGTCATAAAACAAAAACTTACTCCTGGCTAAGAAAACAAATTTGTAAGCATGATAGTAAAGCCCATATTCCTAATAAAACTTTAAGGAGTCTGGGTTTTTCTAAGAGACACGCAGATTCCCAAAATATCAAGTATAAAGAAGCCACGAAGATTCTTAAAACTGTGTGAGGATAAATTCTTGGGCAGACAAAAATCGGTGTTACCAATCTAGCTTACTAGTTGGACCCAGGTGATTATGTTAGCACCAGTTCTGGTGTCTTCTAGTGAATTGCCTCTTCTCTGGGATTAATAGGAAAAATTTTGCACACAAGAAAATACTGAACTTAATGACATCAGGAAAAATCTGTCTCTATGGATTGGATTTTTCATAGCAATTTGTGTAGGTGACTGTTTCACTTCTAGACATAATCCTTTGGAGAATTCAGTACAGAGAATTTGTCTTACTTATTACTAGTTTATTGATTCAGACACCACCTCTTAGAACTAGAGAAAAAGAGAAGAAAGTAGCATGCTGTAGTTTAAAAAGTACTGGACTTGAATGTAGAAGGACCCAGGATTGAATCTGGCTTCTGAGACTAGAAGTTTGATTTTGAGGAAGGCACTTAACCATCCATAAAATGGGTATAATAATGGTGACTACCTCTCAGAACTGCTGTGAGGTTCAATTGTGATGACATGTATAAAGTGCTTTATGAACCTTAAAGTGCTGTGTAAATGCTAGTGATGATGGTGATAGAATAATGATGTTAATGCCCTTTGGCACGATGGATGACAAAAATTTTTTTTTTAATTGATTCATTAGTGGGCTCTGAAAGAAGACTTAGCAACAGTAACATGTGAAAGGAGAAAGAAAAGACAATGGGTACCAATTAATATTATCATTAGCTCATGGTAACAGGACCCAAAAAAGTAATCAAATTAAATGCAAATCCATTCTTGCCTACAAGATTGGTACATGATCAAATTCTCTGTTTATCACAAGATGAAGATAGTAACAATAATAATAGTTCACATTTATGTAGTGCATTAATATTTGCAAAGTGCTTCACATTTATTATCTCTTTTGACCCTCAAAACAACTCTATGAAATAGGTGCTATTATTAGTCCCAATTTACTGATGAGGAAACTGATGCTGAGAGGTTATATCACTTGTTCAGTTGCCTATAGCTAGTAAGTGTCTATCTGAGGTCAGATTTAAACTCAAGTCTTCCTGACTACAGGCCCAGCAATCTATTGTACCACCTAACTGCCTAATTAATGATAATGATGCTAAAAAGGATTAATGATAATGATGCTTTAAAAAAATGAAAAGAACTAGCTGTGTGACTCTGGGCAAGTCACTTAACCCCAATTGCTTCACCAAAAAAAAAAAAAGAAAGAAAGAAAGAAAGAAAGAAAGAAAAGAGCACCAAAGGAACATTTTAAAAATACACACGGAGAACTGAGATTACACAGATAAACTGGACATCTTTGGAATTAACATTTTGAATTTATTGCATAGTATAAGAAAACAAGTGGTGCATAATAGATATTTGTGGTTTTCTTTATAGCCCTCTTAACTCTCTTTTTCTCTGTTCTTTGTATATGGAAATGCTCATGATTGTTGATATTTGTTAAGTTCAGAATAACCAAAAAATTAAAATTAGCATCTTGAAGAAAAATCCTTCAGTGGTATAAGACCTTTGCTGGGACCAAAGATAGATTTCTACGCTCTTCCCATCCTTAATCTTTTCTCTCTACAGACAGTCCCAATGCATTCATTCTCTTGGGAACTAGAGTTTCCCAAGGCTTATCCCCAGTGATATGACGCAGGCAATCTAGGCAGTGTGGCTACATTAGGGTACAAACAAACAAAGATATTGGTGGTCTGAAGAATAAGGCTCAATGAGAATTCACTCATATACTGATTGTCCTTAGTGTCTTATTTCCTTCTGATCTCTCCTGCTTCTGTACAATCCTGGCCTCTGTCTGAGGCCACATTGGTCACTTTCTCCTTAGACCTGCTTCATGTGCTGGTCTTTGAGTCTTTTGAGTTTTCCCTCAAGGCAATTGGTGATTAAAAACTATTAATTAGGATGTTCATTCAGTTCCATTATTCTTAAGCTATTTGGAGGAAATGGGTCATAATGATCATAAGTGGCAAATGCTAAAAATTATTTCTGTAGTCATAACATAATATGATAATATTAGCCAATGCAGATCATTCTCATAGGGCATTGGAATCATCACGAGCAACATATCTTACTGTATTTCCTAACACTGGGTTAACAGAAGATTCAACACAAATCTGTCTTGTATACTGAAACAGGATGATGAGTAGACTTAACATAGAAAATACAAACCCTCTTTTTATGGCAAAAGTGGGAAGTGAGCAAGTATCAACGGCAACAGCGTCCAGGCTTCCCATATTTGGATTATAAAAGACAAAGAGATGTGACAACGAAATTTTTTTGTAATTTGAAGATGTAAGAGAAAACAGATTTTGTGAACAAAAGCTTTACAGAGATAATGATCCTGTAATGCAAATAAGTAGGACTTTTTTTAAAAAAAGTTTCCATTACTAGGTCACGAATGCTAATTTTTATAGTTATGTGATGATAGCAAAAATTTAGATGTCTCATGAGAAGGGAGAGGAAAGGAAATGAATCAGTCTTTGAATAAATGATCTATTTTAGGCTATCAGAATGGACCAAGAATGATGATTTGCTTGCCTAGGTTATACACATTTATGATTAAAATTAGTTACTTAAAAAAAAAGACAGAGGAAATGTTAATATCCTTGGTAATATTCCAGGACTTTCCCAGAGGTTCTCCAAAAGATTTATTTGAGGTTGATCAAGATAGCTGGTTGAATCTCAACTAGCCAACACATTGGAAAATTTTTAAATGCCCACTAGGTATCAATTAACCTGAATTCCTATGGAAATTAAATCAATGTCACCTCAACTTTTGACACTTGGTTGACTATGCCAGAATCTAGGCTTTTGTAGCTATTTATTCTGAACTGATTGTATATCTCTATTTTCTGTTAAATCAAGAACCAGATCATGGTCAAACCTAAAATATTACACAAATCACTCAAGTTCTCCAGGCCTCAGTTTTCTCATCTGTGAAATGAAGCACTTGAACTAAATTTATCTCTATATTTCCTTCTGTGTCTTAATCCTATAATCCTAATGGTTACACAAAGTCTTCTTGGCAAAGGTAGGCCTTAGGAAGGGACATTGCTAGGAACCCAGAAACATTTTCCCACTCCAGGATTTAAGGTTTAAGCCATCTCTGAAGACAAAATATATAAAGAAAAATAATCCTCTTCCTCAGCAAAAAGCCCTATAACAGTACAAATCATAGGGCTTACTTCCTAGACTCTGCTGTATTTGCAGTGTGGAAGGTATGGAGTTATAGGCTCATTGGGAAATGAAAGATTCCTAGTTTCCCTTGACCATTTTTAAACTATTAAACATTCAGAGAATTTCCATAGAAGAATAAATTCTTTACTAGAAAATATTGATGTCAGGCAGGTAATGTTTGAAAAAAAAAACCAATTTGAAAAAAAAAACCAAATCCATTGTTCCCTATTTGTTCACCTGATCTCTCACTTCTGTCCTCATTTTCTCTACCCACATGGCTATCACCCTAGTTCTGGCCCTCAACATCTCTTACCTTGACTATTGCAATAACCTCCTAATTGGACACTCTGCCCCAAATATTTCACCTCTCTAATCCATTCTTTATACAGCTGCTAAGATGATTTTCCTAAAGTACAGGTCTGCCCTATCTCTCCTCTACTCAATAAAATCCAATGACTCCCAATTGCCTTTAGGATAAAATATAACTCCTCTCTTTGGCACTTAAAGCCCTTCACAACCAGACTTCAACCTACCTTTCCAGACTTATACATTACTATCCTTCATGCAATCTACAATTCATCTCAACTGATTTTATTGCTGTTCTTTGCATAGCACAACAATTCCTATCTCTGCTTTGGCATGGCTACATCCCATGCACACAGTTCTCTCTCTTCTTACCTCTACTTTTTGGGATCCCTTGTTGCTGTCTAGACTCAGCTCAAACATTACCTTCTATATGACTCTTTACTGATCTTCTAGTATCTGGCTTCTACCACCCTCCCTTTCCATGTTGCCTTATAAATACACACATAAGTATGTGTGTATATTCTATGTACACCTACTTATGTACAAGTACATGTTGTCTCATCCAATTGAACGTGAGTTTCTTGAGGGTAGGGGAAGCTTCATTTTTATTGTCATGTGCCCACCACTTGGACCATGGAAAGCACTTAATAAATGCTTATTAATTGGTTATGGGCATTTTTCATCTTTGTATTCCATGAACCTATCCAAGTATCTTGCATGTAGTGAACCTTCAGTAAATATGGAAGGAAGAGAAGAAAGAAAGAAAGAAGGAAGGTAGAAAAGAAAAAAGGGAGGGAAGAAGGAAGGGCTGATGGGAAGAAGGTAGAGATGAAGTAAGGGAAAGAAGAAAAAACTGAAGAAGAAAGGAAAAGAGGAAAAGAAGAAGGGAACAAAGGAAGAGAAGAAGGAAGGAGAGAGGACAGAAAGAAAGAAGGAAGAAAAGAAGAAAGAGAAGATTGGATTGAAGAAGGAAGGAAAGGAGAGACAGAGGCAGGAAGGGAGGAAAGGAAAGAGGTAACAAGGAAAGGAAAGAGGGGGAAAGGAAGGAATGGAAGAAGAAAGGAAGGGAGGCAGGGAGAAGGGAGAAGAAGAAAGGAGGAAGGGAAAGCCAATTTGTCAAGGATGAGAAAATCTAAATGGAGAAGTTTATATTTTATTTTAGAAGAAACAGATAGCCATTGGTGTTTGCTGAGTAGGGCAGTGACATAGTTAGAGACTCACTTAAGGAAGGGAGAGACTGAAGAAGGAAGGAAAAGTGGAAAGGAAGGAGGGAACAAAGGAAGGGAAGAAGGAAGGGTGGGAAGACAGAAAGAAAGAGGGAAGAAAAGAAGAAAGAGGAATGGTAGTAGTTTGGAGGATGAACCAAAGAGGGGAAAGACTTGAGGCAAAGGAGACCAATGAGGAGGCAATAATTTTGGTGAAAGATGATGAGGTCCTGAACTAAGGTGATAGCTCTCTGAATAGAGAATGGTTTGGGTGTGAGAGGTATCGTGAGGTAGAAATGGCAAATTTTTGCAACTGGTTAAATATGTAGGGTGAGGAGGATTGAGGTGTTGTGGATAAGATTAAGATTATAAAGCTGGGAGAGTAAAAGAATGGTGGTGCTGTTTTAGAAGAGGGTAGGTTTGGTGTGGGGAAGGGGGTGAAGAAAATGCTTTGGATGTATTGGATGTATTGAATTTGAGATCTCTGGGATATCCAGTTTGAAATGATCAGCAGGCAACTGGTGATGGGGAAGATCACATTAGAAATAGAAGGGTCCTTAGAGTTCATCTCATTTAAGAAATGAGGAAATCAATGACCAAGGAAGCAAAATGACTAATCCAGTTCACAAAGATAATAAATGGCAGAGGTAGGATATTACTAAAATAGACTTGACCATGTCTTTTGACTCCAAATACAGTATCCTTTCTACCACATCATGCCATCTCTAATGCGGATTGGTGAGAGGGAAGACTGAAGGCAGAAAGACCCATTAGGGAAAAGTCTACTCTGAGGAGGAATTCCAGGTGACTGAAAAACAATGGTACTGAACATCAGTACCATTCAAATAACCATCTGAAGAATTGTTCATAATCATTGATAATTTAAGGAATGCAGATTAAAATAGCTGAGATATCACCTCACATTTGTCAAATTAGCAATATGGGAAACAATAGAAGAATACAATGCCATAGAGATGTTGGGAATATAGACACATCATTTACTACTAGTTGAACCGTGAATTGGTTCAGTCTTTTTAGAAAAAATTTGAAATTATGTAAGAAAAATTAGCATAATGTTTATACGGTTTCATCTAGAGATTTGAATTACACCTCCTGGGAGATTATTGACAAGGAAATGTCCCTATGTACGAAAATATTCATAGCAGCATTGCCAATAAAAAGCTAGAAATAAAATTGTGTTCAGTGATTGAAGAAATGCTGAATAAATTATAGTATGAGAATGTAAAGGAATATTACCAAAGCGTAAGGAATAATGAATGTGACAAAATTCAGAGAAAAATGAGAATTCTTATTTGAAGGCACCCAGAGTGGAGAAAGCAGACCCAAAATTTAATGACTGCTATGAAAATACAGTTGGCATTATACTTCCAAAATTTAGTCATACACCCTTTCTTTCTGTTAATAACTAGTAAGCTACAAAAGTGAAAAGTTCTTTGCACTGAGTCATAATCTTATTATTAGGTAGCATTGCTTAACTAACTTTGGGGATATACTTTGTAGAGGGAATTATTGGGAGAGAGAGTTGTTAAGAAACATCTGTTATTTTAAGCATATGTATTTATCATTTATCTATTTACCTTTAATTAAATCTAAAGAAAAGATTATAGATAATCTCATAACTTAGCTTATAACATAACTCTTTCTAATGAAGATACGATTGAACCTGCCCCAGACTTAAATGTGTCCTTGGATAGTGAGTTCCACACTCATGCTGCATCTATTTGATAATTCTTGATTAAAATGGATAAAGTCTCAGGGCAGCTAGGTGGCACAGTGGATAGAGCACTGGTCCTGAAGTCAGGAGGACTTGAGTTCAATTCCGGCTTCAGACCAAACACTTGACACTTATTAGCTGTGTGACCCTGGGCAAGTCACTTAACCCCAATTGCCTTAAAAAAATGCATGAAGTCTCAAATCACTTTTTAAAAATTTCTTCTTTTTGGAAACCTTCAAATAGATAATTTTTTAATTTGTTCATCTCAACTTCTGCATGTCTGTACTAGAGATCATCATAATTCAAGTCATCCTTGACTCTGATGGGAGGCAGCGTGCCATGGTAGAAAGAGTACTGACTTTGTAGTCAGAGGACCTGGTTTCAAACTCCACCTCAAATATTATTGTGTGACATTAAGCAAGTCGCTAAAATGATGAAATTGAACTGGATGGTCTCTGACTTGCCTTTCAGTTCTAGATCTATGATACTATAGTCTTCTCCCTTTTTCACTTCTCACATCCCATCAGTTGCTCAGTCTTGACAAGCCTACCCACACAATACTTTTCAAATTGGTCTGCTTTGCTTTATTCACATGACCTCTTAGTTCAGGCTCTCAGTACCTCTGTCTTGAATTAGAAAACAGTATCTGAATTGGTGTCTCTTCCTCAAATCTTTCTCTCTCCAAAACATCTTCCACAGTGTCACTAAATTGATATTACTAAAATAGACGACTATGTCACCCTACTAGTCAAAAATTGACCTTGGATCTCCATTGATTTTAGCATATTTATCAGGTTGGCATTGAAATTCCTTCACAAACTTGTTCTTACCTCTCTTCATTGCTTTATTTCTTATTGTTCCACTTCCTGATCCAGCCAAACTTGCCACCCCTATGCCTTTGCACAGGTTATGCCCTGTATCTGGAATGCACTCCTTCCTCACCTCTGCCTTTCAGAATCTTTAGCTTCATTTAAAGCACAGCTCAGGTATTTTTGCATCTCCTTACTCCCATTTGCTACCACTCTCTTCTTAAAATTATTTTATGTATAAAATATATGTACTAGTGTAAATACTATACCCTCCGAGGAATCAATAAACTCCTTATAGGAAGAAATAATTTTATTTCTGTCAAGTATAGTGCCTTACACATGGTAGACACTTAAAATATTAAATTTAATTATTCTCATCCCTTAGCTTTAGTGCTTCCAACTTATACTTTTCATAGACTTGGTGTCTGGGGACTGGTTACAAAGCTTCCAGTGTTTTGCTGTTTTTTTTTCTGTTACATTATAAATATTCTTGCCTTCCTAGGTAATTCATTTTTTGATAGCACAATCTGATGTTTTCCATTTTGTGTGTGTGTCCCTCCCTAGTGCCTAGGAGAGTGCTCTACGCAAAAGGATTCTCAGTAAGCATTTTTTACTTGTGGAATGAAATTGTTGTGGAACCAAGGGTATTTGACCTTGGTGGAACTTTGCCAACACGAACATTGGTTTCATGTAAACAGATGTATAATATGACACAATTCCCCCATGCTCTACCGATGTTCTTTTTTATCAATTTCTTTTAAAATTCACTTCTGAGAAGCCAAGGGCAGCAATCAATAAGAGAAGACCCAGAAACATTGGATTTAAAGTTTGGTTTTAATTGTATCATTTTTTAAACCAACAGCAAGTCATTAAAACCTGACAAAGAAAACATTCACTTTTTTGTGAAATAAATCTATATACATCAATAGCATTTGTTCTTTCTACTCTCATGATTCCTGTAAAAGATAAATGTATACTTTAATATGTTATGTCAATATTATTATGATAATTTAAAATTAGCAAATAGCAAATCTTGCTATTGAGCATGACCAAAACATCAAGGTACAATGGATTTATATCAGTCTTTTAAGACAGGAATCATGGCATAATAGATACAGAATGGGCCTAGAATCTGGGAAGACCTGGGTTTCAGTCTTGTCTCTGTACTGGTTGGATGACCTGGGGCAAGTTACTTAAACTTTCAGTGCTCTTAGAAACTTCTAAGACTATAATTTGATGACCTGAATTGGCAGATGGAGTTCTCTTACTCGGGATTTCCCTATAGCAATGACACCAAAGGTCCAATTACTATCCCTTGTTCTTTATGCTATGTGGTTATAACTCTGGTTGTTCAGTAGACTTGTTTTGTATATTTAGCCTGAATAGTTGCTAAAGGAAGCCTAGGACTGATCCTGGATCTCACCATACGTACTTGAATCTGTCTTCTATGTAAAGACATTATGAGGGTAAATTTGTGCTTGTTACCAAGTTTCCTGGATAACTGAGTTTGGAGCCTACTAAGGATGGTGGGGAGGGAGAGGGTGCTGTGCATGTCAATACCTCATGATGGTGGAATTCTTGGGGAGTCTGAGAGAATAGCTTTTGTCAAAGGAGTTTTAGTGGATTTGCCTCAAAGGTAATATTTTATTTCCCTCCTGAGTAGGTTTCAAGTATACTAGTTATTTGTGTCAATTCAGAATGAATTTGAGCTGTCTGGGTAACTTGTCAAATCAGCATATAATTGTTTTATTTGTTTTTTACTTAGATACATTATTATGTTAGAGTCAGCTCACATTGGCTCATGAGTCAATTAATTTTAAAATTTAAAATTTCGGTGTGAATATTTACATCTTGGAAATAGGCAAATACTGTAAATCAGTCCTTGTTTTTTTTTGTTTTGTTGATAGTCTAGATTTAAGAAATTGAAGCAGAAAATGTTAATAATGCAGATTAAATTTAAAAGTGGGTCATGTGTATTTTTTTTCCTAAGGGGCTGGATGTTAAACATTTGCCAACATTTTCCTGTTGAGATATCTAGTTTCACAGTAACAATAATGATTTCTCAAGTTAAATATAGAGCATTCTATAGCACTCTTGCTTAGAGTAATATAACACAAATTGGAGCTTTCTGGGTAGACTTATTGTAATGTATTTGAGCAGGATTTTTTTTTAAACTTGAATTTCTAGCCTCCTTGTGATAATTGTTTCCTCAGCTATATTTAGAAATTCTAACTACATGCAATGATCCCATAGACATTAGAGATTTCACGGTAGATTTGGTTCTATGTACCTGAATACTAAGGCCTTCAATTTCTATGGTACTAATGAGAACATTAATTTTCTTCATTTACATTTCCAGGATTCTAACTAATTGAAGCAGTCCAACATGAATTGGAATTTTCTGGAAGGACTGTTTTTCTTTTAATTTTAATTGCACTGATTTTGTAAGACAAATAATTGAAGAAACAAAAAAAAAAACCTTTCAATATGCCAAGTATCCTCCTTTTATGGCAATTACTTGGAATTTTTTTTTATTTCTTTTACAATTTGACATTGAACTAATGAGATTTCAACCCATTTTAAAATTCTTCTTAAAACCACATATCACACTGGATTACTAGTGTACCTTTGATGTAGTCATTACCAAGTGTCTATTTTCCCAAGTTTACCCTTGATTAAAGCCCACAGATTTTCATTGGAGGTTAAACCAGGTGAGTTCCTAGCTCAATGAAACATTTTTTATCTCTATCACTTGAATAAATTTCTTAACTTTTTGTTAAACATGTCATTGTGCAGTGTCATACTGTAGGATACCATCTCCATTTAGGAATTTGTAAAATTCTAGAACAGTTTTGTTTTTCTAAGCATATCAATACATTCATCAGAATTCAATATTTTCTTAATGGAGGAAAGACTCCTACATGCAGTAGAAATAAAAAAATATATTTTTGAATGGCTGTTTAAAATCTGATATAGATGCTCAGGTCTTATAGACTTACCTGGATTTCTTTTAACAACAGTTTTGGCATAACTTTCAATAAAAAGTAAGTTTCAACATTAGAAACTATCCTTTTTCAATTTTCAGTAACATACTTTTTATATTATTTTGCCATGACAAATATTTTTTATCCAAAGCATTGTAATCTACCATCCAGATTCAATCATGTGATTTTCTCCTACACTGATCATTGTATCTTCCACTTTTACATAGGAGAAGGAAATCCATAAAGAAGTTGGTGCATTCCTTCTACAATATTTGGGGCATTTTTTTTCTATTTAAAACTGTTCACCACAAATTGAAGCTAATAGTTTATTTGACTATGTAGTTGCAGACATGATCCCTAAGTTCATTTAGACCTTCTCAGTGGTAATATTGCATTTCTCCAGCTAATTTTCAAGTATTTGAGAAAGGAGGGTAGATTAAGGGAGGTTGTTGACAGAAGCAAAACACTGGACAGGATGAAAGGAGAGAGAGAAAAGGATAAATGGAGGGGAAGAATGGACAGAAATATGCAGTAATCATAATTGTGATTGTGAATGAGATGAACTCATTTCATAATATGAAAATAGATAACAGAGTGGATTAAAAACCAGAATCCTACAATATGTTGTTTACAGGAAACACATTTGAAGCAGAGAGATATAGAGTAAAATTTAGGGACCAGATTCATTATTATGCTTCAGCTGAAATAAGGGGAAAAAAAGCAGGGGTAGTAATCCTGATCTCAGACAAAGCAAAAGCAAAAAATCAATCTGATTAAAAGAGATGATGAAGGAAACCACATCTTGCTAAAAGGTACCATAGACAATGGAGTGCTATCAATATTAATCATATATGCACCAAGTGGCATAGCATCCAAATTTTTAAAGGATGAGTTAAATAAGTTACAGGAGGAAATAAACAACAAAACTATACTGATAGGGGACTTCAATTTTCCTCTCTCAGGACTAGATAAATCTGACCAAAAAATAAACAAGAAAGAAGTTAAGAAAGTGAATAAAATTTTAGAAAAGTTAGATATAATAGACTTCTGGAGAAAATTTAATGGGGATAAAAAGGAATATACCTTTCCTTCAGTGGTACATAGCACCTTCACAAAAATTGAACATGTGATAGGGCACAAAAACTTCACAATCCAATGCAGAAAGGCAGAAATATTAAATGTATCTTTTCAGATCATAATGCAACAAAAATTACATTCAATAAAGGGCTATGGAAAGATAGATTAAAAATTAATTGGAAACTAAATCTAATCCTAAAGAATGGATAGATCAAAGAACAAATAATAGAAATAATCAATAATTTAATTAAAGAGAATGACAGCAATGAGACAACATGCCAAAATTTATGGGATGCAGCCCAAGCGGTACTTAGAGGAAAATTTATATCTTTAAATTTTTAGAAAATTGAGAAAGAATAAATTAATGAATTGGGAGTGCTGCTGAAAAAACTAGAAAAAGAACAAATTAAAAATCCCCAATTAAACACCAAATTGGAAATCCTAAAAATCAAAGAAGAGATTGATAAAATTGAAAATAAGAAAACTATTGAACTAATAAATAAAAGTAAGAACTGGTTTTGTGGGAAAAAAATAAACCATTGGTTAATTTAACTTAAAAGAAGAAAGAAGAAAACCAAATTACCAGTTCCAAAAATGAAAAGTGTGAATTCACCACCAATGAAAAAGAAATTAAAGCAATTATTAGGACAATTTAGCCCAATTATATGCAGGTATATCTGACAACCTAAGAAAAATGGATAAATATTTACCAAAAAAACATAAATTTCCCAAATCAACAGAAGAGGAAATAGAATAGTTAGCCCCATATTAGATAAAGAAATTGAACAAGTCATTAATGAACTTTTTAAGAAAAAATCTCCAGGAGTAGATAGATTCTCAAGTGAATTCTATGAAACATTTAAAGAATGATTTATCCCAATACTATATAAACTATTTGAAAAAATAGGCAAATAAAGAATCCTACCAAATTACTTTTATGACACAAATAAGGTGCTGATACCTAAACCAGGAAGAGAAAAAACAGAGAAAGAAAATTATTCAGTATTGTACTAGAAATTTCTCTATCTCTTTGTGCTGGACTTTGCTGGTAACAATAAGAGAAGAAAAAGAAATGGAAGGAATTAGAATAGGCCACAAAGAAGCAAAACTATCACTCTTTGCAGATGACATGATGGTATACTTAGAGACTCCCAGAGAACCAACTTAAAAACTAATTGAAATAATCACTAACTTTAGCAGAGTTGTAGGATAGAAAATAAACCCACACAAATCATTGGTATTTATTACTAGCAAAGTCCAGCACATATTACCAGCAAAGTCCATATACTATATGGACTTTATATTATATGGACGAGCAAAGTCCAGCACAAAGAGACAGAGAAATTTCATTTAAAATAACTGTAGACTATTAAATACTTGGATGTCTACCTGCCAAAACAAACCCGGGAACTATATGAACACAATTACAAAACGCTTTTCACACAAATAAAATCAGATCTAAACAATTGGAAACTATGTATCTAGACCAACATTTTACACTGTATATCAAAATGGGTACATGATGTAGACATAAAGGGTGATACCATAAGCCCCCCAGGTTGATTTTTTTTTTTGGACTAGGTAAAAGAGGCCATTCTTTGCCTCATTTATTACCTAGCCTTATTCAGTAAATGGATATTGCTTCAGTCATACTGAGACTTGGGAAAAATTCTAGCTTAAAAAGGCCAACGTCCCACTGCATCTAGGGCCATCTCCAGTCATTCTGATCTATATCTTGCTACTGGACCTAGATGGCTCTGGAGGAGAAAGTGAGGCTGGTGACTTTGTACAGCCATTCCTCACTTAAATCCAATTCACTTGCAAGATATGGCATCACCTTCCCAACATCATGGTCCTCTTCAAGAACAAAGGAGAAACAACAGCAACAACAACAGCAACCTTATGGTTGTTATAGAAATACCATATTGTTGTATTGTTATTATAGGAAACTATAGGAATAGTTTATCTGTCAGATCTGTTGAGAAGGGAAGAATTTTTGACCAATCAAGAAATAGAGGGCATCACTAGATGTAAAATGGACAGTTGTGATTATATTAAATTAAAAAGGGTTTCCACAAACAAAATCAATGCAGCCAAGATTAGAAGGAAAGTAAAAAGCTGGGAAACAATTTTTAAAGCAAACATTTCTGATAAAGGTCTCATTTCTCCAATATTTAGGGAAGTGAGTCAAATTGATAAATAATGTGTCATTTTGCACTTGATAAATGATCAAAGGATATGAAGAGGCAGTTTTCAGACAAAGAAATCAAAGCTATCTATAGTTATGTGAAAGAATGCTCTAAATCATTATTGACTAGAGAAATGCAAATTAAAAAAATTCTGAGGTACTACTTCACACCTATCAGATTGGCTAATATAACAGAAAAAGAAAATAACAAATGTTGGAGAGGATGTGGGAAAATTGGGACACTAATGCTCTATTGATAGAATTGTGAACTGATCCAACCAGTCTGGAGAGCAATTTGGAACTATGTCCAAAGGGTAATGAAAGTGTGTATACTGTTTGATCCAATAATACCACTACTAAGTCTGTATCCCAAAGAGATTTTTTAAGAAAGGAAAAGGACCTATTTGTACGCAAATATTTATAGCAGCTCTTTTTGTAATGGCAAAGAATTGGAAATTTAAAGAATTTCCATTAATTGGGGAATAGCTGAACAAGTTGTAGTATATGATTGTAATGGAATACTAACATACTATAAGAAAGACAAGCAGGATGATTTCAGAGAAACCTAGAAAGACTTACATAAACTGATACAAAATGAAGTGAGCAGAACCAGGAGAACATCATACACAGTAACAGCAACATTGCAACATTGTATGATGATCAACTATGAATAATTTAGCTATTTTCAGCAATACAAAGATCTAAGACAATTCCAAAGGACTCATGATGAAAAATGCTATCTGCCTCCAGAGAAAGAACTAATGGAATCTGAATGCAAATTGAAGTATACTATTTTTTACTTCCTTTTTTCCCCCACATTTTTTAATCTGTGTCTTCTTTCACAACATGAATAATATAGAAATGTTTTGCAAGATTGCACATGTATAAGCTATTTCAAATTGCTTACTACATTTCAGGGAGAGGTGGGGAGAAAGGATGGAGAAAATTTGGAACTCAAAATTTTAAATGAATGTTGAAAGGAGGAGGAAGAAGAGAAGGAGGAAGTGAGAGTGAATGTGAAAAATAGAAATTTGGAGTTAAGGTTCTCCTGATCCTAAGTGACATTGTTGATGTTCAGGGACTTGTAAATAAGTTTGAATAAACTGAGCCTTGAGCCAAGTTTTTTTAAGGCTCAAAAACTGAAAGCTAATTTCGTGTGTACTTGGTGAATTTTCACATGCTTCCTCAGTGCCTGTTTCCAGCTGGAACTGAAAATGGAAATACTAATACTGAAATAACATTGGAGAGGGAAATCTTGGTAGATTTTTGGTCAAGCTGGAACAAAGTCACACAGCAAATCTCAGGAGAGTCCATTGGACAGTATTTTTATCCTTGCTTCTACCACATCGTAGAGTCTGTGAAGCTGTGGATTAGAGGGTCATATGAGACTAGATGGTCCCAAAAAACCTCAGAAATAAAGTTTTTAAAGAAACTCAACATTTTAGGAGTTCCCCTCCAAACACCTCAGTCCAGGAATCATTGTTTCTCTAGTAAGGACCATCAGCAACTGATATCAACTGATACCTTTTCAAGTTGAGTTTTTTTCTGAATCATGGCAAGTGAACTGCATAAAATTCTTGAAAAGTTACAGCTCCTTAATCCTTCAAGAGTCTCTGGAGTATCACCAGAGTACATTAGTGTCATAAAATCTCTGCTTTCTCTCAATGTCTTCTTTCAAACAACAATTTTTGTTATCTACCCATGGAGTGAGGAAGAGTTGAACATGACTGAAATAACTAAATAACAATATAGAACAACAACTGTAACACCAACAACAACAGCAACAACAGTTGGCATTTATTTAGCACTTCAGGATTATAACTGAAATGAATTTTTTAAAAAGTCAAGATTCAAGTCTAGGTTCAATGATTCTAATTCCAGTACCTTTTCCACTGTACTCATTAAAACTTATCTTTCTTGTGTTCCATTCCTTTGTGGCCCTGCCACATGACTGGCTAGATAATTTCCTCAATTGCTTCATGATAATAGATGATGGGGGCTCAATTTGTTATCCAGGGAATACATTTGCATTTTAATAAGGGCCTTCTAGAGACAAACCCCAAAGAATGACTCTAATGGTGAGAATTTCATGCACCATGACAGATCGATAAGAGAAATGTTTCAAGGAAAAGATAGCCCTATAACATTCCTGCAAATATGCCATATAGACAGATGACAACCCATTCTGCCTATACATACTTCAAGCTGTGACCTTAATGACTGAACAGGAAACAAAACTTGCCTGTGAGGTTGATCAGTCTTCTCCCTCACTTTGCAGATAAGAAAATTGAAACACAATGAGGTTAAATGATGGCTCAATTTCACATAATGAGTGAGGGTCAGAGTTTGAAATGAGAACAAGGGACCTACTTCAGTACTTTGCTATACTCACTTCATATTTTCCCCCAAAGATATAGAAATTAATTTGATACATAACTATGAACTCTTTTTTTCATTTAAGAAGGGTGATTATTTTCCCAGTCTCTGAAATACTATGTTGAATAAATCTATATAGACTTCCTTGCCATGAGATCTTGGCATATCCTTTAATAAACAGTCTCCTGGGTTAACATGTGTCATAATCACAGACTTTGGGAAAACTTAAAAAAAGACTTTCTGCTCTGAGGATTTTTTTCTTTATAAAATGAAATTTTATTTACTCTTTGCAATATTTTGGGGAAGTCTTTTTCCCATATCCATCATTTTAGGTGAGTGCTAGAGACCAAGTAAAAAAGATCCCATTTACAATGACCTTGAGATTATATTTATCTGGAAAGACAATTTAATATCTTAAAACAATTCCTCAGAGGTTAGGTTTTTCAGCCATTTGTGACTTTATTAAGGTCCATTTATAAATTGTAGCTTTTTTATTATTTCCTTAGATGCTATTTAATAAAGACAAGAGAAAGCTATTAATCTTTAAATGTGTATTTTTCAGGGATAGGAAAGCATTACAAACAAGGCATAAGTTTAACTAAGTGTTAATTTATTTAAATAGGAAGAGTAACTTAATCTTTTATGTCAAATTCTGTCTGAAGGCTATGAATTAAGTTTCTGAGATATTCTCAGAGATTTTGGAGCTGGACTTAGCCATCTAGTTTAACCATTTCCCCCATTTTACATATGAGGAGGTGGAGGCCCTGGGAAGATCACAGATCCACCTAAGATCACATAGCAACTAAGTGGCAAAGGTGAGATTTTAATCCAGACTCTTAGCTTTCAAATCAAGTCTCTTGGGAGATGATTCTGGGAAGATGGCAGAGTAGGTAAGAAAACTTCAAGCTCCCTAGATTTTCCTCACAAATAAGACAAAATAGCATTTCAGGGCAGACATAGAGTGGTAAAAATAAACAAGAGTTGGGGCAGAACAGTGATTCTTCTGGGACAATCAGAGAAGATCTAAAAAAAAAAAAAAAACCAAAAACCCAGGACTGAAGTTTTGTCCCTGTAAAGTGTAAAAACCTCCCAGCTAGTTCTGTTGAAACAGCAAGTGGAGAGCCTTGGAGCTAACTGGGTTGGGAAGTAGCCTCCTCAGACACAAAATTTCCACCTCCTGGACAGTGTGGGGAGTTGGTGTCTGAGTGAGGGAAGATTGAGGGAAAAAGTGTTGATAAGGTACTCCTGTGCTGGAACCAGAACACACCTGGTGAGTGCAGAATCAGTGGGTGGGATGCTGCTGGCTGTGGGCACTTAAAGGAGTGCAAAGATCTTGGTTTCAGTTCCAGACCAGAAGGGAGAACTGAAGGAGGTTCTGAGGCCAGAGGCACCATCCCCCATACCCCAGGACTAGAGGTGATTACAATAATAAGCTGCTACAAATTTTTTAAAAATAAGCAGGCAAAGGAGAAAGAACCCACCTATAGAAAGTCACTATGGGAATAGAGATCACAGGGGTTTATCTTCAGAGGAGGATATTGAAGCAAAAAAAAAAAACCCTATCTTACCCCCAAAGAGCAACATCAAATGGTCACCTGCCCAAAAAGAATTCACAGAACTTTAAAAAGACTTTAAAAGTCAAATGAGAGAGATTGAGGGAAATTTTATTTAAAAAAATAAGAAAAATCCAAGAAAAACAAGATGATTATGAAAAGAAAGTCAACCAAATGGAAAAAGAGATCCAGTTTCTTGAGGAAGAGAATCACTCCTTGAAAATTAGAATTGGGCAAGGGGAAGCCAGTGAAGTTATAAGAGACCAAGAAGTAATAAAACAAAATATAAAGAATGAAAAAATAGAATAGAATGTAAAACATCTCATAAGAAAAACAACTGATCTGGAGAACAGATCAAGAAGAGAAAAACATAAGAATAATCAGACTACCTGAAAGCTATGATCAAAAAAAGAATCTTGATGAAATAATTAAAGAAAATTGTCCTTAAGTATTAGAACAACAGGGGAAAGTAAAAATAGAAAAAAAAATCTACCAATCACCACCTGAAAGAGATTCTACAAGAAAAACCTACAGGAATATCATAGTCAAATTTCACAACCTTCAGCCCAAGGAGAAAATATTATGAGCAAGAAGAAAAAAAACAATTCAAATATGGTAGAACTGCAATTAGAATCACACAAGAACTAGCAGTGGTGGCATTAAAAGACCACAGGTCTTGGAACAGAATATAGCAAAGAGCAAAAGAACTGGGGTTGTGGCCAAAAATACTATACCCTGCAAAGTTAAGCATAATCCTGAATGAAAAAAATAGATATTCAATGAATTGCAAGACTTTCAAGATTTTGTTGAAAAAAAAATTGAACTAAATAGAAAATTTGACATAGAAGAGCCAAAAGAAATATAAGGTACACATCAAAGACTAATTATAGGAGACTTGATAAAGACAGACTGTTTATTTTCTGTATGAGGAAATGTAAAACTGAGATTGTTATTAGTAATTGGGTAGTGTGAAAGAAAGATTGGGGTAGATCTGAGCATGATGTGATTCTAAAAAGTAAAACCGTTTAAGGTAAAAAGAGCAATTATCTAATACAAATGCAGTGTGAGAGGAAGAATTGACACAGAGGAATTAGATGGAGGAGGAGGGCTGGTAGTTCTGGAGCCCTACTCTCATTGAGAATGAGTTAAAGAGGGAAAAATATACACACACATATATATGTATGTAAGTATGTATGTATGTATGTATAAACGTTCAAAATTCAGAAAGAAATAAAAGGTTAAGGGGATAGGGAGGAGGGAGAGGATAAGGGAGAGACTTTTAGAGGGAATCCTACTCACATCAGATCTGGGTTAAAGAGAAAACAATATATACATTTAAGGGAATAAAAGTCTTCTAAATTTATAAAGAAATGAAAGGGTGAGGGAATAGGATAAGAGGGTATGGAAGGGTGTCTAGATTAATGGGAATGGGATGAAGAGAGAATAACATAACATATATTCGGAAAACTATAAAAGTCTTCTAAATTCAGATAGAAACAAGAGGGTAAGGGGAAAGGGTGGAGAGGAGAGGAAAAGGGAGAAATCTTTGGAAGGGGGTTAGGTTAAGTAATGGGAGAGCAAGGTAGTGGGTAGAATGAAGTACAGCAGTAAGGTGGGAGAGAAAATAAGAGATACACACAAACAAAATGAAGATCAGGAATAGAATTTTTTAGAAAAAAAGCAGAAGTAGTAATCATGATCTCAAAGTTAAAGCTAAAAAAGATTTAATCAAAAGAGAAAAATAGGGAAACTACACCATATGTTAGCCATATTAATCAATATTATTTTAGAGTATTTAAAATAACTAGACAGCAAAAGGTAGGAATATTGCTGTGGTATAGGAAATAATGAGTTGGTAGACTTAGAAAACTATGGAAAGACTTAGACTTATGTAGGAAGATGTTATCTACCCTCAGGGAAAAAGAACAAACAAGAATAGTTCAGTCTTACATAGATACATATGAATGTATGTCCATATATGAGTATGATTATAGATATCTAAGTATATGTATGTATATGTATATATATGTATGTATATATATAAATATAAATATGTATCTATATATATCTGTGCTTAATTGTACCTTTCTTGGGAGAGAAAGGTTGAGGAAGGGGGGGAAAAGAACAAAGTTAATGGTGCACAGCAGGCAACAAAAAAAAGGCATACAAGGAAGCAAAGAAAAGATGGACATCTCCTAACACAATGGTTAGTGTTTATTATATGGGCTTTCTTGAAACGGAAATTTATTTATGTATATGTTGAATCCTCTCTTACATTCTGTTGTGCACATAGCAAAGCTTTTTTTTTCTCTTCTTAATTTGTATTTAAGTTTTAGTATTTGAGTTTATAATGTTTCTTGTCTTATTGTGTATTTGTTTTAGCATTTTAGTTCAAAATAAATTAATAAAAGAAAAAAGTAAAAAACAAACAAACAAACAAACAGAAACAAATCAGGGCTGGCTCTTTCTATTATACCACACTGTGATAGGCCTTACCTGTTGTGGTTCAGATGTTTTCAGTTGTGCCCAACTCTTTGTGACCCCATTTGGGGTTTTCTTGGCAAAGACACTAGAGTAGTTTGCCATTTTCTTTTCCAACTCATTTTACAGATGAGGAAACTGAGGCAAACAGGGTTAAATGACATGCTCCAGCTCACATAGCTAGTAAGTGTCTGAGGCTAGACTTGAACACAGGAAAATAAGTCTTTTTGACTTCAAGCCTAGCACTCTATCCACTATGCCACCTGCCTCCTCTCCCCCAAACCACATTCTCTCACTGTCTACATGTCATATTAAGTTAATGATTACAGGAATATATAAAATCTTTTAGTATACTAGAAAACTATTTAGGCAGCTATACATTTCTTGAAGCAGTACCCTTCTTTCCACTCCCATGGATACTACCCTAGTTAGGAACTTCAGCACTTTTCAGTTGGACTATTGCAATAGCTTCCTAATGGGGGGTCCCTGCACCCACCAGTCTCTTCATTTTCCAATTTACCTTATCCCTTACTGCCAAAATTATATATCTAGCATTGACAACATTACTGTTTTGTTCAAAAAATTCCAGGGACTCTCTTTTAAATTTGGGCAGAAATGTAAACTCCTCAGTCCTACACCAAAAAGTCATTTGTAAATCTGGTTGCTACTTACCTTTTCAGGTTTATTAGAAATTATGCCCCTTTATATACTTTCATGTTAGGACTAATGTTTCCCCAATACACCTTCTTTTTCTCACCCACATCTGGAAACTTTATCAAAAAGAAAACAATGCTGCTGGATTCAATTCATTTTAGTCTGGAGAGTTTTTAAATAATACAAAATGATAGTTTTTGATACAAGCTAAGTGATAAAGGTACTACATTAAGCCAAAAGGTTTACATCTGTAGTCAGCTCTCTCTTTTCCATAGGTGGGCCACTGACATTAATATAAATAATATTTATTATGGATTCCAGAAAATTAATACCCTGTCTTAAGTACTCTCATTTCTTTATTGAGCTCTAGTCCTATATATCTATAACTGCTTGCTGGATGTTTTTGCTTGGATGACCCACAGTCAGCTCAAACTTAACATGTCCAAAATGGAATTCATAATCTTTCCCCTTAAATGGACCCCTTCTCGTCACTTCCCTGTCTCTATCAAGGGCAACATAATTCTTCCAATCACTCTGTTTGACAACTGAGGGATTTTTGTTAACTCTGCACTCTATCATCCCCCAGCCAGCTGCCAAGTCTTACTGATAGCACCTCTTCAATATATTTTACATCTCTCCCTTTTTCTCTACTTATATCACAACTACCCTAGGCCAAGCCCTCATCACCTCTCATTTGAGCTATTCCAATGGTCTCTTACTTAGGATCCCAGCACCCATATCCCTCCTCTCCATTTGATTCTCCAAATTGCTGCCAAGTGGGTATTCCTACAGAACAGGCTCCCCTGCTGAAAATGTCCTGGTGGTTTCTTCTTGCTTCCAGAATAAAATCCAAATAGCTTGATTTGGCATTTAAAGTCCATCAATACCTGACTCCAACCACTTCCCAAACTCATTTCATATTACTCCCTTGTATAATCTCCAACCTGGACTATAAACTGTTTCCTCTACAGGATGTTCAATCCCTTCTCTCTAAGTCTTTGCACAAGTTATTTCTCATTCTCTGAATTTTCTCCTTCCTCACCTAGTCTTCCTTTTGGAATTCCAAGGTTCATTCAAAGCTCAGCTCAAGGTTAATCTCCTTTAAGAGGCCTTCTCTGATGTGTCCAGTTGTTAGAACTGTCCCGTCCCGCGGGACATCAACGGAGGTCCGGACCTGTAAAAGAAGGAGGGGAGCAGGGGACACAGGAAATGGAGACAAGGCAGGCTTTCTGATCAAGTCTCGTTTATTGAAGGCAAGCTCAGGGTAGTTATACACACAGTAAGAGGGAGTGGGGGAGTTCCACCAATGGTATAGGGGCAGGGTATTCCAGGAAGAGATACAGCTTTGTCCGTAATCTGTTCTTATCACAAGGACCACCAAGGGTATAGGGGCGGGGTATTCCAGGAAGAGATACAGCTTTGTCCATAATTTGTTCTTATCACAAGGAGGCCTTGACAACTGCAACCTAGTAATTTTCCAGAGGTCATACTGGGCCTGTGGTCCCTTACATAGAACCCAATTAAAAGTCATTGTGTCTTTAATTTTATATATATAATATATATATATGTATATGTATATATGCATACATACACATATGTCTATATATGTATACTTACATACATATATACATATACCTGTACATATGCATATGCATACATGTGTGTGTGTGTGTGTGTGTGTGTGTGTGTGTGTATACCAGCAAGTAGTAGACATTTAATATGAATGGCCTGTAATTTTACCACTAAATTAAGAAGAGCAAAACCTACTTTAACAATGGGCTGGGAAGTTGGGAAACCAGTCCTGTACCAGGAAAGATCTCTCTCTCTCCTGTGCTTCCCAGAGCTGTCCTATGCTCTCATGCCTTGAACAAAGGGACACAAGGAAATTCTAGGTCACTCATAGGAGAGGAGGTGCCCGAACCAGTTCATATTGGTTCCCAAGAGGCAATTGTTAAATTTTTCAGTGTGACAATTTATACCTTGGATAGCTACAAATTAGGACTTGGTTTATTGTTTGTTGATTGTCTAGAATTAAGAAAGTGATGAAGAAAATGTTAATGCAGATTAAATTTAAAAGTGTATTCAGCTGAATTGTTTTTTCAGAGAGCTGTTTGTCAAACATTTATCAGACCACCTCTGACCACTGGTGCTTATCAGAAATAAGATTATTTCAGTAAAATGTAATCTTCAACAGACTAGATATATATGCTTAGAAATGGGTGCCAATCACACAACTATTTGAAGGAGGCGGGAGTAAGAAATATCAGTTTCTGTGTCTCTTTTTCTTAAGCTTGCCAACCACCTTCGTCATATACCTTGCCCCTTTATCTTTCACCTGGATTTGAGAAGGGGAACTGCTAATGTAACAGCTGACACTTCATGTTGGGGGAAGCCCAGGGACCTTTCTCTTTGTGTGCTCTCTCCCTTCCCTCTAGAGAGATCTTTAGAACTCCCACTGTCCAATCCTAATCTCAGGTTAGCTTCCTCTCTTCTCCAACTGGGAAGAAATACAACCCTGAGGTTGCCTGTGTGAAATGTGCCTTGTATGTAATTGCATATGTTTACTGCTATCCATGTAAATTATTGTGTGTTTGAGTATGTTTGTGAGAGAAACGATTATTTCTCTCGTATTAATAATCAATTATTGAATTAGGACCAGGATTTTTTTCATACGCCTGTAGGTTGTTCAGTCTCTGAAGGGTATTGTTGATAGATGAGGTTACCCAAATCCCTGAAGTACATACCTTTCCAATCCTGGCTTCAAGACACCACCCAACTAGAAAACCTTACAACGAATTTAATCTAAGGTGAATTCCAGCCCATTCTGTTCCACTCAGCCAGATCTGATCAGAGGTGGACCCCCTTTTGTCAAGATTGCCCTAAGCAGGGGTAGTCTGGATAAGAGATATTTCTGTTTATCTAAGACTGAGTGATCAGAGCATGACCCCCATCCCCTCATTACAATAGGTTCACCTCTCATTATAATATTCATTCTTCTCATTAATTGTTAACCAATCCTTTGTAGAGTGTCATGTCTATTAAATGTACTGCTGATGTGCATTTATTTTATTTCATTTTCAATGGTACTTAAGGTTGGTTACCTGGAACAACAGAAAAATCATCTTTGTTGTTTTAAAGCATGGAGGCTTGTGTTTGTATTACATCATCACAGGTTTTAGACTTGCCCCAGCTGATCTTTGCAAGAGATTGTAAAGATTTTTGATGAAGGAAGGAATATAAAAATTGTTATGCAACTCTTTCCTTATTGGTAGAGATCAATGCCCCAGAGAGGAATGGCAGAGTGGAGTGGGTGAGAGGGGAGAGAGGAGAGCTCCAGTTTCTTTAGTTTCTTTAGACATTTCTTCAAGTCTCTTTGGGCTCTGCCATCTTTTTAAGAGCTTTTGCCTTCCAGCTTCAAGAGAAAAGAGTGCCCACCCCACTTCAGGTTGCTGAAGGGAGAATAAAACTCTGGGAAGAAGTCCACATGAGAGAAGTTGGCAGTCTCTATCATGTCTCAATCCCCAGCTCACTGCACTAGAAACTTCAGGGAACTTCTCCTTGGATGAGATCTGAGATTCTCTCTCTGTCTCTCTCTGTGTGTCTCTGTCTCTCTCAGTTTCTTTCTGAGTTACTTCACTCCTAATGGGAGAGCTTTTTCACTTTGCTTTGTCTCATAAATATTTTTCTCTGTATATTCTCTAATTTCTGTTTTCCTATTGACTTGTGCAATTTTTTTTTTACCTAGGAAACAAAAATCTAAGAACCTTTAGTGACAGGCCCTTTTGCAAGGCTGTCTGTTCAAGCTTTGCTAAGACTGTTACACTTATCTCTATCTCTGTTGTATACCCTTAGTAGAATTCCAGCAAGGCAGTGTGTTTCAGGGGAAAGAAGATGAGATTTGGAATCAAAGGACTTGTTTTTGAGTTTTGGCTCTGTCACCACCTCTTTGTCCCTGGGCAAATTTCTCAACATATCTGAACCTCAGTTTCCTCATTTGTACAATGAGTTATTGTGCTAGATAACTCTGAGGTCCTTTTTGGCTCTAAATCTGGGATCCTTTGAATGGAAGCTCCTCGATGGCAGGGACCATTTTGTTTTTATCTTTGTATCTAGGACATAGCATAGTACTTTTCCCTAATATTCTAGCTGGGGAATCTTGTCACCTGGCTCCACTGTGATCACAAGGACTATGATGATGTGAAGAGGTCATAATTAATAATTAAATGTTATTGTCACCAGAAGACAGAGCTGGAAAGATGCATTCTATAATAAATCAACAATAACAAGCTGATAAAGGCTAATTTAAATGTAGGAGGCATTTCCTTGTCCTGATAATGAAGATAAAAAGTGATATGGTAAGATTAGAGGTGTGCTAGGATAAATTTTTATGCATTCTAGCCAAATAGAAGGTAAGTCTTTTGGATCTGTTAATCTTGATAAAATGTGTACATATTGAAGTAAGATGGTATTGAAGAGGTTTATCTTTGCCCCTTTTCCTTTCACCCCTTTTCGTCAAAAGGAATTTGACTCCTTTGTTTACAATTCCCAGAAAAACCTTAAAACTTTTAGATTCCTTGTAGACTCACTTATCTCTCTTTGACATCTTTCCTCCCTGGCCCTGAAAAGAACCTGGCTCTTGTTTGTCTCTTTTTCTCTCTTTGAAAGCCTTAGCCTTACCTTTTAAGCTTATTCAAATACACTTTCTTTCCTGACCCCAAAAAGAACCTGGCTTCTGTTTGTCTCTCTTTATCTCCATTTGAAAGCAAACTTCCCCCTTTTCAGCTCCCTTCATTATCTATTCTCATTATTTATTACCTTCCAAATGGACCCAACCTACCCCCCCCTTCTCTGACCACCCTTAATTCTAGCTAGGTGCCACGCGGTCTGGGACCCAGGAGTTCTGTTCACCCCAGCTTACTAGCCACCCTCATCCAGATTTCCCTAGGCCCTGCCTCCCCTCACCCCAAACTGCTTGGCCACTCCTAGACCCCTCCCCCAGTCTTTCTGTACTTAAGACTCATCTTTGCCCCATTCTGACGCTGAACTGTCCTCAAGCCTAGAGGCTGAGGCTCTTGCCCGCTCGTCCTCACGGGCGTCACGTGGCCTATCCACCCCAACCCCCACTCAGACGCTGAGCTTTCTTCATGCCCAAGAGCCTGAGACTGCCTCACATCACTAGTCCTTATGAGCATCACCTGACCACCTTAAACCCCATTTAGGCCACTGATGTTTGGGTTCCTTGGGAGTCTGGCCTATATGCTTCATTTTTAATAAATTTTTTCTCTGGCTGGAAGAAGATCTGGGTCGAATTCTTTCAGGCAGATCCATGCTGCAATTTGGGCTTTTTCCTGCCACCTTGGGGTGCCTCTGTGCATCTAGGAACACCCCAAAAAACCCCACCCTCTTCAGTATAAAAGCTTTTTCCAAGTACAGTCCGTTTGTACTATAAGAAAAAAATTGGCTGAAGTCAAAACTAAGCAATTTTCAAAAACATCACAATGTATTATTTGGTTCCCTGAAAATGTGATGGCTTACTTGACTTTTTAAATTAAAGCAAGGCTATTTCTATGGAAAAAATGGATTCACTAAATTAAATGGAAGTGTTTCATTTCCATTCTCCACAAATTCAAGGAGAATGATTACTATTTGTTTTTATCCTTTGTTCTTATCCATATCCAGGGGCACAGTGAGCTGGGAATGATACAGACACTTCTGTTCTAATCAAATTGAATCTTTCAAAAACCTGTAAATTCAACACATATCAAGTACTTTCAATGTTAACTGAGCTTTCTGCAGGATACATTTGCATATCCAATCTGAAGCATTGACAACTGACACACTTTTATTCATGTTGCTTATTGTGTTCAGTTCTATGTTCTACAGTTTAACAAAGACAATTGATAAGCTGAAAAGGGTCAAAAAAGAGTTACTAGGACAGAAAGGGGTTTTGAGTCCATGTCAAATATGGAGTGGAGATGTTAAGCCTACAGGCACATAATACCTGTATTCAAATATTTAAAGGGCTATCACGAGGAAGAGGGATTGTTTGGTCTATTTGGCCTCTGCAATGTTCTGAAAGGGGTGTAGCCTACTCTCGTATTCCTGTTCAACTCTATACCCAACTCTTTGTCTGCTTGTATTGTCTGTGTCTGATGAACAAGAGAGAGCAGTGCAATTTAAAAAAAGAAGAGAGAGAGGAGAGAGGATTCAGGAGGCTAGTGTGCTTAATAATGTTGAATTCTGCTAAGAGGTGAAGAAAGGAGAGGAATGAGAAAAGGCTATTAGATTTGGCAATTAGAAGGTCATTTGGTGGGGAAGATCCTTTGTAACTTCAGAAAGAATATTTCAGTTGTTTAATGAAGTCAAAAGCCAGATTGTAAATGATTTAAAAGACAGCAAGACCAAAGGACTTAGAGGCCAGAAAGGTAGACAGATTTTTCAAGGAGTTTGACTGAGAAAGGGAAGAAAAAATATAGCATGACAGTTAGGGGAGATTGTAGTTTTTTTTTTTCTCAAGTTTATGGAGGCTTGGATGTTGTTTAGTCGTTTAGTCATATCTGACTCTTCATGATCTGATGGACCATAGCATGTCTGGGTCTTCTATCCTCCACTATCTCCTGAAGTCCATCTAAGCCCATGTTCATTGTATCCATGATGCTATCTATCCATCTCATTTTCTGCCATCCCCCTCTCCTTTTGCTTTCAATCTTTCCCAACATCATAGTCTTTTCCAACGAGTCCCATCTTCTCATTATGTGGCCGAAGTATTTAAGCTTCAGTTTCAGTGTTTATTTTTCCAGAGAATAGTTTGAATTTGTTTAGGTCTATTGCAGCTCATAACTCCTAAAATCAAGACAGCTCTTTGGTTCAGCCTCCCCCGGTAGCATGACTTACAGTCATGTACCACCATGCTGGGCTTCCTAGAAACTCACTGTGGTATAGAAGAAACAATATTTAATTTGGAATCCTAAAACTTGGATCAAATCCTGATTCTGCTGCTTATTGCTTATGGGATCTTGGGCAAGTAATTTAACATCCCTGGGCACCTTCCAGATCTCTGTCCTATGATAATTCTGTTCAGAATGTTTGGATTTCTGAGAAAGTTAAATGGGTTCTTTAGGTAAGAAAAGAATGTAGGTGGGTGCATTTCTCGATATCTCAAAGATGCTTCAATGTTATTGGCTTTAGAAAGGACTTATTTTCGAACTTCTTTTCTATTCTATTCTGATAAATGTCATTTTGATCCATTCTGGAGCTTTGGTCTCTGTCTTTCCAAGCTGGCCATTGTTTGTAGCTGATAATAGAAAACAGGGAGACAGCAAAATTAATAATACTTTGTGCCTTCAACTCAGCTTTCATGAGCAAAGGCAGCTGGTTTATTACAAAGCTTGTTGAAGCTGTTATTTCATAGCTTGTTGACGATTTCCCCCTTTAAATTCAAATTTCAGTGATACCCTTTTGCTCAATACATGCCAAAGCTGTGGGCATGATATAAGTGGATTGCAGCCTGGGTGAGATGACTTTCATTATTTTAACAATCAATTTGGCTGCAGGACAAACATGTCTTATTTCATGAAAACACAATGCACATAAATCAAAACCCACAAAACAGATTGATTAGACAGGAATTATGCTCCAATTCCAATTCTCAAACGAGTCCATGATCTCATTGATAAGAATGTTCCTGTCAATGATACAAACTAAAACCTATCCATACCTGTATAACCTGTGTGACACTTGCCCATATCCTTCTATAAGTTCATTGAAAGGAGTCCAGTCAATACCTCTTTACTTTCTGCTGACATTGTAAGGATACTGGTGAAGCTTTCAGGCTGTCCACCTGTCATCATTCTTCCTCACCACATAGCCAGTTCATCTTTTTCACTTACATGCTTCCCTGATGACGTTCTTTACACCAGGTCTTTTTTGAAATTTATTATACGTTGCAGCCTCCTCACACTCAGAGTATACCTCTCCATTGCCGTTGTTTCAGTTCTTTGGAAACTGTTTTGTTCAATGTTTCTCAGCCATATAGCAACACCAATCGAATGCCCAAATGTTTAAATTGATGCAGACTCCAACTCTTCCATACCTGGTCATTGTGTGACTCTTGTCAATGTCTTCTCATAAGTTTGTCACAGGAAGGATACCTAGAGTGGTTGTCTTTTTCTGTTGCCCCTCCTGCTCTTCCTCCTCTCTTGTCCTTCCTCCTCCCCCTCCCCTTCCCTCCCCTCCTCCTCCTCCTTCTCTTCCTTCTCTTCCTTCTTCTCCTCCTTCTCCTCCTTCTTCTCCTTCTCCTTCTCATTCTCCATCTTCTTCTTCTCCTTCTCATTCTTCTTCTTCTTCTTCTTCTTCTTCTCCTCCTCCTCCTCCTCCTCCTTCTTCTCCTTCTCTTCTCATTCTCCATCTTCTTCTTCTCCTTCTCATTCTCCTTCTTCTTCTTCTTCTCCTCCTCCTCCTCCTTCTTCTCCTTCTCATTCTCCATCTTCTTCTTCTCCTTCTCTTTCTTCTTCTTCTTCTTCTTCTTCTTCTTCTTCTTCTTCTTCTTCTTCTTCTTCTTCTTCTCCTTCTCCTCCTCCTCCTCCTCCTTCTTCTTCATCATCATCATCATCATCATCTTCTTCTTCTTCCTATATCAGTAACAAATCTTTTCCTCTCTGTTGTAATATATTTCATTTTATGATTATATTTGATTCTCTCCATGTCCAGAGTCTGCAAATTTTTTTCAAGAAGAAAGCATTCATGATATGGCTATATGACTTCTGTGTAATTTACAAGTCTTTGGCCTCTCTTATTTCCTCCTCCTGAACCATACTTTCAGTATATTTCTCCCCATTTTTACGTTTTCTCATCTTTGCATTGCAGTCACCAATTATGAGAATATATGTTGATTTAATTTGGAGAGAGGGTCTTATTAAGTTTTTCACAGAATTTGTTTGCCTCTTTGTTTTTCACTAACTAAAGTGCATGAGTTGGAATTATTTTCAAGGTGATCTTTTTGCAAGTTTATCATCAGTCTGCATTATTGTTGTTCACTCATTATAGATGTGTCTGGCTTTTTGTGACCCCATTTGAGGTTTTCTTGGCAAAGATATTGGAGTGATTTGCCATTTCCTTCTCTGGCTCATTTTAGAGACAAGGAACTGAGGCAAACAGGGTTAAGTGACTTGCCCAGGGTCACACAGCTAGTAAGTATCTGAGACCATATTGAACTCAGGAAGATGAGTCTTCCTGACTCCAGGCCCAGCACTCTATCCACTGCACCATCTAGCTGCCTTGTAATGACCAAATATGCAATGCAATAGCATTTTTTGGTGGCTTTTGGGCATATAACAAAACATACTCTGCCAACTTCTTTATTTGCTTCTTCAAGGAGTATTTTTTTTCTCCCTCATTTAATTCAATTTACTTGGCACTTTCTTCCTTCTGGTTTCATTTGTAGATGGAATGTCAAGACTGATATGACTTAACTGCTCCAACCATATGTATACTCATCGGCCATTGGACAAAAAACTCACATTTAGGGGCAGCTAAAAAGTGCAGTGGATAGAGCACTGGCCCTGGAGGCAGGAGGACCTGAGTTCAAATATGACTTTGGACACACAATACTCACTAGCTGTGCAACCCTGGGCAAGTCGCTTAAGCCCATTGCCCTACCACCCCCCCCCCCAAAAATTCACATTTGACACGATAGAGTTCCAATAAAATATAATTATTTTTTTAAAATGGGTCTTTGTTTCAGAAGCAAGTCCTTAAAAGAATTTTGCAATTTCTTGTAAGCAAATCAACCCGCAGTCCTCCATCTGTTTAACCCTGGGCCTAACTTATTGATTTGTACCATCTACTACAGGTAGATATATTAATGGACAAATTGTATAGGCTGTCCAGCCAGTGGTATGCCATAGTTCCAGCAAAAGATATTTTCCATCTACTTGACTTTTTCTATTGTTACTCTAAATGTAAGATCCTTGTCTAAGGATCCATGTCTGTATTACTAGAGGAACTGAATCATATCAATCAATCAACATTTATTAAGCATCTTATCCATCTTGATATTTTCACTATTAGCAAAACCAGAGGAAAGTGGATGCAGCTAAATGGAAGATTGGCTTATGGGTATTCCCTGGAGGGTCAAATAAAGGAGATATACAAACATATACAGGAAAAAAGAAACATCCTTTCATAGGACACTTATTCATCTTATGAGTGCTCATAAGTATCCGCAAAAAGACCATAATAAAAATAATTATGACTTATCTATCAACAAAAGTTGCAGAGGAGGGGCAGCTAGGTGGTACAATGGATAGAGCATTGGCTCTGTAGTCAGGAAGACCTGAGTTCAAATCCGGGCTCAGATACATAACATTTACTAGCTGTTTGACCCTGGGCAAGTCACTTAACCCCATTGCCTAGCAAAAAAAAAAAAAGTTGCAGGGGACAAAGACTGGAGATTGTGAATGTTGCAAAGTAAATCTTTGCTTTACTAAAACCTTCTCTGTTTAATAACAAATTTGTCATAAATGAAAGGGAAGGCAGAAAGACAGGTTGGGAGGAAGGAAGGAAGGGAAGGAATAAGGGGGAGGGGAGGAAAGAAGGGAAGGAAAGAGTAAGGGAAGGAAAAGAGAGAGGAGGGAAGAGAAGGGAAGGAGGAAGGGAGAGAATGAAGAAGAAGGGAAGGAAGAAGAGAGAGAGAGAAGAAAGGGAAGGGAAGAAGAAGGGAAGGGGGGAAGGAGAGAGGAAGAGAAGGAAAAACATTTATTAAATGATAGGTACTGTGCTAAAAAGTAGGCATACACTTAGAAGCAAAGCAGACAGTCCTTGCCCTCAAGGACTTTGTATTTTAATGGGGGAAAGCACTACATAAAGAGAACTGGAAGAGGAGGTGGTATGCATATTTTTGTGGCATTGTTTGGAAATGGCTGAGGGTCTCAGAGACAGAGTTCAAGTCAAGATTACTTTAAATAGTCAGCACCTCTTCCCTCCCCATTCAATTCATTATGAAAAAAACTAACAAAAATTAAATAACATTTATATATATCTTTAGATTTTGCAAAGTATACATTATTTCATTTGAGCCTCACAACAGCCTTGAAAGGAAAACAGGATAATGATTCTGATGAGGAAATAGACAGAGAGATTAAGTGATTTGCCTAGAGTCACAGTTAGTAAGTGCCAGAAGTAGGATTTGAACCTAGGTCTTTCTAACTTCAAATCTAGCTCTCTATTAAGTATGTCACATTACTTCTCAATTTACACATTCATCTACTGGAGTCCATTTATTACACAAAGAGAAGTTTACTTAGAACTGCTAACACTTGAGAAAGTGGCCAAAGGATGCTGATTGGCACAATTTAGTGGTCATGTGTAAATTGGACTTTTGTTTAAAGAACAGCATGTTTCTAAGGACAAAGGTGGCTCCTCAGTGCCTCCAGCTACTACCATAGCAAATGATTTGTTCCCTTAAATCTAACAAATAAATCAACATTGCCTCATTTGCATTTAAATCCTTTTCCTAGTATACAAAGGAAATTATGTTTTTTAAATGTTCAACAGTTAATAATACCCCAAGAAACACACTTAGTTGTAAACACACTTAACTGCTGTTAACAACGGTTGTGTCTTTCTAGGGATATTATTTACATGAATTATGAGCATTTTCAGTTCTTAAAATGCATTTTTCAGTAATAAACCTAGTTACTGCCAATAAATCTGTTCAAATCCTTCCATTTGAAACAAAAAAAATGTGTCCTGATGTTTCCTTTTCATTCTGGCAGCCTAAAGATTCTAGTGTCATGTCTTCCGACTAATCACCCTGAAATTGGAATGCTTACCAACAGCTGTTTTGTTTAAATCTTTGATTCATGTCATTGACATTGATTTATGTCATATAACATTGACAACTCTACTCTCAAGGCATCTTCTATCTCATCTGTCTCATCTAGTACAATGTTTTGTTATTGTTGTTTTTGTCTAAATGACTACAGTGTGAGAGCATTTTCAGTTTTAAGCATAATTAGAAATTAGAATGGATTGATGTATCACATGCATGCCTATCAAAACTCTGTGACTGACAGACATTTACAGACAGAAAGGCTGTGTGAGCTTGAAATGTTCTTCACTGGTTTAGTGGAGAAAGTGCTGAGCTGGGAGATAGTGAAATTTGATCATATTCTTCCTGTTACGCCAAATACAAAAACTCAGATCAAGAAGTAACCAGTAAATAATAAGGCATTTTATTCAGGGGCAAAGAATTGCAATCCAGGGGCACCATGATGCTTTTTCAGACAGGGGTGTCCAGAGAGGGGAATTACAAACAGGTTATATACACTCAGAAGGCTTTGATTAGGTAAATAGATGGAACAGTGGATGGGTCATAAGTTGTTTATTGCAGGGTGATAGTGATATGGAGGCAAAGAGTGCCCTAGGATTAAAAATAATATTAAGGGTTACTATACCAGGCCCCTGAGGGGGTTTGAGGCTCATTCTGTAGCCAATCCTGTACCTTGAGATGCTGGAACTTGAGAACTTCTCAAGTCCTTTGCCCGTTATCTTGAAATGCCATAACAACTTGTACCAAAAGAATTGCCTTTGTTTCCCTTACCCTGTGTTCCTTATCCTCTCATTCATCTTCCTCATCCTATGTCATGACAATTTTTCCTTATCTTGTAAGCAACAACCTTCCTTACCTTGTTTGTTCTTATCCTGTCCCTAATCTCCAACCCCCATAAGAAACCCTAAAAATACATCATCTTTCTACAGGCTATACAGTTTTCAGTCTATATAAGCCTGGGTCTTTTCCTATATCGGCGCCCTTTGTTTAGCTCCTTGCTAACCTCAGGCCTGGGAAGCTTTGAGGAAATAAAGCTCCCAATGGCTGCAGAGAAGTTCTAAGTGAATTCTTTCACACCTGAACCAGCTCTCTCAACTCTAAACCTTAACAATAGCACCTTCCTGGAAAAACCCCAGGATCAGTTTAAGCCACTTATAGTCAACAGAGGCAGGTTATTAGCTGGGCCCCAACCTGAAGTCAGCAGTAGGGTCAACAGAATAGCCAAACTGCAAGGAGGGAGGGGTTACTGAAGTGCCCTTGGAGCTACATCTGTCCAGGAACTGAGGCAGTCAGAGACTGCTGATCTCAGCAGAGATTCCCAGGAATTTATCACGGGGGCAAGAATGGTGATTAGAAACTTCTGGTCGGAACAGGGGTAGGGACTCAGAGTTTCCCCAGGGTTGACACCCTGATGCTTACTGTCAGCTGTTTTGGTTAAAACTTTTATTTATGTCATTGACAGAGATCATATCCTACTCTCAAAGGCATCTTTTGTCTCATCTAGTGGCAATGTTTTTTATCCAGATGCTGATAATGTGAGAATATTTTCGGTTTTAAGCAAAACTAGAAAATTAGGAGAATGGATTAATGCTCTGCACCCATGTCCATCCAAAAATGTTGACTGATGGATGTTTACAGACAGAAAGGCTGTGTGGACTTCAAATTTTGTTCACTGGAATGGAGTAAGTGCTGAGCTGGGAGATGGGGAAATTTTATCAAATCCTTCCTGTGAGGCACACTAACTGTAACACCTTAAACAAGTCATTTAACCTTTGTTTACCTCAGGCAAACCCCTAAGATTTATCTACTAAGCCATGAGCAGGTTATGAGTTATATAAATAGAAGGAATCTTACAAATGGTTCTCCATGCTGGGGAAATTGCAGATCCTTCCCATTTCCCTGTATCCTGTGCATCCTTCTCCACTAATCACTATTCCATTAAAGATGCTTTACCATGGAGTGGTTATATGGAGATAACAACTTATATTCATATATTTTAAAAATATTAATATATTCTTATGAAAAGTATTCATTCATATTTATATTTCATATATTCATAAATCTCTTTAGAACCTGAGGTAACCTCAGGTTCTCTGCTTGGCATGTAGCAGTTGCTTAATAAATGTTTATTGATTGGCTGTGAGAGTGGACTGTACCTATTAGATCTATCAAGGCCAGGCCCAGTGATGAATCAGATGTCTTTTTTCCAAGCACTAAAATTGCTAAATCTGGAGTCATCACTCAGCTGGCCAAAGGACGATGAAATTTTCAGCCTCAGGGAAAGGTTTATCTTTAAGGTACTGATGATCTTCCTTGGAGGTATAGGTTCCCACACAGATGTAATCAGAAACCCTAGAAATAGTGAAGCATCACACGTGTCTATCCTGATTAATAAGAAGGTCTAGTGGCTCCTTCTTCCCTCAGAATAAAAATGCAGACTCCTCTGTTTGGCACTGAGAGGTCTTCATGGTCAGACTCCAACATCGTTTTAAAATTTTGCTTTTAGCCTATCTCTTGAGGGCGCTGACATATCATTTCCCTCCTTCTACTTTTCATTCCAGCCAAACTAGTGGATTTGATGTTCCTTGTACATGATGGCCCTCCATCACCCTTCCCTATTTCTTTTCAAAGACTGTCCCCCATCACCCCATGCTCTCTCTCTTCTCATCCCCTTCCTCTTGGCATTTTTAGCTGCCTTCCAGGATCATCCCAAGGGCTATCTCATACCTCTGTACTTTCCTGATTTCCCTGGTCCTTTGTGTTCTGCTTAAGAGCTAACATTTAAATAGCATGTTAGGGGTTGTGGAGCACTTTGCAATTATTACCCCATTTTATCCTTGCAATAATCCTGGGAGGTGATGCTATTATCCCCTTTTGACAGATGAGGAAACTGAGGCAGAGGTTATACAACTTGCCCAGGGTCACACAGATAATAAGTATCTAAGGCTGAGTTTGAACTGGTCTTCCCAACTCTAGGATCAGACTCTATCCGCTGTGCCACCTAGATGCCCTGTTACTTTGTATGTCTTTTGCAATTTCTTTTCTGTAATACATGTTGTCCACCATCCTTCCCCTTCTGTAGTATGTAAACTCCCTGAGGCCAGAGACATTTCATTTTTATCTTGCTAACTCTAGCGCCTAAGAGAGTTCCTGGCACCTAAATGGAATTTAATAAATGTTCATTTGATCAAATTGAATTAAGGGATTTCCTTGATTAAATTTTATTAAGGGATTCTTTTGACTGAATTGAATTAAAGACTTAAGAAATGTTATCTGTTTCTATGCAAACCGTTTGCTGCCAATCATCTGTTCAAATCCTTCCATTTGAATCATAAAGTGGATCCTGATGTTTCCTTTTCATTCTGACATCCTAAAGATTCTTGTGTCATGTCTTCCAGCTGATCACCCTGAAACTGGGATGCTTACCAATAATAAAAAAATACCGTGTTTTGGTTAAACCTTTCCTTTATATCATTGACAGAGATCATCTCCTTCTCTCAAAGACATCTTTTGTCTTATCTAGTGACAATGTTTTTATCTAAATACCTAGAGTGTGAGAACATTTTCAGTTTTTTTGTTTTGTTTTGTTTTGTTTTTTGGTGAGGCAATTGGGGTTAAGTGATTTGCCCAGAGTCACATAGCTAGGGAGCGTTATGTGTCTGAGGCCAGATTTGAACTCAGATCCTCCTGACGTCAGGACCAGTGCTCTATCCACTGTGCCACCTAGCTGCTCCCTATGATTCCTATTTCTGATTGACTTCCATGCACACACACACACACACACACACACACACACACACACACAAATTTTCATAGGACCATAGAAAATCACGAGAGCTCTTTTAGTTTGAGGTTCTAACTATAGTTTTCTAGCAGAAAAAAATTTTCCCTTGGGTGTAATAAAATCACATGAAAGAAAGCTGTAATCTGGACAATCATGTATTTTTACAATATATAGAATCATATAAACATATTAATAATAGCAAAATATTAGTAATTACACAAATATAATCAAAACCAATTGAACACTAAGAACTCTGAAATTGAAAATGTGGACTGCTGCCAGGAACTCTATCCATATGGTCATGCACTTAACCTTGTCTCCCATATTTTTGCCAGCATAAAAATAGCAGTTCATAAGGTTTTAGACATGTGGATGTTTTTTCATCATCTTTCCATATAGTAAGCACTTAAATGTTTATTGAAGTGAACTCAGCATTTTAACTTTATATATCTTACATACATGTAACATGTTAAAGTTTGCCAAATATCTTTATTACAACTTGGACAATTCACTCCATCTCTAGGGGCCATAGCTTCCTCAGCCAGTTAAACTAGTTCAGAGATTCTTAACTTGGGGTCCATGAACTTGTTTTCAAAAATATTTTGACAACTGTATTTCAATATTATTAATTTCCTTTGTAAATTTGTTTTTAATTTTATGCATTGAAAAACGTAATTCTGAGAAGTGGACCATAGGCTTCACCAGACTGTCAGAAGAGTCCAGGAAACAAAACTTGGGTATTTTTGTACATGTCCTTTTCACTCATTCACTTTCTCTCTCTCTCTCTGTTTCTCTCTCTCTCTCTCTCTCTGTCTCTGTCTCTCTCTCTCTCATACACACACACACACACACACACACACACACAGACAAAATGTAAAGGCAGCAGGTAACTAGGTGACACAGTGAATAGAGCACTGGGCTTGGAATCAGGAAGACTTAACTTCATGAGTTCAAATCTGGCCTCAGACACTTACTAGTTGGGTGACCCTGGGCAAGTCACTTAACCCTGTTTGCCTCCATTTCCTTATCTGTAAAATTAACTGCAGAAGGAAATGGCAAACCATTCCAGTATCTTTGCCAAGAAAACCCCAAATAGGGTCATGGAGAATTGGACAAGACTGAAAGAATTGAACAACAAACACCAAAATAGTGAAAGAGTCCTGAATTTAAAGTCAATGAATCTGGGTTCCAATTCCAGTTCTGTGAACTTGGGCAAGTCTCACATCTATGAACCTCAGTTTCCTTCTCTGAAAAGTGAAAGAATGAGACAACACTATCTCTAAGGTCTTGCTATCTGTAAACCTATGATCCTAGAATGAGAACAGAGGTTAACAGTAAACTGATACAGAAACCGGGCCATACAAATTTTGATCTTCTTTGTCACCAAAGAAAGTTTCTATGGTCTGACTTTTTTTTTGTGCAGTTTGCTTATTATCCCAGCCAATTACTTGAATTTTAAACTCTTTGTTAAGGTAGGGGTCTGCTTCCAGTGTGGAGAATGTACTGTCCCAATCTTTGGGGATTTTGTGCAGCTGTTTTCAGAGATGCTTCTAGGGACCTGTAAGTTTTCAGTTTTTCCAAGGTGGTATGATCAAGGGTGAGGTGTTTACTCCTTTCTTGGACTGTGATCTGGTCTATGAATAAGCACAAGCACTCTTTCCTGCCTTGGAACTGTGAGGAGGATTCCCTCTCCACTGTCACTACAAGCTCCAACACCCCATTGCTCCTCCTCACCTCAGGATTGCCACCCAGAACTGTGACCCAGATCCAAGCACAGGCAAAGCAAGAGAATCCTGCCTGAGCACCGGCAAAGAAATCCCTGCAATCACCCTCTGATCAGCCACTAGATTCCCCCTCAGTCTGTGGGCTGAGCTCCAGAAGCAGCCGCTGCCCCTGGGCTGCAGCGGGGACTGGGGCTGGGACCAAGCTTATCTCTCACAGTGGTCACAGACTTTTCCTACTGACCTTCTAAGTTGTCTTTGTTGTTTGAGGGTTGAGAAGTCTGCAAACTACCACAACTGCCCCTGATTCAGTCCTCTGAGGCCTGCTCCAAGTTCACTGAGGCAGGGTCTTTGACTGCATGCCCACACTGAACTGTGTTTCTCTCCCAGCCCAGTATGATAGACCTTTCTAATCAACTATCCAGGTTAACTTGGGCTGGAGATTTGTCTCGCTTTGTCTTTTTGTGGGTTCTGCTGCTCTAGATTTTGTTTAGGGCCATTTTTTACAGGTATTTGGAGGGGTTTGGGGGAGAGCTCAAGCAAGTCACTGCTTTTACTCCACCATCTTGCCATACAAATTTTGATGCATCAATCAATAAATGTTTATTAAATGCCAGGCACTGTGTTAAGTGCTGAGAATACAAAAAGAAGTAAAAGACAATCTCTGCCCTCAAGGGCTCACAATTTAATTAAGGAGACAACAAGCAAACAGATATATGCAAGGAAGCTATATACAGGATAAATAAGGAAATAATTAACAAAAGGAAGGGACTAGAATTAAGATGGATTGGAAAAGGCTTCCTCCGGAACATGGGGTTTTAGGTGTCATTTAAAGGACTCCAAGAAAGTCAGTAAGTGGAGATGAGGAGCAAGAACATTCCAGGCATGGGGGAGAGTCAGTGAAAATGACCAGAGCTATGAGAGATGGAATATCTTATTCCTGGAACAACAAGGAGGCCAGGACCATGGGGTCAAAGAATACACAGTGAGGAATAAGGTACAAGAAGACTAGAACAGTAGGAGGGGCTGGCTGTGAAGAGCTTCGAATCACAAATTCCCATGGGTATCAAAACAAGAGTAAAACTCACAACAGAGATACGAGGGGATTTGTCTTCTCTGGATCTAACTTGCTTTTCCTGACCGGCTGGTGGTAACTCTTTGGCCTGTGCAGATGAGGGGAAATTGTTATCCCTCTAGGGCAATGGGATGTAAGTGAAATGATAAATGAACTTGTGGTCAAAAGAAGTTAGTAATCTTTAAATCCCACATATTCCACTTATTACCTGTGTGACTTAGCTTGAGCAAATCCTGTAACTTCTATAGACCTGAGTTTACTCATTTGTAAAATGAGGGAGTGAACTGGAGAGCCTTTGAGGTTCCATCCAGCTCCAAGTAATATGAACGTATGCCTTCTTGTGGTTTCCTTGTTAGTACATGAAGACAAGAGAAGCAGCCTCATTTATTCTAAGAGTGATAGGAAAACTTTGGATGTGTGCATGTCCAAAGCCTTCTTGGGACGCATTCCTTACTCTTGTAAGTTACTTACGAGTTCTTTGTAGTTGGAACATCTATTTCATTGAATTTCATATTTCACACTGTGAAAGGGAATTAAGTCTTTTGAATGCATCTTTTGCATTAACTCCTAATGTGAATAATTAAGTTGCATTTTCTACTAGTCAATTACAGTTCTCCCAGCAACATATAAGAGAAAGACAATTAGTTCTTAATAGGTCCGACATTCATCTTTGATGAGATGTTTTGTTAACTAAGTAGACATTGAACACAACAATTATGGGGACTGTGCTGTTCCCACAATGAATTTAAGAATTCTAAACATACTATTGTTATTATTTTCATTATGTACATAACACGGCAACTACAAGGTGCCATACCAAGTATAGGATAATGGCAAGTCAATACCAAGTCCTTGTACCACAAAAGAGCCTACAATGCACCCACAGATTCATTAATACAACCACCAGGAGTGCTTTATAATGTAGGTTCTTAATTGCAAATTCATTCCCTAGACTCATTTCTGGGGTAGCTTTAGGTCTCTGTAAGATGTTAAGCTGAGAATACTAGCAACAAGGTCCAGCCTTATTAAACAACTGCCTATATGGTGTGATTTTCAGAAGCACCAAAACTTCAGACTCCTGAAATTTCTGTCAGTGTCATTTCTTAGGCTCCAGACTTTGTCTTCCTGTTAAAATTCAATATCTGAAAGAAGGGCACTCAATGTGTAACACCCTGTTACAATGATTGGTTCATTTTAAGTCTAGGGACAATGTCATGGTCCATAATATCTACATCTCCTTTCTTCCCCCTACACCTGCCCCCCAGATCTCCTGTGACTTTAGGTAGTTTATTTTAGATGAGAAGTTATGAGTTCAGTAACAATTGTTCCAAACCTCCATTTAGGGAATTTCTTAACATTTAGGCAGAAGTTGAACTTTCCACCTTAATCTACATTTATATCTGTTCTTCAGGTAAATTCTGGCCTCTTTGTGGTTGAGGCAAACCCAACCATGCTGAAAACATTTGGGTAACAAAACAGTAGATTGTATTATAAAGTCTGTGGATATATAGGACTCAGGTGAAGAAATTGGAGAAAGATTAGGTTTTTTCTTAAGACATCCTTCATTCCTTGAGTAGGTGAGTACACTGGTGGTATCAGCTTTAATCTTCTTTTCTAAGATATCTGTAGGGCTTATGTCTTTTTTTTTTTAGGCAATTGGGATTAAGTGACTTGCCCAGGGTCACACAACTAGTAAGTGTCAAGTGTTCAGTCTCAGGCCGGATTTGAATTCAGGTCCTCTTGACTTCAGGGCCAGTGCTCTATCCACTGCGCCACCTAGCTGCCCCTGCTTATGTCTTTTCTTGCTATTTCCTTTCTCTGATACAACTCAAGAGCCACTTTCTCTTTCTCCTTTTGCTAGTTGGCTCTGGGCTGTTGGTTCTTTGTGGCTCATATCTGGGTGCCCTGCTCTTTTCTCTCTGCCTCCACACCCTCAAAATGTCCATTTCTTCTGAGATATCTTCTACCTCTTGTGCAAGTTCCTCAGGGAATGACCAGACCCTTCAGAAACTCACTTTGTTTGATTCAAGGAGGTGTACAGGCCCTGTTCACACTCAGTTCTGATTGATTGTTTCCATCAACAATTGTTCTTTCTTAATTAAGGTGATTGCTTTTAAATGGTACAGGACATACAATCATTGGAGCCCTACTCTTACAGAAGGGTGGATAGGAATGGGTGAAGAGAAGGGTATGGACATTCCAGGAATATATTGGAAAATTTTTCCTTATATTAAGCCAAAATCTTCCTCTGTAATTTTTATTCTTTGGACCTGGTTGTGCCCTTAAGAACAAAGCAAGTTATATTTAATTCTGTTTTAACATGATAGCACTTAAAATATTTGAAGATAGTTAACACCCCCCCCACACACACATCCCAACTTCTCTTCTCTAATTTAAATATTCCCAATTGCCTTGATTAATTTTTGTGTAGCCTCCTTACTAGAAAAGGGGCTGATGGGAAGTCTTGTTTTTCCCATATGGAGGAAAAGACTGAAAGATTGAGGCAAAGACATGGGATGATAAGGGGAGAGGGAAATCCAAGGAACTTTTAAGCCTGTAGAGAGAAAAGGAATCCCAGAAGAATATAGTCACATACCAGCACCAGTGACTAGCTTATTAGAAGGGAAAGGTGTTGAATATAATCCTGACTAGCTAGTTAGAACCTTGTCTAGCTCATTAACCCATTAATGAGTGGTCTGCCTATATAGAATTTGGCAGTTTCCCTGACTGTCTCTGTTCCTGAGACCTGGTGAACTTATCCTTTCTCCACTTTATCTCCCTCTCCTGCTTCATTACTGCATGGTGAACTGGCGTAACTGATTTCCTACCCTCTTTAAACTTTGTTATACGTACTTTTACAATGGATATTGAGTCCAGATAAAAATAAACTGATTTTTATTGCATTCTGAGTATTTTAGACAAAGATGTTGACCTCACAATAGAGAAAGGAAGAAAAAGGAACCTCATTGATAATGGTCCCAAATTTAACCACCAGCATAGATTTCAGTGCTCTCTCTCTCTCTCTCTCTCTCTCCCTCCCCCTTCCATTTTTATATCATAATTTTTAATCTTTCACTATTCTACATATACTCTCTAGGACATGTTCTAGTTTGTCCATATCTCCTAAAAGATGGCACAAAGATTGAATGCTATTCTCCAGATGCAGTCTGAAGAACAGGGGAATTATGATCTCTTTCATTTTGGGTACTATGCTCCTATTTATTCCATGTTAGTTTTCATCAGCTTTTTAAAATCTTATTTTTTTAACCACTGTTTCATTAACATAAAATCCTAAGGTCCTTTTCATACAAACTATTATCAGTTCAAACATTCTCAATCTTGTTCTTGAGCAACCAGTTTTTAGAACCAGTATATGATATTTATCCACACTAAATTTTATGTTATTTGAACCTTTTGTTTTTTACTGTGATAGGAATAACAAGGATTTTTCCCCAATGGAAAATGGCATTTTGTTTTTTGGTATTAAGTATGAAATTGCAAAAGAAGTTTCTAAATGTTTATCATTAAATTTAGTAAAAACGCATGATTGAATATCACATGACCGAACACCACTGATAAGACTGAAAAGGGTTTTGCTTTATGTTCGGGGTGCATGGTTCTTGGATATCTTGCTGATTATGATGGCTTCCTACTATCATTCAGTAATATTAGAAGGCAAAATATATATATATTTAGAGTGAGGTTTAGCATAAATGAGAGCATATATAAATCCATTTTTCAAATAATTGATCATTTCAGTTTTTTGGCTGACTTGTCAGAGCTGTTGGATTCTCCATTGTTTTTGCCTCTTAATGTGGCTGACAAAGAACATTGGAGTTGGAGCAGGAAAAATGTCAGCTCTGGAATTTTATTGTTCTTCACTTGTACATCATTAGTATTATCTTCAATCTGTGATTTACTTATAGGAGTATTTTTAAGTTACTTGTCTATTTGGGGATGGTTAATTTAGATAAAACTAAATAATAAAAGCCATTACTGGGTACACATAAACTATGATGAATCATGAGATGTTGAAAGCAAACTGAGTAAGGACACCACCGTTAAACCTTCTGACTTGTCTGACTCCCAATCTTCCCTCAAGATGTAATGTATATGAGGGCAGCTAGGTAGTGCAGTGGATTGAGCCTGGTCTTGGAATCAAGAGGATCTGAGTTCAAATCTGACCTCAGAGATTTGCTGGCTGTGTGAACCCGTGCAAGTCACTTAACCCCAATTGCCTCCAAAAAACCCAACAGGAACAAAAAAGATACCACATATACTGTAAGTGACACATGGACATTTTACAACTGTGACAGAGCCAACGTCGATATATATTAAGTATTTATTGATTATTAATTATATTAAGTAATAATATATATTAAGTATATATTACATATCAATTTCTTATTTTAAGACAAAAATAAATAGAAATAGTTCTAGTTGTTTTTTTTTCTTATACTCAAATGAGTTATCTTGTATATTCCCTGGGGTATATGAAATTCTATTGTCTATTCTAGTGAGATGAGATTGCTTGACACATCCTGGTCCTTTGAAAAGGAAGGAGACAACTTCCTTCTTTTTGTCCTACTTGGAGGGCAGTCAATGAGTCACTTACATAGTGCCAATCCAATAAGAAGGGGTCTCTTTAGTAAGCTCCAAAGCATGTTTCTTTTTTGGAGGGAGGGGAGACTTTATAGGACTCTGGGCAAGAGTTTCTCGCTGAAATGATAGAAGGCTATGCTGAGGGTAATCCCAAATTTAGTTGTCTGTCTGGTGGATGGGATGGGAAAGGGGACTGATAGTCTATTTGAGTCCTTTATCCTGTTATTTATTCATGGGCTCATCTGAATCCTTAGTTTCTTATGCATTTTCTGTGTAGTATAATAGAGGCAATTCTGTGAATAGAGACTGGACTGGACCTAATTTCATTGGCATAGGAAAATCCTGGATGAAGAAACTTTTTTCACCAGTACAGGCTGGTAACACCTGTGTAATTTATAATTTTAGAAAGGTGCTTATCATCTCACCTATTTAGCCTATTAGATTGGCTAAAATGATGGGGGAATGACAAGTGTTATGGAAAAGTGACATGGAAATTTTGGGGCACTAATACACTGTTAGTGGAACTGTGAACTGATCCAACCATTTTGGAGAGTAATCTGGAATTATGCCCAAAGAGTTATAGAACTATGTATACCTTTTCACCCAGCAATGCCAAGGTGATGTTTCCAAGGTGATCAGGGAAAAAGAAAAAGAACCCATATGTTCTAAAATATTTGTAGTAACTCTCTTTGTGGTGGCAAAGAACTGGAAACTGAGGGGATGCCCATCAGTTGGGGAATGGCTAAACAAATTGTGGTAATATGATTATGATAGAATACTGTTGTGCTATAAGAGAAGATAAGCAGGTTGATTTTAGAAAAACATGGAAAGACTTGCATGAAATAATGAAGAGTAAAATGAGAACCAGGAGAATATTGTATACAATAACAGCAATATTATTCAAAGAATAAATGAATGACTAAGCTATTTGGAGTATTACAAATACTCAAATCAACTGCAAAGGACATACGAAGGAAGATGCTATCCACCTCCAGAAAAAGAACTGATAAATAGAAGTGTGTATAATATGGTTTTACACACACACACACACACACACACACACACACACAGACATGTGTGTATATATGTATATATGTGTGTATCTATCTATTGCCAGAAAATTGTTAATAACAAATGTTACTTGCCACTCCCTTAATGATGCTAGTAATGTCAGAATTTCAGTAATGGCTTTACATTTCTTTATGTCACTAACTTGCCTGATGATTTTGGGCAGATAACTAAACCTTCAATTTTAAATTTTCCACCAAAATATACCTTTTACCTAGACTATTTTTTTTTTACTAAGGAATCAAAAACAAAATCTTTAAGAACCTCAGGATAAAACTGCCAGTAACAATTTTTTTAATAATTAAAAATATTTCTGTTGGCAATTCACTTCTATGCATGGGGAACTAAAAATTACAGAAGGTTTTTCATAGGATGTTTTCATCCATTTCTCACTTCCTCTCACCTACTAATGCTGTTTTCACCCACCTTTCAGGCTCTGAGACCAAACTCTTTTTTTCTTAAATGAAACAAAAAGTCCTGCTTTTTATTGATGGAGAGGCACAGTGAAAGATTTTTTAAATGTTATTTGAAACAACGGTTCTTTCATTTGTGTTATTTTAATGACTGTTTTAATGTTGCACTTATGCCTTCCTCAAAGAACACATTTTGGAAATGTTAAATAAGTGTTAACTTATTTAGTGTTAACTTTCCTTGCTTATGTTGGAAGGACATTTTTTTCTTATACTTGTTTATACTCTAAAACCTCTAGGCACATGCCAAGAGAGATTTCTTATTAAAAAGATCTAATTTAATCATTGCTGAATATGGGACTTTATGACTTTTGAATATAAAAAGGTGTTGTAGGATTTTTTTTCCTCCTTGCAATTGCCTGAGATTTGTTTGTTATGAAAGATGTCCTCAAGCATGTGTTAGACCAAAACAGGAGGTGGGTGGCTCAGATAGTAAGAATGAGAGATAAAAATGGTTGATCTGAGTACTGTATTGGTAACTGTGAATATCAAGTAAAGGAGCCAAATAAAGGCTTCCAGACATTTAGTGGATCATCTGGTGAGGATTTATGGGAAGATGTGGAGAAGAATTACATAGGCTAAAAATGTATAAAGGAGTTTTGATCTGTTCTGTTGGATGGAATATTAGTGCTGATGAAATAATATTCAAAATAACTGATATTTGCATTGGTGAAGGGAGAAACTAAGCCATTGAAATTATGTCTGTAGAATATTAAAAATCAATAACTAATATCTGATGAACAAAATGTGGATGTTATTATGCTATTCCTTTCATGTGTATCAGGACCTGGGTTCTTCAGTCCTCTCCATGAATTAGAAAACCTGGGCCCTAAAATCATGGAAGATTCTAAACTTAATGCTTTATAGTTGATCAATTTGATAAATTTCCTTCAATCACCTTGATGGTTTTTCTTTGAAGGGTACTTCTCATGGTACGTATGTGTCCTAGTATCTTGTCAAGAAGACCCAGGGAACTCCTTTGATTGGTCCCCAACATCTGGAGCTTCCTCCTGATGACTGGCTGACTGAGGATTAGGAGCACAGACACTTGTCCGGAGCCTTTGACATAAGAATGAAGTATGTAATGACTTACCGTTTATTTTCTTGCCATGATTTTTATCCCTTGGACTGCCAGGACAGAGTACAGGAAGGAAAGTGGAGGGATTTCTCCTCCCAAGCACTGGAGCAGAAAATGATGGCATATAGAAGAAGCACATGGCAAACAGCCTGGACTTGACAAGACAAGCCTGAAAGGGCAGATTTTTGGATCTTCAGTTCCTGGCTTTCTTCTGCCTTTTTTCCCCTTTCCAAAATATGGGTTAGAGACAAATGATCCCCAAAATGGATGTTTCTGGTCTCTGATGTTATCACATGAGTAATATTGAGTTTAAGAATTCCTGAGCTTTCAGGAAAACATTGAACACAGTAACAGCGACATTGTGTGATGATCAACTGTGAATGACTTAGCTCTTCTCAGCAATACAATGTCCAAGACAATTACAAAAGACTCATGATGGAAAATGCTATCCATACCCAGAGAAAGAACTGATGGACTCTGAATGGAGGTCAAAGCACCATTTTCACTTTCTTTATTTTTTTTTTTCATTTTTTCCCTTTTGGTCCATTTCTTCTTTCACAACTGTGACTAATATGGGATTTATGTTTTACATGATTGTACATATGTAACTTATAAAATCAAATTGCTCACCACTTCAGGAAGAAGGAAGGAGAGACATGGAGGGAGAAAATTTTGTAAAAATGAATGCTAAAAATTGTCTTTACATGTAATTGGGAAAAAATACTATTAAAAAAAGAATTCTTGAGTTTGAGTATCAGACATTATACCTCCAGTGGGAGAAGATTTCCCTAACAGTGTGTTTTCTTAATAGCCAAAAGACTGAAGTCATGCTACAAGGGGTTTAGGAAACCTGAACCTTTCCAACACTCCATGATATTGTTGTAAATTATCCAATTCACGTCAAAGTTGAATGGGAAATATTTAACATTCCAATAGAAGGTCTTAAACTTCTTGGACAGTATAATGAATCTAATTGCTTATCTGGGTTTTTATATTTCTATATTTGTTTATGGGAACCTTATGATTCCTTCTGTGTCATGAATTTCCTGTGATAGGTGAAATAAAAGTTATCCCAAGAGTGCCTTTGTATGAGGCTATTATATACATTTGAGGTATCTAAGGTGACTTAGGCACAAACCATATTTAAAAGGTATCTTCCCTGGAAAAACCTGGGTGGACTTACAATAAACCAAAGAGAGCCTTCTTGGGTTAGTTCCCCAGGATGAAATCCAGTGTGTGTAAACCTAGGTGGGGCACATAGTTAAGTAAAGTTTAAGAACAGTATTTCATGTGAGTCTTAGAATTCTCTTACACTACATTGCTTTCCCATTGTCTTTTACCTGATACACAAATAAAATTTATGATTTTGATATGGGTATTCCCTCCAGTGACTTAGATTACAACCCATCCATATTTGCTCATCCTCTGTGAATTCTGTCCATATCATTTTACCTCCACATCCATCACAGAGCACCACCCAAGATTCTGAGGCCCTTCTCATATTCTTAATAGTTTGAGAACAGCAATGAAGCACAAAGTCTCCTTGTTCTGGTTATGTAACTGGTCCATCTTCTTGTCCTTTTATATATTTCTTTGATGACATCTTTTATGCAACTTTTGCTGCTTAATTCATTTTTCATAATATGTCACAGCCTACTTATGCTCATCAATTTTTGGAGATTATAGTATGCCATGATGCCCAACCTTACAACATAACTGGAAGAACATTGATGAAAATGCCAATTTGGACCAATCAATTAATTACTAAACATTTAAAAAGCTCCTATGGTGTGCCAGGCACCATGCTCAGTGTGGAGATATAAAAAGAGGCAAAAGATAGTCACTACCCACCAGGTATTTACAATCTAATGTATTACATGAAATTAAGAAGGTTTTTTTGTTTTTTGTTTTTTATCAAAAAAAATTGATGTAGTCAGAATTAGAGGGGAAACAGTCAAGTGGGAAAAGATCTTTAGTGAATCTCTCTTATAAAGATTTGATGTATCTATGGAATAGATACATATATAAGAAAAGAACAATTTCTCAATAACTAAATGTCAAAGGATATGAATAGGCGGTTCTCAAAAGAACAAATGTAAACTACCAACAACCTTATGAAAAATGCTCCAAATCACTAATAATAATAGAAGCAAAAATGAAAACAACTTTGCTGTTTTAACTTAATGCCAGTCAGATTGATAGAGATGACAAAAATGAAAAGTGATTTCTTTTGGAGGTACTGTGGATAAACAGCTACATTAATCTCTGCTGAAGCTGTGAATTAATTGATCTAATGATTCTGGAAAGCAATTTGCAACAATACCCCAAAAGTCACTAACCTGACCATATCCTTTGAGCCAGCAATACCACTAGTAAGTAGATACCTGAAATAAACCCAATACAGAGGAAAAGGATCCATATGTACAAAAGCATTTGTTGTAATGTCCCCTTGGAGATGCAGAATAGAAAGGACCTCCCTCTCACTCATCTTGCACTTAAGAAAAGGTGCAGATATCTTCTGACGGCTTCCTATCAATCACAATATCACAATCACTTTTAATTGACTAAAGCAGAACTCCCTGCATATGCTAAAGGGATGATCCCTAACCCTCTAACCTCTTCTTCCAGCTGGCTTTGAAGTATTAGGAGAACTTGCTGAAATATGTACATTACAGTGGATGGAAATATTTCCCTTTACCTGACTTTAAGTCATGAATTTACAGCTTCCTATGTAAGCCAGAGCCAGGAATGGGACTGCCTCCTATTTCTGATTTCTTTCCTTTGGCCCAGGGGCTTGTGAGATCTCAGAAAATATCTGATAACTTCCCCTTCCCAGGCACCTGTGAGGCATGGTAGCAGCTACCAGAGTGCTGGCAGTAACAACGGCAGAAGAAGTAGTCTGGACAAGAGGAGAAGAGTTGCCAATACAGAGTGCCATACCATGGGAAAGAAAGTGCCCACTTGGTATAGAAAAGGTTATACTCAATCAAAGTGAAATGTAAAATAGCTGCTAAGAAGCTCTTGCAAAGAAACTGTTTATAGACATCCCCAAACAGCTTGAACATTAGCCTCTCAACTGATTACAATTATTCTATGACGCTTTACTTAGTATTCCCTTTTCTGTGTTTGAGAATAAAACTGCTTGTTACAAACCTGATTCATATTTGTACTCTGTATTTCCTCCCTTCCTCCTTTTGCTGGGGAGGATCCCTTAACCTAGATCCAAAAATGGAACTGCTTCAGGAATATGAGGTGAGACAAGAATTGAAGTACCAGGAAGCCTAGTTGAGGTGACAGGGAACCCCAGAACATTAATGCTAAATCATATCAGAATATACAAAATAATAAAGATGATAATAAACACAAAACAAGCATTAGTTTTAATAGTATGATATATTATTGTTGGCAGGAAATTTAAAAGTGTTGAAAAAATTTAGGGAGTCTTACTGGTCTTTATTATCACACAATATTAGTCAGTGAAAGAATACGTCCACTGTATTTGCAATGCAATTATTGACTTTTCAACAATGTTTTTCTCACTCTCTATATTCACCTACAAGTGAGACATTTATTAAAAGCTTCTAGATTGTCTTAGCCACATGTCTTTTCTACAATGATTGCATGATGCTGAATTAAATAAAGGAATTTGTAGGGTTATTCTGCTGGGGACATTATTAGAATTCAAAAATCAGGGTTTATGAAGTGGTAAAATTGTTTAGAGGTAGGAAAAAAAGATCAAACTGGCAACAAGGCTGAGGATCAGGACAAATATTTATCTTCCTGGCATTGACATTTTCCTGGAGGAAAAGAAATTATTGTGTGGATATGGATTAGTCTACAATTTTTAAAATGTCAGACTCTAACCTTTATTATTCCCATTTCTTTATTATTTTTTCTGCTCTTTGCTTAGTTCCTCAGTGGCAAGATGCATGGGAAAGAGGAGGCAATAATAGAGATAATTCAAGCATGCTGCTTGAGGATGAGACGGGAAAAAGAATTCTCACTTGCATTGTTTTCTGGTCTTTCAGATGATTGCTGGCAACATTTCCACCAGGCCCCACCAGCCAGGTTCTAGGTGGTCCCTAATGCATTATGGGGTCCTCCTCTAATGCTATTGACCCAAACCCCCATTCTACTTCATTCTCTCAATGTTAACTGTCACTTACAGTTAATATCTCTTTTGAATCATTGAAACGCTACACTGATTGGTGCCTTAGGATCATTTAAACAATTAAGGTCAATAAGCATTTACAAAGAGAAATTCACTTTAAAGATAAAGCAAGACTGGCTTTAAGAATTGTTGGACTACCTGAAAGTTATGATAAAAAAAAGAATCCAGATTACAAGAAATTATTAAGGAAAATTGCCATGAAGTTCTAGAACAGGAAGGTAATGTAGAAATAGAAAGAATCTACTGATCACCACCTGGAAGAGACCTTAGAAAAAAACTTATAGGAATGTCATAGCTAAGTTTTAAAATTCCCAGATTAAAGAGAAAATATTGCATGCAACAAGAAAAAAATCTAAATACTGCAGAAAAGCAATCAGAAAAGCCAGCTCTATGATATGGCAACCAAAAATGCTAACTCAAGAAGTTTAGAGATTTAGCAATGGAAGGGACATTAGAAATTATTTAGTTCAATCCTTTCATTTTATAGGCAAAGAAATTGAGGACGAGGGTGGTTAAGCTACTTTCCCAAGGTCAGTCAGACAGTTGTTTATTAATGGCAGAGCCAGGATTTAAACCCAGGTCTTTTGGCTCCAAAGCTACTACCTTAGGCTGTATTGAGACATCTAACACAGAAGTAAGGCCATGGTCCTGTTGTTCTCTTCTCCAGACAGACCTTATTTGAAGTATTATGTTCCATGTTGGGAATTAGATTTTAGGAAACAAAGTGATTTGATGGAGATCACACAGAGGAAGGCAAATAGGATGGTGAGGGAGCTCAAGATGATGTCATGTCAGTTGAAGGAAATGGGGATATTACTGTGGAGAAAAGGATGTTTAGGTAGGATTTATGGCTATCTTCAAGTATTTGTAGAAGATGATTTTAACTTTGTTCTGTTTGTGTCTGAAGGGAAGAACAAGGAGCAAAGGATAGCTGTTTCAGAGATGACGATTTTGGCTAATTGAAAGAAACCACTTCTCAACAATTAGAAATATACGAAAATATAATAGGTTATTTTGGGACGTAGTAGGTTCTCCCTTACTGAAAGTCTTCAACTGAAAGCTAAATGACCACTCATCAGGGATGTTGAAAAGGAAACTCTTCAACCAAGACTGGGCCAAATTGGAACTAGATGAATCATAGGATTATAGATTTAAACTGCAAAAGACCTCAAAGTCAATAGGAATTTATTGTTGCTTGTCCTTCATTCTCAAAGAGGACCAATGACACCAGAAGGGTGATGTCTTGATTTGCAAATGAATTGGATTTAAGTGAGACAAAGCTCTGCAAAGTCATCACTCTCACTCTCTCCTCCAGAGTCATTGAAGACCAGTGGCAAGATAGTTCAAGACAACAGGCAAAGTCCTGATGCAGTGGGAATTTATTGAATACCTCTTATATACCATGCACTGCCCTAAGAACTGGGGACACAAAGAAAAATATCCCTTATTTTACAGATGAAGAAACTAAGTAACTGGTCAAGTAACCAGTTCAGGGTCACCCAGATAAGGTGGCAGAATTAGAATTCAAAAACATATTCCTCTGTCTTCAAATTGAGTCCTGTGAGCAGTCCCTTTGACTCTGAGATTCTGTGATTCTGGAGGAGACATGGGATTGGAGGTGGGTTGAGGGACAGTCTGGAGGCAGAAAAATCAATATGGAAGTCATTATAATAGCTCAATTATGAGGTCATAGCGGCCTGAACTAGTGCCCGTGGGCAAAATGATGGGGATAGATATAAGAGATGTTGGTGGGGGGGAGGATCAGTGGGACTTCGTGAGTGATTGGATATAGCACGTAAAGGAGAAAAGGAAGAGTCAAAGACTACTTTAAGGTTGGGTGACTGGAAGGATGATGATCCCTTCAACAGAAATATAAAAGTTTAGAAAATGGGTAGACTTAGGGAGAAAGATGGTGAGTTCCATTTTTTTCATATTCATTTGGAGAAAAAAATACAGAATATTGTGTTGTCATCCTTGTGCAGAGTTTATGGAAAGAGCTTGTGTATTTACATGAAGATAACTCAAGATAGAAATGAGAGAGCTCTTTTAATAAGAGCACTAGTTCTGAGGCCCTGACCAAGTCACTTAACGTCTCTGCACCTCAGTTTCTTCATCTTTAAGATGAAGGGGTGTGCTCTATGGCCTTCAGTCTCTTCCACATCTAAGTTCATGATCCTGTGAAAACCTTCCTCTTCTCATTCTGGGATCAAAGTGAAAATTCATTCTAACTTGGTCCCTTTCATCTCTAAGTCTATGATTCTGTTTCTCTTCTTCTTGTCCCCCAAAGTTTATGTATTAGGAATTTAATATATTTCCTTGTTGTGTTTTCACTGTCCATGTATTAGAATTAATAAGCTAAAATACAAAAAAATCTTTTTTTCTTAGACCAAGGTTTCATAATTATTTGTTGAAAAGATAAGAAATGGATAGAATCATAAAAGTACAGAAAGTAGAGTTAGAAGGCACCTTAGGTATCAGTTAATTCAAATAAATTAATGAATACAAAGGCAAGAACAAAATAGCCCATTCCTTCAGGGAGTTTACATTCTAATGGGGGGGGCAGGGCACAAATGTACACAGTAAGTAAGAACTACATAAATGCAACTTTAACGAGTGAGAGAGCACAAATTAGGAGGATCTGAAAAGGCACCAAGATTTGATAGGAGGTCATATCTGAACTCGGCTTTGAAGAAGGCTAAAGATTTTAGGAGGGAGAGGTGAGGAGGGATGACATTTCCAGGCATAGGGGACCAGCTGTATAAATTCACAGGGGTGGGAGATAGAACACCATGCATAGGACACTTGAGTTGTACTAGAATGGGGAAGAAGAATAATATGAAACAAGATTGAAAAGGTAGGCAGAAATTGCATAGGGAAGGGTTTTAAATGCCAGGTTGTCCTAGAGGAAAGAGAGAGTCAGTGAAGTTTTTTTGATAGGAGAGTAACATGGTCACCTCAATATTTTAGGAATACCAATTTGACAGCTGTATGGAGGATCATCTATTTGAACCCTCTTATTTACAGAAAAGAAAATGTGGGCTAGAGAAGTTAAATAAATTGCCAAGCTCCCTGTCTCTCTATCTGTCTGTCTTGCTCTCTGTCTCTCTCTCTCGTCCATTGAGGAAATCAGTAGAACAGTCTGGAACCTATAGCCACTGACTCCTAACCTACTTTTTATATTACATGATATACCTCTGAATCTTTTATGTATTTATTTTACTTACTACAATTTATGAATAAGCCTTTTTGACATCGTATATAGAATGTTATAACTTTCAATGCTGAATACTCAGTTACAGAACGTCATCACGGTAAAAAATAGCATCAGTTTCTATAGTTTTTAAATCTTTCCACATTTTTGTTTTTGGAAAGTAGAAATATTTCAACGTTCGTTAAAATATTCACATTTGTCCATGGCTCTAGGCTTCTCTTGTGGGTAACACTTTTGGGAAGACTTCCTTAAAAGGGAGGCTTCGGGCACGTAGAAGATAGCTGAGCCTGGGAGAAACCATTTAATCACTGGCATTTTCCCTATGGTAATGTGGTACCCACTGCTGCTCTGATCCTTTCCAAAACCCTGGATTGACACAACCAGTGCAACTTCCAGGAAGGCAGTGGGCTGGATACATAGAAATAGTTGCTTCCCTACTGGTAAGTCCCATGTTAAGCACTTTGTGGGAAATAACCTCTTCTGGGAGAGAATTCCCAGTAAATGTTCTTTCTATGACACAGCATCACCATGATCCTAACTCTCCTTCTATGCCATACCACTGTACTCAGAGGAATTTTGATTCTGCAAGCATTGGGAGATCCTGGTGTGGGAACCAACACAGATCTGAACCCTCTTAGACCTTACGCAATAAATCTTAGTGAAGTGTCTGAGGCATATGGAAGTTCAATAACTTACTCTGGGCCATATGGCAAGTAAATGTCAGAGGTCACATTTGAACCCAAACCCCCCTGACTCCAAGCTTTGCACTTTGTTCACCATACAATGCTGCTTTTTATACATCCAACAACAATTTGGAGAAAGGGAAGTTTCAGGCCAGTGTTCTACAATTAGGTAATGATGAAGTACAATTTGTTCAATGTGTTCAAAAATGTTCTTTACCAGATGTTGCTCTAAAGCATTAATTCACTACAACATAATAGAAATCCATTCATTAAGATCTGCTTTCATGTAGCCTAGGCTGGTTCTGGAGAGAGAGTAATTCATATAGTCCCATTCTTGTTTAAGGAAAAATGAAGTAGAATCTTATGGTTGAAAGGAACCTTGGATTACCTAGTTTAACCCTTTTGCTATGCATTTATAACATCCTGAAAGGAGTGATCCATACCAGACTAGAACACTTCCAGGGATAGGATACTCACTATCTTATAAGGCTCCAGTTGCTAAGAAGTTGTATATATTGAATGGAAATCTGTCTCTCAAGGTGCCCCATGTTCTGGACATTTTTGAGGCAGGTTTTAGGTTTGGCTTCCCTTCTGAGAAATTCCCCCAATTCACACTCATTCATGGTTTGGAGTCCCCAGAGAGCAGATGATACATACTTATTTTCATGGTGCTAGGGCTCACCCTGAGTTACTGTGCATCTAGCGTTATTACTCCTGTGCCACAACAGCGTGCTTCTAATGAACAATCATCCAGGTGAGTCAATTAGCTTTTGGCAAAGGAATTTTGTATACTACAGTATTTGTATATTACACTATACAGTATGTTAATGGTATACAGTATAATTACTGTATAGTAAGAAAAGTTTGTATAAAACATTGACCCCTGCCAAATCCTGGGGTGTACTCTCCAAAAACACACACACACAAGTCCATGGGAAGAGTGGACTCAAACTTAGAGTACAGTGATAGAGAAGCACACATATAGGATACACATGCACAAAAGAGGTAATTCCTAGTTCTTGGTGCTTTGTGGCTTAGAAGTCCATTCTTGAGTCCATAGCCAATATTCTTTTCTAGTTCAAAGGGTTGTGCTCCTTGAAGTTGCCTCTCTCCTTGGGTTACAATCATTCTTCATCTGTTTGTCCCTGGCATGTCACTATGCTCCCAGTTGGATGTCTTGTCTCTTATTGTTCCAGTTTCTCTGGTTCCAGTTGGATATGGGGAATGGGGAAGGGAGAGGAGGAAGTTAGAGAAACTGTCTTCTTTTCCAAAGAGCAATTCCCTCTCAGAGGTCTAGCTGCAATGCTGGAAACTTCAACTACCCAACTTGCAGTCCTCTATCTTTGGACTGGCCTACCACTTAACTGACTTATTTTTATATATAGACTAGAAATATGTAGACTATATATTTGACTCTTTCAGCCAGTCCCAAGATGTGTCCTATGTGGTTTCATCTACCTTCATCTAATGGTGATAGGATCAATCCTCTCAAATTGATCAATTTTTTATTCATATGTTACGGTGGGATTGTAGGAAAAATCTTTAACACCTAGTTTAGGCTGTTGATTTATCGGTTCACTTGAGGCATCAGGGCCTTCTATAATTACACAAATTGAGGTAGAGGTACATTTCCCCACCCTATCATCATGATTGTGACTTTCTGATTCCTGGTTGTTTGTGGCCATGTGTATTTGGTGAAATGATCAGTTACTGCTAACGTACCACATTTTCTCAAGATGGTATTTCATTTTATGAATGAAACAAAATGTTGCAATGGCTTGAGGGTAGTTATGTCACATTGTTGACTCATTTTAATCTTGCTGTCAATTAAAATCTATAAGCCATTTTCACATATGCTGATAACTAGTCATAGCGAGGTAGCTAGTTGGTGCAGTAGGCTACACTACTGGTAGAGCTCCGGGCCTGGAGTCAAGATGACCTGAGTTCAAGTCCAGCCTCAGACACTTACTAGCTGTGTGACTTTGATCAAGTCTAAACTCTATTTGTCTCAATTTCCTCAATTGGAAAATAAGGATAACCTACTTCTTAATGTTGTTGTGAAGATCAAATGAAATTTTATTTTTAAATGCTAAGCTCATGGGTGCTTGTAAGTACTACATCAATGCTAGATATTTTATATCTTTATCTTTTGTTTATGCTATCTATCTTTTAAAAATCAAGTATAAAATTTTATATTTATTCCTATTACTTTTTAATCTGATTATATTTGGCTCTTCATTCTACCCTGTTGACATCTTGGACTGTGATTCTATTATTCAGTGTATTAGCTATCCCTCCCAGCTTGGCGCAAACAACACATTTGATAAACAAGCTTTCAGTTTTTATCTAAGTCCTAGATAAAAGGTTGGCCAGGACAGGACTAAGCCCAGTAGTGTGATACCAGAAACCTCTCTCCAAGTTGACATCTGTCCATTTATTTGTCCAGTATTTCATGGATTCAGCTATAGTCATGGAAAACAATGAACATGGCAGTTGCAGGAGGTCTCTAGACTGCAGGATTTGCAGAAGAAATTGGAAGTATAGCTGGTCACACATGGCTGAGCATAAAGACATGTATGTGCCCACAGAACCATGAGATTCATCAAACTGGCATAATATTACATAGCTTGACACCTTTTTAATTGTTTGTTATAAAGCTCTTATAGCTCGGACTTCATACTTCATCTCTTGTTAACTCTCTTGAGCATAACTGTTGGTTTTCATCACTTCCGTTTTAGATACTGCCTACTGTCTCTGGCCGTGCCAGCTTGGCTTATTCAACATTATTCTGACCTCCTCTGACTTCTAAGCCACAAATTCCTTTGCCTTGTCTCATCCTCCCATCACTTGCTGCTCCTGAAACAAGAGAAAGTCCAATGAACAACATGGATTCCACTGATTTGTAGCACTTGGTCAGCCCCAGCCCTGAGAAGAGTGGTGGGAAACTGTATCAGCAATATTCAGTAAGTATGGTCCTCCCATTAGGCTACAGAACCACCTAACTCAATCTATTAATTATTATTATCATCATCATCATCATCATCATCATCATCATCATCATCATTATCACCAGTAAGCATTTATTAAGTCCTTACCATGTGCCAGACTCCAGGCTAAGCACTGAGGATACAAAGAAAAACAAAAACATCACTGTTGTCTTCCTAGAGCTTATATTCTAATGGGGAAGATAGTATTTAAACAACTACACATACACACATTCAGTAGAAATATATACAGTACATAAAACATATATATATATATATATACAGTAAAAATACATAAAGCACACAAAACATATGTATGCATATATCAATACATGTGTAAACAAATATATATGTGTATATATATATACATGCAGTATAAATACATACAGCATATAAAATGTATGTATGTAAATATATGGTATAAATACACAAAGTACATAAAACATTATACATATACATATGTAAATATATGTATATGTACAGAGAGGAAAAGAGGAAGAGAGAGAGAGAGAGAGAGAGAGAGAGAGAGAGAGAGAGAGAGAGAGATTTGCCATATAAATGGGATATACTCTCAGAGGATGGGGAGGGGATTGTGAAAATCTTTTCACAGAAGGTGGGATACAAGTTGGGTCTTAAAGGAAGCCAAGGGAACCAGGAGGGGTAGATGATGAAGGAGGACACATTCCAGGCATAGAGGAATAGTCATTGAAAAAACATGGAATCAGGAAATGGAGTATTAAGTTTGAAGAATATTAAAGAGGCCAGTGTCATTAGATTATAGAGTATGCAGAAGGGAGTCAAGTGCAGAAAGACTGGAAAGATAGGAAGGGCCTAGGTTGTGAAAAGTCTCTAATAGTCAAGTCAATGATTTTATATTTGATCTAGGAGAAAATAGTTTATTGAGTTGGTGGGGGACATGTTCAGACTTGAGCAGTAAGAATTTTTTTTATTAATTTATTTTGATTTATCAATAATCACCTCCATATGCTTTTGAGTTTAAAACTTTTCTTCCCCCCCACCCTCCCCAATACAGCACACAATCTGATATAGGCTATACATTTACATTCATATTAAACATATTTTCATGTTAGTGATGTTGTAAGTAAAAATGAAAACCAATAGGAGGAACCATCAGAAAGAGGAAACAAAACACAACAGAAGAGGAAAAAAAATAACAATATGATTTCCGTAGTTCTTTCTTTGGATGTGGATAGCATTTTCCATCACAAGGCCTCTGGAGATATCTTAGATCCTTGTATTGCTGGGAAGGGTTAAGTTTATCAATATTAGTCATCACACAACGTGGTTGTTATTGTGTGCAACGTTCTCTTGGTTCTGCTCACTTCACTCAGCATCAGACCATACAAGTCTTTCCAGGTTTTCTGAAGTCAGCCTGTTCATCATTTCTTATAGCACAATAGTATTCCTTCACATTCGTATACCACAACTTGCTCATCCATTCCCCAACTGATGGGCATCCTTTCAATTTCCAATTCTTTGCCACCACAAAAAGAGCTGCTATGAATATTTTTGTACATGTGGGTCCTTTTCCCATTTGTGTGGTCTCTTTGGAATATAGCCCTAGAAGTGCCATTGCTGGGTCAAAGGGTATGCACATTTTGATAGCCCTTTGGGCATAGTTCCAAATTGCTCTCCAAAATGGTTGAATCATTTCACAACTCCACGAAAAATACATTAGTGTTCCAATTTTCCCATATCTTCTCCAACATTTATCATTTTCCTGTTTTGTCATGTTGGCCATTCTGATAGGTGTGATGTGGTACCTCAGAATTCTTTTGATTTGCATTTCTCTAATCAATGGTGATGTAGAGCATTTTTTCATATGATTATAGATGGCTTTAATTTCTTCATCTGAGAACTGTCTGTTCATATCCTTTGACCATTTATCAATTGGGGAATGGCTTGTATTCGTATAAATTTGACTTAATTCTCTATATATTTTAGAAATGAGGCCCTTATCAGAGAGACTGGTTGTAAAAATTCTTCCCCAATTTTCTACCTTCCTTCTAATCTTAGTTGCATTGGCTTTGTTCATGCAAAAACTTTTCAATTTAATGTAATCAAAATTATCTATTTTGCTTTTCATAGTGTTCTCTATCTCCTGTTTGGTCATGAATTCTTCTGTTCTCCATAGATCTGACAGGTAAACTATTCCTTGTTCTCCCAGTTTGCTTATAGTATCAGCCTTTATATCTAAATCATGTACCCATTTTGACTTTATTTTGGTATATGGTGTGAGATTTTGGTCTATGCCTAGTTTCTGCCATACTCTTCTCCAGTTTTCCCAGCAGTCTTTTTCAAAGAGTGGGTTCTTATCCCGGAAGCTGGGTTCTTTGGGTTTATCAAATAATAGATTACTATAGTCATTGACTGCTGTGTCTTGCATACTTAACCTATTCCACTCTATTTCTTAGCCAATACCAAGCAGTTTTGATGATTGCTGCTTTATAATACAATTTAAGATCTGGAATGTCTAGGCCACCTTCCCCTGCATTTCTTTTCATTAGTTCTCTTGTTATTCTGGACCTTTTGTTCTTCCAAATGAATCTTGTTATTATTTTTTCTAACTCTATAAAATAACTTTTTGGTAGTTTGATTGGTATGGCACTGAATAAATAAATTTGCTTAGGTAGAATTGTCATTTTTATTATATTAGCTCAGCCTATCCATGAGCAACTGATGTTTTTCCAGCTATTTAGGTCTGACTTTATTTGCGTGAAAAGTGTTTTGTAATTGTGTTCATAGAGTTCCTGGGTTTGTTTTGGGAGGTAGACTCCTAAATATTTTATAATGTCTACAGTCAGTTTAAATGGAATTTATCTTTCTATCTCTTGCTGTTGGGCTTTGTTGGTAATATATAGAAATGCTGATGATTTATGTGTGTTTATTTTATAGCCTGTAACTTTGCTAAAGTTGTTTATTATTTCAAGCAGTTTTTTACTTGATTCTCTGGGATTCTCTAAGTATAACATCATGTCATCTGCAAAGAGTGATAGCTTTGTTTCTTCTTTGACTATTCTAATACCTTCAATGCCTTTTTCTTCTCTTATTGCTAAAGCTAACATTTCCAGTACAATGTTAAATAACAGTGGTGATAAAGGACATACTTGTTTTACTCCCGATCTTATTGGAAATGCTTCTAGCTTATCCCCATTACATATTATGCTTGCTGAAGGTTTTAGATAGATTCCATTTATTATTTTAAGGAAGACTCCATTTATACCTATGCTCTCTAGTGTTTTTAATAGGAATGGGTGTTGTATTTTGTCAAAAGCTTTTTCTGCATCTATTGAGATGATCATGTGATTTCTGTTAGTTTTGGTGTTGATATGATGAATTATGCTGATAGTTTTCCTTATATTGAACCAGCCCTGCATTCCTGGTATAAATCCTACCTGGTAATAGTGTATTATTCTTGTGATAAGTTGCTGTAATCTATTTGCTAATATTTTGTTTAAAATTTTTGCGTCTATATTCATTAGAGAAATTGGTCTATAATTTTTTTTCTCTGTCTTGACTCTTCCTGGTTTAGGTATCAGCATGATATTTGTACCATAAAAATAATTTGGTAAGATTCCTTCTTCACTTGTTTTACCAAATAGTCTATATAGTATTGGAATTAATTGTTCTTTAAATGTTTGGTAGAATTTGCATGTAAATCCATCTGGCCCTGGAGATTTTTTCCTAGGGAGTTCATCAATGGCTTGTTCAGTTTCTTTTTCTGAGATGGGGTTTTTTAAGTATTTTACTTCCTCTTCTGTTAATCTGGCCAATTTATATTTTTGTAAATATATATCCATTTCACTAAGATTGTCAAATTTGTTGGCATATAGTTGGGCAAAATAGTTCCTAATTGTTGTTTTGATTTCCTCTTCCTTGGTGGTAGCTTCACCCTTTTCATTCTTGATACTAGTAATTTGGTTTTCTTCTTTCTTTTTTTTTAATTAGATTAACCAAAGGTTTATCTATTTATCTAACCAGCTCTTAGTTTTATTTGTTAGTTCAATAGTTTTCTTAATTTCAATTTTATTAATTTTTTCTTTGGTTTTCAATATTTCTAATTTGGTGTTTAATTGAGGATTTTTAATTTGTTCTTTTTCTAGTTTTTTTTAGTTGTGTGCCCAATTCATTGATCCCCTCTGCTTCTATTTTATTTATGTAAGAACATACATAAATAAAATAGAGCAGTAAGAATTTCTACATCTCATCCACAAGCTTATTATGAGAAACTTTATTGAATATTTTGCTGAAATCCAGTTGCATTGTCAGGTCATACAGCTCCTTTGCTGAAGGGCTCTTGGAAACAGAAAAACACTTTAAAAAGCAAAAAACAAAAACCAAACCCAGACAATAGCCACTAAGAACTGGCCTCAGATGAATCTGGCTGTACATTTGTCTGAAAGTGTGACTTCTGAGATTCACCTGCCTCTGCTGGCTGGTGAGAGGTATCAGGGAAGGCTCACTACCCTGCCCTTGTCATGGCTGAGCTTCTTTGAGCAAACCCCAGCTGGCTCTGTTAAGCAATTGCCAGAATCTAAGCTTCCCTCTAGTGGCTATTTGGCATCTCACCTCAGCCTGTATGATGGAGTGTTCAAGTGCTTGAACAGGTTATCTGGAACTAAAATATACTGTTAGTGTCTCTCATGCTCAGGTATACACTCCTCTCAGGGGCTTGCACTTGTTCTCGTCGGGCCACAGAGAAAGCAGCTAAAATCCTTTGTGGGTCGAGCTGACAATCAGGAGTGCTAGGGAGATGAGGCTTCCAGAAATTCTGCTCTGTCTAAAAGCAGAATCTGTCCTCTCAAGTCTCACTCAGCTTCTCTGTAGATACATCTGACTCAGCTTTTTGATATGACCTGATGTCCTGCTGATGATTTGGGACTTTGATCAAAATGTAGTCATTAGATGGGACCACAGCACCTAAAGGATACCTCTCTGGAAACTGTTCTTGCTTCCTTTATGCTACACTAGGATAAAATGCTTCAATCATTGGTTTAGGATGAGACCATCCATAAGAGGAGGTGATGGAGAGGAGGTAGGCAGAGGGTGTGGTAGGGTAGAGACAGCCCTGGGAAATGGACAACATGGCAAAAGATCTATGGGATGTTAGCCCAGGGATAGACAAGGGAACAGGGAAGTCACACACAGACCATAGGGCTAGTGGGACCAGAGAAGTGTCTTGGACTCCTGTCTTGGTAGGGCATCTTAGAGGTTCAGTGGAGTGCTGGGCCTAGAGTCAGGAAGAACTGAGTTCAAATCTGGCCTTAGATACTTACTAGCTAATGTGACCCTGAGTAAGTTACAACTCTGCTTGCCTCAGTTTCTTCATTTGTAAAATGAGCTGGAGAAGGAAATGGAAACCACTCCAGTATCTTTGCCAAGAAAGCCCTAAATGGGGTCACAAAGAATCAGATGCTACTGAAATGACTGAACAACCAAAGGTGGCGCAAAGGATAAAGTGCGGGACCAAAAGTCAAGAAGACTCATCTTCTTCAGTCTAAATCTGGCCACTAGCCGTGTAACCCAGGAAAAGTCACCTAAACCTGTTTGCCTCAGTTTCCTCATCTATAAAATAAGCTAGGGAAATGGCAAACCACTCCACTATCTTTGACCAAAAAACAAAACAAAACAAAACTCAAATGGGGTCACAAAGAGTCAACCACAACTGAAACAACAAACAGCAATATGCCTTGGTTGTTCCAACCTAGTTATGGTTCTAATTGAGAAGTCAAAGCAACCTTTCTACTATGCTCCCAATTCATAGTGGGTTTTTTGAAATCTACAGATGCATGTGTAAGCCCACTCTCTGCCATCAGGTAGTATACACAGAGAAATATAATGACACAATGGCTTGTGTGTACTAAAGCCTCAATGAACATATCTTAATCATGATGATACAATGAATCATTTTTCCTGCTGGTCCAGCACAAAATACTATCAACCCCAGAAAAGTGACCCTTTGTTTTTGCAAATATTTACTCCTTAGGCTCCACTTGTAAAAGTAAACCCTTATAGCAAGGTTATCAGGCTCAATATAGAATGTTACCAACAAAGATGAGAAAGGGATTTTTGGAGATCAAAATAGTCCAGTTTTACAAATGAGAAAACTGAGGCCCAGAAGATGAACTGCTTTACTCAGAAATCCTAATTTTCAATTGACTTACCTGTTCTCAGATGCCTGTGTCCCAGCATGGTCTTTAAATTAAGATAAAAAGGAATGGATGTTGGCACACTCCACCTCTCTGTCAATAAGTATCAGAGCTGGAATTTAAATCCCATGTATTTGCTCTGATGAGAAATCCTGTGCTCTTTTCATCACACAGTATTTAGGGCTAAAATTGGCATGCTTTCCTTCAGAAGCTAACAAGTTCCCTGAAAATTCAATTTTTATGTCCAAATGTAAGAGATAAACTCTGGTATTGTGGCCCAGAAGTATCTGCCTGTTTGAAGACTCTCATGCCCTCTATTCCATTATTGGAAGGGCTTCAATTTCAATAGAATTTTTTTAAAGAAGGGTAATTCTATGAAATGAGAACAGTGTATACCTTATTTTGTATAAGACATTAATGAAACACATTATCTAAAGTTAATGAAAGTAATCATTTGAGTTGATTTTGCAGGCTATTAGATTTTCAATCACTGCAAGTACTTGGAGTTTCATAGGAAAAAAAAAATGTTTATTTATCCTGATGAATATTGGCTTTAAAACGAGCAAGATCTCTCCAAGATCTAGCTAGATATTCTGTTTGTGGAGGAGCTATTGGAATATTCATCTACCATGAAAACATAGAGAAAATGAAAACTCTGGTAATTCTGCAAACTTTACTGTGAATGGAATGGAAAAGATTTTATTCAGGGCTTACTATGCACTAAGCACTGTGCCAAGCATTGGGGATACAAATAAAAAAGAGGCTGCCCCTGCCCTCTAGAAGCTCACAATCTAATTGAGGGGGATAAAAAAATAAAATTCAGCTTTACGGCAGGTGGAAAGGCCATATGATTTGGGCGCTAAGCAGTAAAGCAGATGGCAAGGCTCAGTATGTGTCAGAGAACAATGGCCAGGCCATGCCCATCTGATGACTGATCTAGGCCTGTGATTTTATCAGTTATGAGGAAGTTTTAGTGGAGATAATCTTATCTAAAACTTATCTTAAAGTCTTAGCTCTTAGGACACCAAGAGGTGAAGTTACCTGCCAATTATGATGGCCAACATACATCAGAGAAAGACTTGAACTCTCATTTTAATACCAAGACTGGCCCTAGATACGGTGTCACTTACTTTAACGTTTTCATGAAATTTCTTATTTTTTTAAAATAAGGATAGGAAAATCCTTTAAAACAACCTGAAATTGTAGGACTTGGAAAAATATATTAATGAAAATTGCTAAATCACTATGAAAAAAGAAAAGGAAGAATAGTAGGAGGAAATGTATTCTGATTATAAGCAGTTAATCAAAACTAATTCACTGAGCCATTTGGTATCTTGATGAAAAATGTGTCAATATACTTATCTGATATCTCAGGTCAATCAAGCATCACTCTTAAAACACTCAAGAGAAAATGAGATTCACCCACAGACTGTCCTGATTTCCAATGGATGATTTTTTTTATTAAATTTCTTGTTTTATAAAAATTTGGATTACCAGATGCTTCATATTTCTAGCATGATTAATGCATAGATGAAACCTCCCAGAAGAAGATATGATGAAATTTTTTATTTGATAAATTAGCAATGTCAATAGTCAGGTAATAATGAGGTAGTAAATAGAGTACTAGATTTTGTTAGATGATTGGAGATTGAACCTCAGTTTCACCATTTACTAGATTATGACCTTGACAAAGCCACTTGCCTAGTCCAAATTTCAGTTTCCTTATTTGTAAAATAGGGGAAATAGCAAAAACCTGTTCTCAGGTTCTTGGGTACCAACATGGCATTAACTTAAGAAGGAAGGGATATCAGCATCTTCTACTTCTCTGTCAACAAAAAGAAAAACCATGAATAGAGGACTTCTGATCATATAATAACCTTCTTCTACTGTTACCAACCAATTTTCATGTATGTCTGGCCATCTCCTGGTTCCCAACTTCTGTCTTTCCATAATGATTCTTCCATCACCCACCATCTGGTTTGAGTTACCTCTTAGCATCTCCTTCCATTTTGACCCAGCTTCTATGTGGCTATTACTCCTGCCTGCTTCCTAGGCATTCCTTGGATCTTTTCTTCATGATAAAAAGAAAGTGTCATTGAAGCCAAGTGAAAAGAAGGTATAAGGAAAAAAGATGGTCAACAGGGTCAAATCCATCAGAACAAAATAAAAAATAGCTTTTTCAGGAAGTAGTGAGTACCACATCAATGGAAGCCATAACTGTAACAGTAGATACAACAACGGACATTTCTGTGGTGCTCCAAGATCTATCAATTACTTTATGTACACTATTTCATGAACTCTTCATAACAACCCTGTGAGATACTTAGGTTGTGAGGTCCTCAAAGGCAAGGAATATTTCATTTTTTGTTTCTGTATCCCCAGCATTTAGGTTGGCATATAGTAGGCACCTAATAAATGCTTGTTGGTTATTTTTATATCAAACCATCAATAAACATTAATTAAGCACCTAATATATGCCAGGAACTGTGTTGAGTACTTGGGATACACAGAAAGGCAAAAGATAGTCCCTGGCCTCAATAAACTCACAGCCTAAAGGGGAGAAAACATGCAAGGAACTATGCACAAACAAGCTACAGACAGATAAACCTCAACAGAGGGAAGGTGCTAGTATTAGGGGTGTTGGGAAAAGCTTCTTACAGAAGGTGAGTTTTCAGCTGGGACTTGAAGGAAGTCAGAAAACGGGGAGAAAGGAGAGTATTTCAGGCATGAGGGACAGCCAGGGAAAATGCCTGGAGTTGGGAGATAAAATATCTTATTCAAAGAAGAGCAAGGAGGCCAGTGTTGTATCACAGACTACTTGGGAGTAGAAGGGTAACAAGTAAGATGACTGAAAGGTTGGTATGGAGAGGGAAGGATATGAAGGGCTATGAATGCCAAACAGAGAGTTTTATATTTTATCCTGGAGGTGATAGGGAACCGTTGGAGTTGATTGAATGGGGGGAGAGGGTGGATATAGTCAGACTTGCACTTTAGGAAGATCACTTTGACAGTTGAGTGGAGAATGGACTGAAGTAAGGAGACATTTTTGGTGGGGAGACAAGCCAGCAGGCTATTGCATTGGTAGAGGGATGAAATGATGAGCACCTGCATCAGTGTGGTGCCAGTATCACAGAAGAGAAGGGAGTGTGTATGAGAGTTGTGAAGGCATATTTGTATCACACTTTATAGTTTTCAACTAGTGGATATTGTGTGGAGATTCATGTCCAGCTACAGGTTGGTCAACATGATCTATGAGGTCCCTTCCGGGCCTGAGATTATACAGTTCTATGATTTTATAGATGAGGAAACTAAGACCCAAAGTCCCACAGGAAGTTAGGGATGGAGCTGGTACTAAAGTTTTCTGATATTTACTTTAGACTACAATATTTTATTTTTTCATTAAAGAAATTTTTATTTATGGAATAAAATAAGTATTTCCATAACATAATATAATTTTAAAGAAGATTGCACATGAAACTATTATATACTATGTTATTCCTTTTAAATATATAATAGTTATCATGTAAATTTCTTTTTTTCCCTTTTTTTCACTTTTATCCCTCTTCCCGCCCTAGATATGGCTACCATTAGACCTTTAGGCACAAATATGTGTGTATGTGTATGTACATACACACATACATACGTATGTATAAACTCAAAGAATAGTTATCCCCATGTCTTGATCACAATCCTATTTAGAAATGGAAGGAAATACTTTATTTTCCTTTTTCCTGTCATGTTTGTTGGTTTTCATTGTCTCTTCTTATCCCTGCACCATTACCTTATGTTATATATTTAAAGATCTGTTAAGTGAAAGCCCTAGGCAATGTTGTGTATATGTTTTATTGGAACTTACAAATATTTCATGAATGTTAATAAATAGTAAAAGTCAACAAAAAGAAATCTCCCTGAAGTCACCCTGATGAAATGACAAATTTATAAGTTAGTTCATCACATTTCTCTACTGAAGTCTATGGAAGGTCATGGCAGTTTATCTAGCAAAGAGCACTGGATTTGGAATCATATAATCAAGGGCTTAATTCCCAGCTCTCCCTACTTCTGTTAGCTATTACTCCTGTAACCCTACTTTGCCTGGATGAGCCTCAGTCTCCTGACCTGTCATGCAAGAGGGTTGGATTTGATGATCTCTAAAGTTCCTCCCTGCTCTAAATTTATGATCCTATTAAGGTGAAAGACACTGAGAGGCAACCATACCCAATAAAATTGAAATTCCTAATAATAACTGCCATTTACATAGCACTTTAAGAGGACCTCATTTGAGTCTAAAGCCAACCTTGTACTGAAGGTGTTATCTCTGATGAAACTTGCCCATGAAGGCATAAGTAGTAGATACAACAGGTGGAATTTTGTTGTTTTTTTTTTTGTTTTGCTCTGAAACGTTTATTGGAAATTTGCAAAATCAAGAGTGAACATAAACCCAATGCAAACATACATGCAGACATGTCTACACAACAAGTCTTCCTGGCTCCAGGTCTATCATGCTCTACACTACAATGGGCTGGTTAGCTATAAGGCTCTGAAATACTATCAGTATTAGTGCTTGATCTACATAAGGACTGGTCCCATTTTGTGAGTTGCCTTGACCATAAGAATTCATGAACTGGTGAATAATCCTCTTGTGATAAGCCCATTTAAATGGTGGCATTAGACTTTGGACTCACTCTTCTATATCAAGGCTGGTTGTGTTTGCCAGCACTCCCACCACCCCCAATGCTGTGGAACGGGTACCAGTGAATGGATGGGCTGATTTCTCTCTAATGCAATAAATTCAAGACCCCAATGCATTATGATCTCACCACTGTTAATTGCCAGTGATTAGTGCCCCAGTTCCATTTAACATCAATTAGCTTTTGAAGAAGGATATTTAATGAGAAAACATAGCAAAAATGCAAGTATAAATGTTTTCTCCCAATATCTGAAGGCACACTCTCCATTATAGCACCTCATCTCTAGGGAGAGTGGGTTCAAACTTAATATAGTTTCTACAAAGCATTAGTCCCACCAAATATAATTCCAATGTAAAATAAACAATAAGTATAATTTGCCAAGTAATGAAAATTCAATAAACAACTCATGAATCTTACCACCAGTCAGTCCAACCAACCACCCCTGACCTTCTTCTCTCTTTCCCCTTTGTCCCCAGCCAAACCCTGTCCATTGCCCATCTCCTTCCTGGTCAGAGGGAGCAGCTAATATTCCCCCACCCCTCACTGAACCCAGAAGACAGAATGGGGGAAGGAGAAGGGGGCAAGAGACCTCAAGACCCCCTTTTTTCTTTTGTAAATTTATTCATTTTTTATTATTTTATTATTTATTTTTATTTTTCAACATTCACTTTTCACTCCATCTCACCCCTCTCCCCACCCCATGAGGGCATGCATTCTGAATACCTGTTCCCCTAGTCTGCCCTCCTTCTGTCTTCCCCCCTTCCCTTCTCCCCTTCCCCTTCTATTTTTCTGTAGGGCAGGATAGATTTCTGTGCCCCATTTCCTATATTTCTTATTTCCCAGTTGCATGTGAAAACTTTTTTTTAAAGATGTGTTTTTAAAACTTTGGGTTCCAAATATTTTCTTTTTTTTTTTAAACAAGTTTTGGAAGCACCAAAGGCCTTTAGACCTTTTCTTCACTCTCTACCCACCAGTCCCCAACTCATCTGACACTGAGACACTCTGTCTCTCCTGCCAATTGATGGCTACCACTGCACTGGCTTATAAAGCTGAGGGTCACATTAACTGTGTTTCATCAGTCTGGATCCTAGCAGGTACCAGGAAATGAAATGAAGGATGGATGTGGCTATGCCATCTCTATAGTTGTGGATTTGAGACACTTTTCATTTACCCCTTTCTCCCCAACAGCCCCCTAGCTTTTGTAACCACCTCAGAGGGAACATAGACAATGTTCCCAGGTGGGAAGACCAGTAGAGTGTGACTGTTTCACTGCCAAACAACATGTGAACTATCCACTCCCCCTTCAGCTGTCATCTCCCCCATCATCTTGTCTGTCTTTATAACCTCACCCTCTAACGCTCAACAACGGAAAGAGCTTTTATAATTTTAAATTATTATTTCTATTAAATAAATGGACATTTTAGCTAAAAAAAAATAGCATAGCCACTCGGTGAGTTCTTATCTGTGCTACTTGTGGGCTTGGTGTCTTAAGTCATTCCTCTGGTCCTTCTTATTGGTCTGGGCCTAGAAGATCATTCCTCATGGCTCCATGTTGAGGTGGCTGGCTGCAAAACCTATCATAAACCCCAACTCCCAGATCTCTGTTGGCTTACTAATCTGAAGTTCATGCAATTCTGACTGTCTCTACCACTCCTTCATCTAAAAGCAGAAATAATAAATTCAATAGAGAAAGAAGCAACAGGCCCCATTACAGCACTCTGAGTTGTAAGAGACAAAGGCCTGAGGTCCTCCTTCCCCACTTGAAGGTTTATAGAATATCTTGCTACCATGATCTACTGCTACCAGGCAGGAGAGAGGCAGACCAAAGAAACTTACTCTGGTTGGTTAATGGCTTTAGAATTCACCCCAGTTCTGTCTCCATAGTCAATCAAAAAGGGCCTTCTTCACCTTATGGTTAGCAGACTAGAACCAGTTACAGAATGTCTCTATGCTCCAAAGTCACATGGAGATTGCATCAGCCAATCAAGCTGTGCATGCTCATAAAGACTGAGCTCATTGACCAGGCCCCTTCTTCATTGTCCTTGTCTAACAGTGAATCATCCAACTCATACTTGAAGCCTTTCATGCTTGGTAGGATCTGCTAGTACTTGCATTCCTCTGGCACAACTTTCAAGTCTAGGGTAACCTCCATTGTCTGAGGAAGCTGCAAAGTAGGACCTCTATGGAGGAGCTACAGATATTCACATTATAAATTAAGTAGTCCTTATTTCTCAGTGTTTTTTGAGTAATCAGTCCTTTCTACCCAATGTTTTTTGAGTTTTAATGAATTGACTGTTGGATATTTCCTGAGTGATAACAAGAGGAAAACTCTAATGCTGATTGATGAAGGGAATTATAAACCCCTCTTCCTTCAAGAATAAGAGCAATAAATTAAAAAAAAACTCAGAGGTACCACCTCACACTTAACAGATTGACTAATATGACAGAAAAGGAAAATGATAAATGTTGGAGAAGATGTGGGGAAAATGGAACACTAATGCATTGTTGGTGGAGTTGTGAACTGATCCAACCATTGTGGAGAGCAATTTGGAACTATGCCCAAAGGGGAATCAAACTGTGCAAGCATACCACTACTAGGTCTGTAACCCAAAGAGATCATAAAAAAGGGAAAAGGACCACAAGTACAAAAATATTTATAGCAGGTATTTTAATGGTGGCCAAGAATTGGAAATTGAGGGGATGTTCGTTAATTAGGGAATGGCTGAACAAGTTGTGGTATATGAATGTAATGGAATACTATTGTGCAATAAGAAATGATGTACAGGCAGATTTCAGAAAAACCTGGCAAGACTTACATGAATTGCTGCTGAGTGAAGTGAACAGAACTAGGAGAACATTATACACAGTAAGCAAACTTGTGTGATGATCAACTATGATTGACTTGTCTTCTTAGCGATACAATGATCCAAGACAATTCCAAAAGACTCATGGTAGAAAATGCTATCCACAACCAGAGAAAGAACTATGGAGTCTGAATATGGGTCAAAACATACTATTTTCACTTTTTGGGGTTTTTTGTGGCTTTTTTTTTGGTTTTGTTTCTTCTTTTACAACATGACTAATGTGGAAAGATGTTTAACATGATCACACATGTATAACCTATATCAAATTACTTGCCATCTTGGGAAAGAGGGAGAAAAATTTGGAACTCAAAATCTTATAAAGATAAATGTTAAAAATTATCTTTACATATAATTTGAAAAAATAAAATATTACTTACATAAAAAATTACTTACAAAAAAAATAAGACAGAAAGTTGTAAAGGAAAGGGCACAAAATTAGTTACTGGGCTTTGGCTCAAACAAGTCTCGTGATTACAATAAGTCATTTATACTTTCTGGGCCTCAGCTTCCCCATCTGTAAAATGAAGGAGTTGTATTTCATTGCCTCAAAACTCTCTTCTAAAATTCTGTGATTCTTATGGTCTCTGGGAATAGATTACATAGCAAAATCATCCACACAGTTAGATCATCTCTACAGGTAGTCTAATTTGCAGGTAGAGAAAACATCTCTGATGGCATTCCCAGCCATTAGGCAATTTTCAGAACCAGCAGACTGTGGTTCATCTCTCTATTACCATTTCTTCTCTAAAAAAATTAATACACACATATTGTACCATAGGAAGATGGCTGAATAGACAAGAGTAATATAATCCTTCTTTCCTGCCTACAATATTTTAGCAAAACTCACCCAGAGGCAGAAAGTTTTTATGTTATTCAGAAAAGGTACCCCAGCCATAGGAGTAGTGGAAAGAACTCAGAATTTAGCATCAGAAGAAAAGTGGGTCTACATCCCAGCTCTGACACTTGCAAACTGTTGGAATATGGGTAAGTCACTTAATCTTACTGGGTCTTCATTTTCTTACCGAGTCTTCATATCTTCATTCACAAAATGGGGAAAACGATAGTTGGAATACCTGACTATTGTTATATGGGAAATGCTTTGCGAGCCATGAAGGATTACATAATCACAAGGGAATAAAAACAAATATTGTCAAAATTCAAATTTCACCAAAGTGTTTCCTTCTTTGAATATCCCTATTCCTTTTGCCCTTTCTCCTTTTCTTCAAAGTAATACAGCCCAGCCCCTTCATAACTTAAACATGGAAATAGTTTCTTCAAAAGAGCCATGATTTTGCCAAAGGTGGGTGGAAGCTCGCTGTCCTGAAGCAGATTAAAACATCTCCATTTTCTAGTAGGCTCTTTTGAGAACTGCTCTGGAGAAAAAGAATTCATACCTGATGACCAATCAAAACCACAGAATCTCTAAGTCGGAAGAAACCTCATAGCCTTTGTAGTAATGATCCTCTCCAAACTGACTTAGCTTGGTGCTCAGGTGAGAGTCACACAGTTCGTTGCTGGGCCTGCACTTTATAAAAGCGGGAAACATTTATATAGCACTAAAGGCCAGCAAAACACTTTACAGATATGATCTCATCTTATCCTCACAACAACACTGGAAAATGGAGGCTATTATTATCTTCATTGTTTTTGTAGGTGAGGTTAGGTGACTTGCCTAGGATCACTCAGCTAGTATGTGTCTGAAGGCAGATTTGAACTCAGGTCTTCCTGACTTCAGATCCAGTACTGTACTACCCAGCTGCGTCAGCTTTGAAAAGCCTTTTTAACTTAATAGGACCCACCAGAGCATGAACTGCACTAACAACTTTGAGAACACAGGGTCATTTATACACACTACAATGAGGCATGAGAGGAAGAGTTAAGTGAGGAAGATATCTGCACAGAACATCCTCAGAACACAGAAGATGCCTAATTATACAAGATATCTCATTGGATCAAAGTCTTGCAAATTAATAGTTTTATAGAGAAAGCAGTGATTTAGGCTTAAATTCCCTGGAGAATTTTCCTGACATAAGTAATAATGTTTTTGTTGTTATTAAGTTGTTTCACTCATGTTCAACTCTTCATGATCCAATTTGGGATTTTCTTGGCAAAGATACCAAAGTGGTTTGCCATTTTCTTCTCCAGTTCATTTTACAGATGAGGAAACTGAGGCAAACAGGGTTAAGTGACTTGCCCAGGGTCACCCAGCAAGTGTCTGAGGTTGGATTTGGACTCAAGAAGATGAGATTTCCTGATTCTAAGTGCAGTGTTTTAGCCACTGTACCACCTAGCTGTACCTATTTTATATATACATATACATATGTGTGTATACATACACATGTACATACATATACATGTACATATACACATACATATATATGTACATATACATACATACATGCATATACACATACACTTACATATAATAGCTATTATATATTATATATACTATTTTATACAATATATCATACATAATAGCTAACGTTTCTATATTATATATCTTATATACTATATACTAATAACTAAATGCATATATTATACATCCTATTATATATAATATATATCCTACATGTGTTATAGTAACAGCTAATATTTATTTAGCACTTACTATATACCAGAAACTATTATTATCTCATTTGATCCTTACAACTCTGGGAGGTAGGTGCTATTATGATTTCCATTTTACAGATGATGAAACTGAGACATACAGAAGTTAAGTGACTTTCCCAGGGTATGAACCCTGGGAAAGATAAGTGTCTGAGGTTGGATTTGTACTCAGATCTTCCTGACTCCAGACTCAATGCTCTATCATTTCACCTAGCTGACGTAGCTGCCACAAACTAGCTATATGGGATGACCTAAAAGGGAACTTATTTCCCCTCAAAACAGATTCATTTTCTCTCCTCTTATTGCTTTGATGTACTCTGAGACTTAGCTTATGTTTGCACAGTGTTTTGTAGTTTTCTGCTTATGGCTCAAGAAGAGCCCATCATTTTCCTAATGTCAAACTTGCTTCTCTTTGTTCTGTACCCACTATGAGGGCAATGGGCTCTAATTTATTTTGTTCCATTTCTAATATATGATGGTTTGAACTCCATCCACATTTAATGGGATATTGCTGTCATTATCCTAATGTTCTAATTTGCTTTCTACAAAGCCTGTTTTCCTTTGCGGCATAATGAAGCTTGTAATAAAATCACAATTTAAAATCTAATGAAAGGGCAGGTCCCAATTCCATTATTTCTTGTTAAAAATAGATCAGGTTCTCTATAATTTTGTTACTGAATTTTGACTTTAAGCTCTATGACATAGTGCTCAAATGGCCATTTACCTTGGAGTGTTTTGGTTGCTGTAATTACATATAGACTTGGAATCAAAAGATCTGAGCCCTAGACCTAGCTCCCTCATTTAGGAGCTATGTCACTTAAAATTATATGCAATTTCTTCCATTTCCTCACCTTTGAAATAAGAATAATAATACTTTACTTTGAAATTACTTTTACCTTGAATTACTTTGAGTGGAAGCATGACATAGAAAAAGGAACACTGGACTCTGGAGATCTAGGCTCAAGTCCTAACTGGTATTTCCTAGCTCTCTGAATCTGTTTTCCCATCTGTAAAATGGAATAATAACATTGGAACTTTCTATCTCACAGAAGTATTATGAGGAAAGTACTTCCCCACTGAAAAAAAATTAAAAAGTGTAAATGATGGAGATAATGGTGTGCATCTCTATAGAACTTTAAGGTTTACCACCTTCATCTATAATATTTCATTTTATCCTCACAAAAACCTTGTACTATAGCTATTGTTGCTATGCTGTTGTTGTTCAACCATTTCAGTCTGACTCTTTGTGACTCCATTTGGGGTTTTCTTGGCAAAGATACTGGAGTGGTTTGCCATTTCTTTCTCCAGTTTATTTTATGGATGAGGAAACTGAGGCAAACCACACTCTGTCCACTGTGCCATAGACAGCTACTGAAAATCAGTAATACCTTACATAACCAAAATCTGGGGGCTGCTAGGTGACTCAGTGGATAGTGTACTGGGCTTGGAGTCAGGAAGACTCATTATTCTGAGTTCAAATACGGCCTCAGATGCTTACTAGCTGTGTGACCCTGGGCAAGTTACTAACCCTGTTTACCTCAGTTTCCTCATTTGTAAAATGAGTTGGGGAAAGAAAAGGCAACCACTCCATTATCTTTGTCACTCAAATAGTGTCACGGAGAGTTGGACAAAACTGAAAAAAGAATGACTGGAGCCAATATGCATCCAAAGGGACAGAACAAAATTTCATGAAAATAAGTCGGTATCAAATCTTTAAAAACACACACACACGCATATACACAGACACACAGACACACACACAAGGACACCCCACTTCCAGGGTCTGAACCACAGTTAGTACGTGTTCAACACAATTTCCTATCCTTGCATAGCAACATATGGTGAAAACTCATGTTCAGGGTAATTGCTCTGAAAGACTTCTTATATCTCCAATCACACAATTCAGTGATGTTTAGCAAACTCATTTATGGCATAAAAGCAGATAATTTTTGCTCTGCACTATTGTTCATATGTCACTACTATTTTTCCATTGCTGTGGCTACTGCCCTAATTCAGTTTTTTTTTTTAATTTTGAGAACATATTTCAGTGTTGTTGGTTTTATTTGTAATTTTACAGATTGTATGCATTTAAAAACTTCATTCTGAGATGGATCTATGGGCTTCACCAGAGTGATAAAGGGGTCTACAACACAAAAAAGTTTAAGAGCCTCTTCTCTTGTCTATCCTCTCTCTAATCTGCCCTTTACACTGTTGGCCATAAAATACTCCGAATGTATGATTGCTGAACTCCAAAACTTTGACTGACTTCCCATTACCTATTAAATAAAACATAAGCTTTTGATCCTGGCATTCAAAGTCCATGGCAATCTCACTCTTAATTATCTCCCTACCCTTATTTTGCACTATTCTCCCTTGCCATATGCTACACAAGCAATGAGCATTTATTAAGCACTTACTATGTACCAGGCATTGTGCTAAGTTCTGGAGATACAAGTACAAGCAAAAAGAAAGCCCTTGCCTTCAAAGGAGCTAAGGAAGGTGTGTGTGTGGCGGGGGGAGAGACAATACATAAAAAAGGAGCTGAGAATCTGGGAAGGGAGATGGTGGCAAAGTCCAGAGAGACAGAAGCATGGCAGGGATGAAATGAATTATGACTGGCCTGGGCCCATCTCCAAATGGAAAAAGAACTCACCAATAGATGAAGAGTGCTGCTGTATTCAGAGGGAGGTCCAGGGAGAGAAGGCACCAAAGAAACTGAAGTACTTTCCTTTTCCCAATTTTCATTTGGCCATCTTACAACTTTCAATAGTTGAGTCCACAACTAGAACGGACTTTTCCCCATTTCTACCTGTTGAAATCCCTCCCTCCCTCCTTCACTTCCTTCCTTCATTCCTTTGTTCGTACCTTTCTTCTTTCTTCCCTCCCTTCCTCCTTCCCTCCTTCCTTCCTTCTTCTCTTCTTTCCTTCTTCACTTCTTCCCTCCTTCCTTCTTTGTTTCCTCCCTCCCTCTCTTCCTTCCTTCCTTCCCTCCCTCCTTCCCTTTTTCCTTTCTTTCTTCCTTCTTCCCTCCTTCCCTCCTTCCTTCCTTCCTTCCTTTTTCCTTTTCTTCTTTTCAAGGCCCAAATCAGGTGTCAACACCTCCATAAAACCTTTCCCAATACCACAACCCATCTGAAATAGCTAGGCAGTACAGTAGATAGAATGTTATGTTTGAAGTTAGGAAAATCTAAATTCTCTTACTGTCTCAGACACTCCCTAACTGTGTGATCCTAGGGAAGCTATATAATGTCTCTTGGACTCACCTTGTTAAATTAGAAAATGGGGAAAATAGGGAAAATAATAGTACCTACCTCATAACATTGCTATGAGAATCAAATGAAACACTATGTGCAATTCTCTTAGCAAAACTTGAAGTGCCATATGAACACTAGCTATTATTACTATTCCAGGTGAAAGTGAGTTCTCCTGGCTCAAATTTTTCATAGCAATTTTCTCCATACTTCTCATATTATCATTTGCATGGATGTTATTTTCCTTTAGCATAAGCTCCCTAAGGGTAGGAACTGAATTTTGTTTTATTTTTGGTTCCCTAGCATCTGCCAAAGTCTCTTGAACATGGTATATTCTTAATAAATAGGAATTGAATTGAATTTTAGGAAGATTTGGACTAAATATTTCAGTAAAACAAGAAGGTGAATTATTTAGAGCAGCCTACATATGCCTGAATATTTCAGTTGATCAAGGACTTTCTGTGCATCACAAACCTTGACATCAGGGATATGGCGTGGGGATGACAGGTTTGAACAAAATCTTAATCACCAATTGTGATGAAACCTCTTTCTTCATTCAGTACTCATTTGGCAAATATTTACTGGGTTCCTGTGAAAGATAGTGTTTTCTACTCAAAATCTAAAGTTCTGAAGTGAAAAAGATACAAGATAATTCTGGTGCAAGCTGAGATAACTGTAACTATGAGCTCCATGTTAGAAAATAGCTTGTATATGGAACAAAACTTTGAATTAGATTGATTGTTAAAGGAATCATTGTATCAAAAGTCCAGTTTTTGCAGTAGATAAAAATCTAAAGATGAGAAGGATTTCACTCTTCTTTCCCAAAAGTAAATAGTTAAGGAAACTATTGCTTGAAGGTGGGTCACATTGAATCATAAGATACACCCTCATCCTCCCAGTACCTGAAATTCACAACCGAGGAGTCATCCTGGACTTCTCACCATCTCTCAAATCCTCTTCCCCCCCAAATCCAAGCCATTGCCAAAGCCTATCAATTTCATCTTTGCAACATCTCTCGAATACACCTCCTCTCCTCTGACACTTCTACCACTCTGGTGCAGGCCCTCTTCACCTCATGCCTGAACTAAATAACCTGCTGGTGGATTCACCTGCCTCAAATCTCTCTCTACCCCAATCCATTCCCCCATTCAATTGCCAAAGTGATTTTCCTAAAGCTCAGATCACCACCCTACTCAATCTACTTCTGTGGTTTCTCGTTGCCTCCAGCATCAAATATAAAATGCTCTGTTTGACATTCAAAGTCCTTCATAAAACTAGCCCCATCCTGCCTTTCCAGTCTTGTTTCATCTAACTCCTCAACAAGTAGTCTTCAATCCAGTGACACTGGCCTCCTTGCTATTCCACAAGCAAGACACTCAATCTCTCACTTTCAGACATTTTCTTTGACTTTCTTCCTAGAAATTCCTAGAATACTCTCCCTCTTCATCCCCACCTCCTTGCTTCCCTGGCTTTCATCAAGCCTTAGCTAAAACCCCATCTTCTACAGGAAGCCTTTCCCATTCCCTCTTAATTCTAATGCCTTCTCTCTTTTATTTCCTATCTATCCTGTATATAGTTGTATATATTTGTTTACCTACTGTCTCTCCCATTAGATTGTGAGCTCCTTGAGAGCAGGGGTGGTTTTAGACCCTTTTTTTTTTAAATCCCCAGTACTGTGATAGATGATTAATTGGACCCCTATTTTATTCCAATCAATATTAATCAGTATGACATGATTCCATAGGGGTGTTGGTTATAAGTTCTGACAGTAGGCCTCAGAGTTACGAACTGCAGATTGTAAGTTCACTTGCTTAATCAAAAGAAGCTAACCAGAGGGCCTCTACCTTTGTTTTTCCTTGTTATGGTGACCAACCCCAGAGTGGCAGAGGTGACTCAATTACATGGAAAGCCCTCCCCGCAACACACCTATTTTTGAAATCCCTTGAGAGTCCTCTGTTGCCCAACATGGGGAGATGACCGTGAGTAGTTGGCCAATGAGTGACCCTGATTGCCAGACTGTGACCTGTCCTTCTACTGGCCCTGCTCATTGGTTTGGTAGGATCTCCTGAAAAGTCAAGATAGGTCTGTTAAGGTATGCTTACTAGCCCCTTTCTCAACCAATAGGATTCTGTGTTTTCTGTAGACCCTCCTAGAGTGTCATAGGCAAGGTCTATCAACCAATGGGATTCTGTATTTTTGGTCTGCTTCACCTGTAATGTCTGGGTATCAAGCACTATGAAAACTAAGGCCCTGGAGGAAGAGGGCATGTCAAATCATGAAGAAAATCTGGGGTCTACTTCATTAGAAGGAACCATGGACCCTTTAATAATGTGCCATTGACTCAGAGCTCTGCCTCAATTTTTTTTCCTTGCAGATTGGACAGTTTTGAGAATCCCCACATTACTGGTGACTCCACTGTGACAACAATGCATGGACTTTGACCTCTTTAGGCTGGCCCCTGGAAGAAACCCAAAGTAGGAAGTGTACAATGAGTCAAATTTTTGCTGATGGTTCCTCCATGGAACCATTCCTAGGAGGGTGGACTCCCTTCATTGTCTGCACCCAAAATTCTCTAAGCCTAAGGTAAGTCTCTTCCAGATGGGTGAGTCTGCCTTAGTTTGCCCCCTAAAGTTCTTTTCCTTGAAGGAGGGCCCCCTATTGGACTAAGAGGGACTATTTGGATTGATAAGCTCTAGAACACTTAAATGAATTCTATGTTTATAAAAATTGTATGGCCGTAATTTTAACTTTTTAAACATAGGCCACTGTTGTTCCCCTTCTGTTTTCCTACCTTTCTTTTTTGTTAAATAAGCAAGACTAGGGAGATTCAATCAACAGTGAGAGAACTAGTTCCTCATTTTTAGCCAGTTAGCTAGCTAGCAGCTAGAATTTCCTTTTGGCAAAGTCAAAACAGGTGTTTTTTTTTCCTTTTCCCCTTTAAATTCTTTTAACAAGGAGTAATTAAATCCATTTTTGTCATTAGTAGAGCAACCTCTCAAACTGACTTAGAGGTAACTCCAGCAGTGGCTCACAGTGGGATGAGAAACCTGTCTTAAGGGTCGTACCACCCATCTTTGGATGGATGGGGTTTAGAAGGAGCAATTCTGATGAGTGCTCTGTCAACACCTTGAAGGAATAATAATTTGGGCCAGACTTAATTGCCTTAGGAGAGAGATTCCACTCAATGGCAAGCTGTTAAGAGGCATGACCACCTTGGGAACAATCTCAACCTCTTCTGACCTGAAAAGAAGGCTCCTCTTAGTTTTAAAGGCTATTCTCACTTATATTCTTAGGATCAAGTCAGTTATTGACAATCACAGCTAAATTTTTAAGGAAATTTTAAAGGAAAGCTGGCATAAATTTTATTGAAAATTTGGTCTCAACTGAAATTACTTTATAAAATTGGTTCGTGGGTCTACACTGAGGCAGAGTTCTGAGCCAATGGCACATTATTAAAGGGTTCATGGTCCCCTCTAATGAAGTAGACCTTAGATCTTCCTCATGATCTGAGATGCCTGCCTCCTTCCTCCAGGGCCTTAGTTTTATAGTGCTTGATACCCAGGCAATACAGGTGAAGCAGACCTTTCAGGAGATCAAATCAAGCCAATGAGCAGGTTCATAGGGTTGGGCTTTTAAGTGGATGTCAAAACATCTACATGAGCTGATTGGGCCAGTGGAAGGACAGGCCATAGTCTGGCAATCAGGGTCACTCATTGGTCAACTACTCATGGTCATCTCCCCATGTTGGGCAACAGAGGGCTCTCAAGGGATCTCAAAAATAGGTGTGTGTGGGGAGCTTTCCATGTAATTGAGTCACCTCTGCCACTCTGGGGTTGGTCACCATAACAAGGAAAAACAAGGGTAGAGGCCCTCTGGTTAGCTTCTTTTGATTAAGCAAGTGAACTTACAATCTGTAGTTCACAGTTCTGAGGCCTACTGACAGAACTTATAATCAACACCCCTATGGAATCATATCATACTGATTGATACTGATTAAAATAAAATAGGGGTCCAATAAAATAGAGGTCCAATTAATCATCTATCATGGTACTTAGTGCAATGGCTGGCACATAGCAGATGTTTAGTAAATGCTTGTTGACTGACTACTTCTTTGTTCCACATTTGTGGAAAAAAGCAAGATAAATCCTCTATAGTCATCCCCTAGTACTTGTACCCCAGTGCTTAGCATCTGGCACATAGTAAATTCTTAATAAATGTTTGCTGATTAATTAGTTTTTCTAATACATTTTTAATTACGAAAAAGCCATTTTCTTTCCCACCTAGTCTCCCCCCAAATATTGAAAAAGAAAAAGAAAACCTTGAAAACATGTAATCAAGCAAAACAAATCCCCATGCTGACCATATAAAAAAAATGTCTCATTCTGTACCCTGAGTCCATCACTTCTTAATTAGGCAGTGGTTAAAATACTTCAACATTATTCCGCTGGTATCATGGTTGGTCACTGAATTGCTCAAAGTTCTTGAGTATTTAAAGTCAATCTCTTTACAGCATTGTTGTTAGTGTATTAATTGTTGTCCTGATTCTTCTGCTCACTTCCCTCTGCATCAGTTCATATAAGTCTTCATGGATTTCTCAGAAACTATCCATTCCATCATTTCTTACAGCACAATAATATTCCATTATGTTCATATTCCATAATTTGTTCAAGCATTCCTCAGTTGATAGACACCCTCTTATTTTGAGTATTTTGTCTCCACAAAAAAGCTAATATGATTGATTTCTAAACAGAAACCAGGAAGAACTCAGATGCCATATGAGAGGATCTGACCTCACAGTCTCTCACTATTGCTTTTCCTTTGTTGGGATACAGTACAAGGACAGGATTGGTACTTAGAAACCAGGACCTAGCCCCACACATACTCACACTATACTCACACTACTCACTATACTCATACCACTGTACTCACACTGCTGTCTCTCTCAAGGCACTCCCAAAATATACCAGAACTGCTTATGCTTTTGCCAAGTTCACACATTGAACACATCACATTCTTATATTCACCTGAACTATCTCTTTCATTCTCTAACCTCAGCTACAGAACAGACGCTTACTTTAGCTGTTCTCATAGTTTCAGAAGATCTCCTAAAACATGGTGGATATAAACCATCCCTAAGGTTAATTTGTAATGCTCCTAAATATCCCCTGCAGAATTTTAGACTCATGCCTTCCCTCACAGCTGCCCCTAAAATGGCAAAATATGGGGAAAATCTTCAGTGATGGGGCATACCCTCATCTCCTTTTTCCTCTTCTGGCCCCATGGCATTGGAGACATAAGAGCAGAGCAGAGGAAAGAAGGCAAAAGCATTTATTAAGTGCCTGCTATGTGCTATCCACTCTGCTAATTGCTTTTACAAATGTTATCTCCTTTGATACAACAACACTGGAGAAGTAGATACTAAATTATTCCCATTTACACTTGAGGAAACTGAGGCAGATAGAGATTAAGTGGTTTGTTCAAGTTTACACAGCTAGTAAATGTATGAGATTGGATTTGAACTTGGGTCTTCCTGGCTCCAGGCCCAGCACACTATTCAGTGAACCACCTAAGTGCCTAAGAGCAGGAAAGATAGGCAAAATAAAGATTTCTTTTCTGACTGTCAAGGAATGTTTTAAGCTAGGGAAACTGAAGTCAAAGATGAAGAAGGAGACCATGGGGGAATAGCCAGTTCAAAAGCAGGGAGATGGGAGACAGCGTAAGAAACAGTTTAAGCAGGTCAATGTAGATGGATCATAGAGTAGATGGAGGGGAGTACTGTAAAGTGTAAGAAGACTGACAAGATAGGAAGGAGCCAGGTTGTGAAGACTTTTAAATGACCAACAGAGGAATTTAAATTTAAATGATCCTGGAGGTAATAGGGAGCCACTGAAGTTTATTGAGTAGGGGTTTGGGCAGTAGCACAGGTAGACCTGAGCTCTTGGAATGACACTTGGATAACTGAGGTGAGGATAGATCAGAATGGGGAGAAACTTGACATAGGAAAATTAATAAGAAGGCCATCTGATCAATCAATTAACAAGTATTTATTAAATCCCTACTGTATGCTAGGCACTATGCTTGGTGCTAGAGATAAAAGTACAAAGAATGAAACAATTACTACTCATAAGGAGTTTATATTCTAATTAGAGAGACAAGTACATATTTCAAATATATACATCCTAAATGTAAAATTAACAAACATAAACATATACAAAGTGGTTAAATACAAGGTAATTTGGGGAAGGGGTGCATCAGGAGTCGGAGGGATCAGGAAAAGTTTCAAACAAAAGATTGTGCTTGAGCTACATATTAAAATAAGAAGTAAGAAGGGAGTACATTAAAAACACATAAGTTTGTCAGTGCAAATGGAGAGATGAAAAATGGAATGCTTTGTAAGAATAATAGAGCGCAGGAAAGAGGGTAACGTCCAGGGTGGGGGGACAATAGATTGGGGCCAGGCTGTTTAGAGTTTTAAAAGATGAACAAAAGAGTTTAAATTTCATCCTGGAAGTAGTAAGAAGCCACTTGAATTGATTAAATAGGGAAGCAAAAAGGTCAGATCTGCACTTATGGAAAACTACTTTGGCAATAATGTAGAGAATGGACCAAGTGGGGAAAGACCAAAAGACTGGGAGTTAGGAGTCTGTTATAATAATCTAGATAAAGAGGGCCAGAATTAAGATGATAGTTTGTTGGAGTGGAAAGAAGAAACCAGGTAGGAGAGATGTTGTGAAGGTAGAAACAGCAATATTTGGCAACTATATGGGGTAAGGGAAAGGGAAGAGTGGAGGATAAAGTTGAGATTATGAATATGGGAAATTGGAAGGATAGTGATAGCCTTGGCAGAAATAAGGAATTTTGGAAGGGGGAAGATTCTTAACTCTCAATCACCTTGGAACAACCATAATAATAACTGACATTGATATAGCACTTCAAAGTTTGAAAAAAAAAAGTCTCATATTCATTATTTCATTTGAGTTTCATGACAATTCTATTAAAAAGACAATAATTTTAACAAAAAAAGAATTAAATTACTTCACAGATATCCAATCTATATAGCTAAGATTAGCTAATATGGCAATATGTAGCAATACTACTCAATTTAATTTATAGAATTATTGCAATCAGAATCTAATTGACAAAGAGTTCCATAAGATTATATAAAATGATAACAAAATTTACATGGGGAAAAATGGACAAAATCCCATTTCAACTATGCTCCTTGCAAATTACCCCAATAACTTTTATTAAATAATGAATCACTTCCCAAATATTTTGTGATTTACCAAAAACTAATTCATTGTGTGCCTTCAGTTCTAATCCTGAAATATTAATTTAAATTTTTTTTGAATTCTTAGTGTTTTATTTTTTTCCCAATTATATGTAAGAACAATTTTTAACATTCATTTTTAAAACTTTGAGTTCCAAATTCTCTCCCTTCCTCTCTCCCCATACCCTGTCATTGAGAAGGCAAACAATTCAATATAGGTTATACATGTGTAGTCACACAAAACATTTCCACATTAGTCAAGTTGTGAAAGAAAACATAGACCCCCCCCCCAAAAAAAGCCCAATATAAATGGAAAGAATAACAATAATGAAGATTGAAATGTAATGCTGTGAAATTACAATGACCAAACTTGGCCCCAAAGAAGAGAGGCGAGAATTCATTTCCCTCATTTCATTTCAAAGTTGTAGGATCATGGGAGTAGAACACTGCAGATAATTACAGATTTGTTTAGCCTGTTGGTTAGTTTTGCTGAACAATTTTTTTGTTCTTTTTTTATTCATTGTTATTAAGGATGAATTTCTAGGTGGGGTTATAGGGAAGGATTTATGTTTGAAATATGATATAGAATCTAAAGATATCATTAACAGTTTAAATATGCATAATGTAGTACATTCACATGGGTTGTTAAATTATATGTAGTTTACAAATAGCCATGCAATTTCTTCACTCAAAATCTCAGTATCTTCCTGTCTTCTGTCTTATTAAATATTTTGATGCCTCATAAGGATTATGATTTTATTAGTAGATAAACTCTTTCCACTGATACAGGTCATGAATTCCTCCATACCTTGATACAGCACTTCTTAAACTGTGGGTCGCGACCCCACGTGGGGTCACATAACTGAATGTGGGGGTTGTGAAGAATTTGATGACAGTAAAAGGTTTCTAAATGTGCAACAATCAAAAATTAATTCAAAATCAAATGTGTAATGAATCTGAGGTGTATCTGAAGCGCTTGCCCATGTTGCATCCCGTAACTTCACTGCAACCTTGGTTCTGAACACACAACATGCACACTTTGCATTGCGCATGCCATCACACCACACAATGCCAAAAAGCACTGCCAGAAACACCTTGGCTCAGATTTGAGACTATTATATGTTATGAATTGCAGTGTTTTGTTTTGTTTTGTTTTTACTATACATATAAAGTTTTCTGCTTTTAGGGAAGGATAATAGTTTAATTATGGAAAATACTTTTAATATTTTCCTACCAGCATTCCTTAGCATATAAGTATCAAATTAGTGTATCTTTAGATTGTATTGTGTTAGAATGTTTGATTTTTTAAATTGCTGTTATCTCCTTTTTCACAAATATAAGTGTTTAATTGCAACAAGTAAAGACAAAAACCCTTTAATAATATTTCCTCACCATCACCACTGTATGTGTATGTAAGTGTGAACATCAGTTTTTTAAATTAAGCACAAACAAATGTAATTTCATAAACTAAAGCTAATATTTATTTGAGAAATTATTAGCAATGTTTATTTATAGTTTAGGACAAATATATTTTTCAGTTATAGATAAATGGCTAAATTTAGACAGAAGAAGTAAAAATACTGATGACAATATGGCAGAGTCTTCACTACCAGCTTGTAGTTCACCTAAATTGACAAGAAAAATATATGTTGAATCATTTTTGCAATATGGATTTACTTCTAATTATGATGATGGTGTGGTTTGTTTAATTTGTGATGAAGTTTTGGCAGCAGAGAACATGAAACCAGTTAACCTAAAATGGTATCTTAATACCAAGCATGCAATGTACTCAATAAACCAAAGAAATATTTTGAACAACTTTTAAAATCTTTAAATTAAAAAAAAAACCAATGTTTTGAGAAATCTGTTACTGTCAATAAAAAGTATTGACTTGCATCTTATGAATCTTCTTATTTAATTGCAAAAACTAAAAAGTCCTACACAAGAGGAGAAGATCTCTTGTTACCCATTGCTATTAAAATGTCAGAAATAGTTCATGGGAAAAAGTATGGGGATGAAATTCATAAAATTCCTTTATTGAATGATGCTGTTTCCACAAGAATTTCTGAAATTAGTAATGACCAATTTCAGCAACTTATTACCAGGCTTAAGGGCAGCCCAAAGTTTGCAATTCAGGTAGATTAAACAACTGATATTTCTAACATGGCACAGTTGTTACTTTACATAAGATATATTTATGAAGGAAGAATACATGAGGAATTATTGTTTTGTTGCCCTTTGGAAAGGAACACAAGAGGGGAAGATATATATCTTAAAGTCAATGAATTTTTCACAAATGAAGGTTTACAGTGGAAAAATTGTATTGGAGTCTATACAGATGGAGCTGGAGCAATGATGGGCAAGAATGTTGGATTTGTAGCAAAAGGTAAAGCTGGTGGCAATGAACATATCACTTCTATTCACTGCATGATCCATTGGGAGGCATTCATTGCCAAAAAATATCACCAGAGTTAGATGTTGTGATTCACGATACTATCAAAATCATTAACTTCATTAAAAGCCATGCCTTTAACAGTCATTTGTTTTCAAACCTTTGGAAAGACATGGATTTTTTTTTTTAGGCAATTGGGGTTAAGTGACTTGCCCAGGGTCACACAGCTAGTAAGTATCAAATGTTTGGTTTGAGGCTGGATTTGAACTCAGGTCCCCCTGACTTCAGGGCCGGTGCTCTATCCACTGCATCACCTAGCTGCCCCTGAAAGACATGGATTCTGATTACAAAAGCTTACTACTATATGTAGAGGTAAGGTGACTCTCAAGAGGGCACAGTTTAAACAGATTATTGAAATTGAAAGATGAAGTTGTTATATTTTTGACTGAGCAGAAATCTTTTCAAAACTGTGTTACTTGTGAGATATTTTCAAAAAACTCAATGATTTAAACATGTCACTTCAAGGAAAAAATTGTAACATTTATGTTAAAAAATAAAATTGAAAGTTATATTTTAAAAAGTTAATATATGGAAGAATAGGATGGAAAATGGTTTGTTAGAAATATTTACAATTACAGATGATTTTAGAATTGAAAATAACCTTCCCAAAGATTTAATTGTAAGAGTTATAATTGATCATCCGAAATGCCTGGAGACACAATTTCAGAAATAATTCCCTTCAAATTTTGATTCTAAAAAGCTAAGTTGGGTTCATGAACCATACTCAATTGAAATAAAAAATGTCAGTCATCTGTCATTAAAAGCTCAAGAAAAATTTGCTGAGTTATCAAGTGATACAGGTTTAAAACTTGAATTTCCTAAAAAAGAAAAATCATTAAATAAATTAATTAATTAAAAGAATGAGATTAGGATGGAATTTCCAACAATTTCTGAAATGGCCCTAAACATACTTCTGCCATTTTGTACTTTATGTGAATTAGAATACTCAGAATGGATGATTACAAACCAAAACATCAATCAACTGAAAAACATTGAAGATACTCTACATCCTGCAGTATAAAACATTCTTCCAAGATTTAATTCTTCACGTAAAGGTAAACAAGCACATCCATCTTATTAGGATGCAAATTTGCTTTCATCTTTAATAAATGGTAAAATTATATGTATACCGAAGAATTGTTTTAAAATAAATTTCTTTATGATTTGTTATCAGTAAATGCTTGATTTGTTTACCTATTTTATATACCTATATACCTGGGGTCACATAAAAATTTCTTGGGCAAAAAGAGTTGCAAGAAGAAAAAGTTTAAGAAGCCCTGCCTTGGTAGACAGTTTTCATGAGCTGCTATGGCCAAAATGTTAATCACCTAGAGGTGATGAGCCTCTGTGCATTTTTTTTCCTTTTGAGGCATTTCTAGAATTCTCCTTACAAGCATTATTTGGGGTATCAGCTATCTTTACTTTGAAGGAACTTCCAAATGCTCACAAACCTGACTTGACTGTGTCCTTCTTTAGCATGTACCCAGGAAGCCAGAGGAGCCTGGGCTTCTCAAGCATCATTTCCCACTGAGAAAACTGAATACTTCCTTCATCTGAGCCATCAAAGTAGGAAGAGACTCCTTCCCTGACCAGGCTTTCCTATATTAGACATATACAATCTATCCCAGTACATATCTGAAGTCTTTCAAGCTTAGCAGGACCTTCCAGGGCAACTGATTCTCTGGAATGGGCTTTAAGAAACGAGGGTCACCTCCATGCCACAATGAAGCATTGGAGGACTTTAGTAAATGATCTTTATTGTGTATAAAAAGTCTTGCCCCATGGATTAGCCATGCAAAGCTAACTACTTCAAATGGGATACCACCTGTTAGATCTCTTCTTTGTACTCTCTGTGTAACTTTAACAGGCTACGGTTAGTAAACAAGCAATAAAATTGTTCAACCAGATGTTCCATAAGGCATTCATAGGCTATGTGATCTGGAAAATCAATTATGATAACTGAATCATTTATGGGCCACTGTTGTCCTAGCAACTTAGCATGATGATTTAAAAAAAGCAAAACACATTTTCTATTAATCCTTCCACAGGGAATGGTGTGATTGTTCTTATTGTAGGATGGGAGGGATGCATTATTAAAACTGGTGTTCACTAGAAAGAGTAACGAAAAGAAATTGAAACACAATTAAATCAAAGAATTTCAGGTAGGTATAGCAATTTATTCAACTAATGCTGAGTCACTTTCAAGCTGAATCAAATCCCAATTTATTGCAGCCTGCTGAGTGCTGACTATTATGAAAGGGCAAACACTTGGTCATAGCCATGCCAACAATAATTCAGGATGCTTCTCTTCACCCCTTCAAAACATGACTTATTTCTCAGACCATATTTACCTATTTTGAAAATACAAATTCATGCATTTCATTTATTTCTTCATCCATTTATTAAACACACCCCTCTCACATCCCCATTGTGATTCTCATAGCCATTCTGGGTCATGTAGTTCTTCAGATGCTACTGGTCCCTTGTCACAGTAAATCTTTCTCTGTCGTGGGTTTCAAACTGATACCGAAGATGGAAATGTTTGAGAGCTTCCTTGTCTTAGCAAGAGACACAGTTGTCTCTGCATCACAGAACTAATGTGAGATAAGGAATATCCACTCATGAATTTTCTCCCTTGTGCTCCCTTGAAACTACTGTTTCTGCCAATCTCCTTGTCAGAAACAGGAATGAGCACAGGGAGAGAAATAAAATTTAAATAAAATGTTTCTTACCTTCATGGGGTTTATAGTCTAGTGGAAGGCTATGACTCAAATAGATAACTGACACACAATATCATTTATTAGAGAGTTGCGAGTATGGAAAGTGCAATATGGGGTAAGAATGAGAATGTCTTTATAAACCAGGATGATCAGGGTGATTTCATGGAGGAGGAGGAAAGAAGACTTTTTGTCAGACTACTAGAATATTTTGAGCCCTAGTCATGAGGTCATGTAGTTGGATGCTGGTGGTAGGAGTAGAGAGTAAGGGATGGATGAAAGAGATACCATGGAGATGCAATCCAAAGAACTTTTTAGTTAGATAAAAGAGATAGGGAGAGGGAAGAATGAAAGTTTTCAAACATCAAGACAAGGTAAATTATGGTACCACTGACAGAAAGAAGGAAGGCAGGAGGAGCAGCAGGTTTAGTGGGAAAATAGATTCTATCGTGGACAGGTTAAGTTTGAAGTGTTGTTGGGATAGTCTTGTAGTGGTGTTTTGTGTACATTTAGAGACACTGATCTGGAGCTCATAAGTGAGGCAAGAACTGGGAAAGCAGAGTTTGGAGATGTTTGCTAGAAGGTGGTAATGGAAGTCATTTGAGTAAATGAGATTGCCATGGGAGAAAGCATAGAGAGAAAAGAGGCTCTCAAGGTACAAAGACATGGCGGGAGAGGAAAGAGCAAGAGTATCCAGAAAAGAAAACAGAGAGGAACTATTGGGAAGAGAATTGGGAAGATTTGGTGAGAAGCTAAGAGAAGCTAAGCTAAGTATCCAGTAGGAGGGGGAAGGCAAAAGTGTTGAAAATTACAAAGAATTGAAGGATGAAGATTTTAAATGGCCAATCAATATTGATATTAAATAGTTGTTGGTGAATGTTGGAAAAATCAGCTTCAGGAGAAATGCTTTAGAAGGCAGATAGCTAGGGGTTAAGGAAAGAGTAGGTGGCAAGGAAGTGGAGGTAGCAGGTATAGATAACTATTCAGGGAAAGTTAGTATTGCAAAGGAGTAGAGTGCCAGGACAGTAGCTAAATAGGATTAGAAAAGTTAAGGGAAGGTGTTTTTATTTTTATTATTAGCATTGAGGAAACCAGATCACATTTACAGTAAGATGGGAAAGAGTTAATGGAGAAGAGATTGAAGACATGTGACAAAGTAAACTGCAGCTAGGTGGTGCAGTGGATAGAGTACTGGGTCTGGAGTCAAGGAGACTCATCGTCCTGAGTTCAGATCTGGCCTCAGACACTTACTAACTGTGTGACCCTGGGCAAGTCACTTAACCTTATTTGTCTCAGTTTCTTCATTTATAAAATGAACTGGAGAAGGAAATGGCAAACCATTGTATCTTTGCCAAGAAAACCCCAGACGGGGTCATGAAGTAACTCTGAAACAACTGAAAAGACTCAACACCAAGAAGAACAAGGTCCGGGAGGAAGATAGAAGGAAAGAGAATAAGACTATAGGTATGGGGATTAACCCTAGTGGCAAGTAGACACATTTCATTTTCTATGACTATATGGAAGAGTGAGGAGGTGATGTTGTTGGTTAGTTCTGAGACTTGTAAGAACAGGGTTGAGGGAGGGAATATACATCAGCTTCAGTATTCTCAAGGAAACTGGAGACTGAGTCATCTGCCTTCAGGGAGAGGAGTTGGAGGACTTGGTACTGAGAAGAGAGACTAAGAGGCCTGGAATGGCATGATGAATGAAGTAAGGAGTTGAGATTTGTTCTGTGAATTTTGGATTCGGTCAAAGAGCTACACTTGAAGATCTAGAGGGCCACATGTGGCCTCGAGGCTGCTGGTTCCCCACCCCGGTATATAATGTTCTCTTGGTTCTGCTCATTTTGCTCTTCATTATTTCATGAAAGTCTTTCCATGGTTTTCTAAGGTCATTGAGTTCATCATTTCTTATAGCATAGTAGTATTCCATCACAATCATATGTCACAAGTTGTTTAGCCATTCCCCAACTGATGGGTATCCTTGTGATTTCCAGTTCATTGCCACCACAGAGAGAGTTGCTATAAATGTTTTAGAACAGACAGGTTCTTTTCCTTTTCCCTTAATAATCTTTGGAAATAAAACTAGTAGTGATATTGCTGTATCAAAAGGGTATAGGCAGTTTAGTAACTCTTTGGGCATAATTCCAGACTGCTCGCCAAAATGGTTGGATCAGTTCACAATTCCACCAACAATGAGTCATTGTCCCATTTTTTCCACATCCCCTACAACATTTGTCACTTCCCCCCCCTTTTTTTTATTTGGCTAGGCAATGGGGTTTCTCCTATCATTTTAGCCAGTCTAATAAATATAAAATGATATCTCAAGGTTGTTTAATTTCACATTTCTCTAATCAACAATGATTTGGAGCATTTTTTAACATGTCTATTCATTGTTTTGATTTCTTCTTCAGAAAGCTTCCTGTTCATATCTTTTGACCATTTATCAATTGGGGAATGAATCATATTCTTATAGATTTGACAAAGTTCATTATGTATTCAAGATATGATACCTTTATCTGAGAAACTATAAAAATTCCCCCTCCCCCATTTTTTGCTTTCCTTCTGATCTTGGCTACCTTTGTTTAATTTGTACAAACACTTTCTAATTTTATGTAATCAAAATTATTCACTTTACACCTAACTTTGCTCTCTATCCCTTGTTTTTTCATAAATTGTTCACCTATCCATAGGTCTGATAAGCAATATATTACATGTTCTTCAAATTTTCTTGTAATCTCTCGCTTCACATCTAGTCATATATCCATTTTTACCTCATCTTCGTAAATATAGTAAGATATTGTTTTATGCCCATTTCCTGCCATACTGCTTCCCAGTTTTCCCAAGTAATGAATTCTTATCCCCAAATCTTGTCTTTTCAGTTCTCAAATATAAGATTATTGTATATATTTGCTGCTATAAATTATTATCTACTCTGTTCCATTGATCTACCTTTCTATTTCTTGGTCAGTACCAGATAGTTTTGATAATGACTGCCTTAAAATACAGCTTAAGTTCTGGTACTGCTAAATGAAATAAATTCTATTTTATTAGGTTTGTCCAAACATTCTAACTTCTCAGCAGTTTTGTAGTATACTACATCAGTCATCCACCATGTTAATACCCTTTCTAACTTTGTGTTATCTTTAGATTTGATATGAGTAATATCTATCACTTTAGAGATAAAGATGAAAATACTATTGATCAAAAAAACCCCCCAAAATCCAGCATGTAGCCATCGCAAATTCCTAGGGTACTCCATTGTAGTTCTCCTTCAAAGATAACAGAATCATTAATAGCTATCTTTAGGCCTACCAATTCCAAATCCACATAACTGCAATATCAAAGAAATGTATGGTATAGTTCTCCATTTTTATCCAATAACCTGAGAAACTTTGTCAAATCCTTTGCTAAATCTAATAAGCAATCTTCACAGTATTCCAGTTAACCTTGTCAAAATTTGAAATTAGAACTAATTAGAAGTTAGACCTATTCTTGATGAAGCCTATGACCTTCACTTCCTTTCCTTGACTTTCACTAACTATCCTTCAATACATTCTAGAAATTTCCCGGGAATCAGTCAAATTCACTGATCCCTCGTTTGCAGACACCATTCTTTTTCTCTCTTGAAAATTATGACATTTGACGTCTATAACCTTTCAAAGACGTGACAATAGATCAGCAATCATTTCTACCAGTTCTTACAGTACTCCAGGATGCATTTCATTTGTACATGGTGCCTTGAATTTGATAAGGACTGATAGGTGCTTTCTTACTATCTCTCCACTGATATCTATATACTTACATTATTCATTTTTTTGTCCTTTTAGTCCAAAGCTCATTCTCCTTGACAAGAAAAAAATGGAAGCAAAATTAAAGTTGAATAGATCTGTCTTCTCTCCATCATCAAGGTCATTGTCCCATCCAATGCAAATGAAATTTCTATAAATTCTCTGCCTTATTTTCCCCAATATATGTTAACATTTTTTATTTGTTTTCCTTACCTTTTCCACCAGTATCAGTTCATTCTATGTTTTAGCATTATTCTCACAGGACCATCATACTTTTTAAGCATTTCATTACTTCCCCTTGTTTTCACCTTCTGTATGTATATACACACACACACACACACACACACACACACACACACATATATATGTATGTGTATATATATATATATATATATATGTATATATGTATATTCTAGGCAATTGGGGTTAAGTGATTTGCCCAGGGTCACACAGCTAGTAAAGTGTCAAGTGTTTGGTCTGAGGGTGGATTTGAATTCAGGTCCTCCTGACTTCAGGGCTGGTGCTCTATCCACTGTGCCATCTAGCTGCCCCTGTACAGATATTTTTAAAAATCTAAGTTGATCCTTTGTATACTCATCATTCTCTTTAGATAATTTCCCTTTTTCATCTTCATTAAAATTTTTCATCCTTTTGAAAATTTTGAATTTTCATTCTTAAAAACTTTTCATCTTTCCTGGGCTATCTTATCCAATGGAATTTAATCTATGAGTTCCTGCCTTTTTCTGAACCTTTTGAAATCTACTAATCACACATCTAGGGTGCATGTCAAATTATGTCCAGATTTCTTTTCCTTCTCCAACACAGGATGTGCTGGCTCAGTAGGTAGTGAGTTCCCTTTCTCTTGAGATCTTCGAACAGAGATTGGATGGCTACTTGATGGAAGTATTGGAGAGGAAAATCTTACTGGGCATGGATTAGATGACCTCTCATGTCCCCTTCCAACTATGAGATTCTGTGATTTCCTTGTCCCTCCATTTTTGTCTTACAGAAGAGTTGTTTGGAGAGAAAAAACTAATACAAGGAGTAAAACTTTTTTGGTTTTCTCCCAGAAAATAAATTCATAAATAATTTTTAATGAAATAAAATTTTTCCGTTTCTTACTCTAATGCATAATAAGTGTCTCCCTTTGCACACATTTTGTTGTTTTCACTCCAAGATAAATAACATACCATCTTGTTGTTGTTGTTCTGGAATTGTGATTTTATACACTTGGGGAGCTCCTGATGGGAACATTCTCTTTGCCAAAGTAGCTCTGCAGCTGTTCTGAGACTTACAGCATCTTAGAGTATTGCCTAGGGTTACCGAGAAGTAAAGTGAGTTTCCCAGGGTCACACAACTAGCATGTGTCAAACGTGGGACTTGAATCCACGTGATCCTGACTGCTGCCTGGGCTCTATCTACCACCCCAAGCTTCTTCTAATCTGATAGGGCATCAGCTGAGGTATAATAAGTGCCAAACAGAAGAGGTCAGTTTCTATGTCAATAGGTGACTAGTTCATTATATAAATTTCCTTCCAGTTTGGGATATCCAAATAATGAACTCATGGATGAGTGAGTGATTTACTAAAGGAGAATTGTGGATATGTAAGCATTCATATGTGCAGATTTAGGAAAGCATGGGTCCAGAAAGCTATCCAGCACTGTCCAGCACTGTCTAGCAAACAAGGGCTAAGTTATTCATCAACTCTAACTGTGCTCTCTTCTAGTTTTAGCCAGCTCTTTCAATGACTTGGCTTGTTTGATGTGATCTCTAATCCATGTTGGAGCAACAAGGGGAATGTATGTGTACACTTACCTCACAGGTGAGCTGTAGCTTTTGTTGCATGCATAGCAACATTTTTAAAGCACAGAAGTGTTTATTAATTAGTGGGAAAAGAATTTTACTTTCAACAGCCTTCTCTTGTAACAGCCTGTGAAATTTGCATTAAGACACAAAGCAGAGTTTGAAAAGAAGGAAGGAAAAAATTTTAAATTATCTCTTTAAAAATGAAAAAAATCTCTCTGACATGGTTTAGTTTATATTAAATATGAATATCTTTGAAACATTTGCCCTGGTTTTGTGTGAGATATAACAGCAATAATAACAATGAGAATCAAATGTGATAATATTTGTAAAGCACTTAGCACAGTGCCTGACATAAACTAGGCATTACATAAATACTACTACTACTACTACTATTACTACTACTACTATTACTACTACTACTAGTACTACTATCACTAGCATTTATATAGCACTATAAAGTTTAAAAAGCACTTTACAAATATTATCTCATTTGATCCTAATACAACCCCAGGAGGGAGGTGTTATTATTATCCTCATTTTATAGATGAGGAAACTGAGGCAACAAGTTAAGTCTTCCTAACTGCACACCTGGCACTCTCTCCACTCAGTGCTGTAGCTGAAATCCAGAGTGACCCAGGTTTGAATTCTACCTCTGATACTAGCTTTGTGATTGCAGACAAATCATTTCCACCTCTCCGAGCCTCATCTGTAAAAAGTTTCCTCATTTGTAAAATAGGTATAATAATATCATGGTTCTTATGCAGCAGGGTTATTGTGAGGATCTAATGAACTAAGAAGTCATAACCCTGCATGCCACCTTCTGATGATGGTTACAAGATGCAAAAGAACACACACACATTTTCAGACATGGACAATGTGGAAATTTCTTTTACTTGACTATGAATATTTGTTATAAGGATTTTGTTTTTTTCTTTTTCCGGTGGATGGAAGGGAAAGAAAATAAATGCTTGCTAATGGAAAAAGTTAATTAAAAATCTGCTTAAAAACTAAAACACCAGATACTACTTTAGTAATAGTAAAAATGATAATGACTTATTAATGGCAAAATTTATTTATTATCATCATTATTTTTTTTATTCTCTGTACCTATACAGAAATGTATATGAACCCCATAAATTTACAATTTTCAAATTCCTTTTTGGAAAACCATAGAATTATAGGGTCATAGATTTAGAGTTGCAAAAGATGTTTGTATAGTTCAACCCCTTTATTTTACAAATGAAGAAATTAAGTTGCAGAAAAATAAGTTGATTTGCCTGAGGTTACACAGTAAGTGACAGAACCCAGATTAAACTCCAAATTCAGCCACTTCATCCAAGGTATGGTGGTAATTGTAATCATGTGGGAGATGGCCCAGTTCTATGCTCCTTCCCAGGTTGAATTGCCCAAGGAGGTGATATCTGTTTGGGATTTAAAGGAATGCTTCTTCTTTGCTGGAATGCCTTATTGTTTGGGGGTTTTAGGATGCTGAGGTGAAAAAAACCTTCCTCTATCAGCCTGTTCTTGTCTATGTCATTCATGTGCAAAGCAATTTTAGCAGAGGGATGCTATAAGATCCCTAAATGTTACCTGGTTCTTTTCCACTACTGTGATGGATTATTTGTAACCCGATAGGCTCCGTGGAAGTGTTGAATGAAGGTCAAGGTAAGATGATGTGTGTACTGCTGTATATAACAGCAACTTAGCCCTTAGTCCTAGGGTTTTCACACATTGAGGGGCCAACTTGTGATAGCACTCTTGTAAGCACCAAGGCATGTGGAATCAGTCAGTAAGCATTTATTAAGCACCTACTATATGTCAGCTATTGCTAAAGAGGAGGCGAAGAAAGTTTAACCTCAAGGAATTTGCATCCTAATGGTAGAGACATATGTAAACAACTAAGCGTGAACCTGGGGAATACTGTACAGATTCATTTTATTTTATATAGAGGGATGAGTGACGTATCATAAGACTCATGTGAAAGGATGAATAGGGACCATCATAAAGGACTCTTGATTTGAAGATTACCTATAGATTGTAAGGTGGATAACATTGAAAGGATTCTAAAGACTACTATGGACTCTCTGCATGGGCCCAAAGTACTGAAGAAAGTATTGAATTAGGTAGGCCAGGAAAGGAGCCGGCAGCTCCTAATAGCTATACACTGAAGATGCCTGTGACTTAGAGGGAGTGAGGCAAGTCTTCACTACCCTTACGTTCTAAGGAGGATACCATATATGCACAAATAAATATGATACAAAGGGAAGAATGAGAAGTATGATGGAGAGTTTTATAGTCAATGTTCTATGAGAAATCTAAGGAAAAATCATTTTCTTTTTTTTTCTTTTTGCTAGGCAATGGGGTTAAGTGACTTGCCCAGGGTCACACAGGAAAGATCATTTTCAAAATAAAGACTTGGGAGGAAGGGTCAAAGAAAATATTATAAGGGGGTGGCTTCTTCTCTGATCCCTGATGGAAAGGAGAGAGTTCAATACAGAAAGTAGGGAAGATGGGATGAGTTCTTTTCCAGTTCTGGTTGGGGATGGGGTGAGGGTGATTGAGCAAAGGCAGAGAGGTGGGAAAGAATAGATTAAAAACAGGGTAGACATAGATGCACAACAAAGAACAAAAGAAAACTTAGAAGGAAGCATAGAAAAGCTGGGTAGCTTTTAAAACAATGCGTAGTATTTGTTATATAGGTTTAAAAAAATAAACAGTTTGAAATTGGAAAAATAGGTTAGAAAGAGTAGTTTAGTTTAGTTGGAACATAAACTATGAAGAATATTAGCATGAGTTAAAGGCTAGAAAATGTTGTCATAGTCAGACTGTGGAGGGTCTCGAGTGCCAGGATCAGGTGTTGAAACTTTCTTTTGTCAGCCCAGGGTAGCCACTGAAAATTTTTGAGTAAAGGGATTATGTGATTTCAGTAGTTCATTACAAAAATTACTTGGGAAGTAGGATGAAGGATGGATTGAAAAGGGGAGAGTCAGGAAGCAGAAACATCAGTTAAGGAGACTGCTACACAAGAAGAGATGAGAGCCATAGATGCAGTGTTTGCTATAGGAGTGGAAAGGATGGGATGGATGCAAGAGACACAGTATAGGCAAAACTGAAAGGATTAAGTGCTGGGGATGCAAGAGGCAAAATCATGATCACTCCATCACAGAGCTTATGCTTTTATGGGGGACAGAACACACCAATAACTATGGGTACACACACACACAAATATAGTAAAAATGGAAAGTAGTCTCAAAGGTAAGGAACTAGTGGCAGGAGTATTGAGAAAGGTCTCCTACAGAAGGTGAGATCTGAGCTGAGTATTCAAGGAAGCCAGGGAACTTAGGAATCAGAGATGAGGAAGGAGAACATTCCAGGCATGAGGGAAAACCACTGCAAATATACAGTTGAGAGATGGAAAATTGTGTGTGAGGAACATCAGATAAAACAAAGAAGCTGAATTTTAGAGTGTATAGAGGGGAGTAACATGTTAGAAGACTGGAAAAGTAGGAGATGGCCCTATTGTGAAGGGCTTTACGATAGTGTGCGAACCCCAAGGTTTGGTCCTGGACCTTTTTCTTTTTATACTCTGTACTATCTAAGGTGATCTCACCAGCTCCCAAGGTTAAGCTATGATCTACTCAGATGCTTCCCATCCCTGCTGTCACCTGAGCTCTGATCTTACGTTACCAACTGCGTTTTGGGCATCTCAAATTGGATATTATGTTGGCATCTCCCCCTCAATGTGTCCAAAAACAAAATTGTTATCTTTTCCCCCAAATCCTCCCATCTTCCCAACTTAACTATTACTGTTGAGAGTATCACCGTCTTTCCAGTCACCATGGCTTGAAACCCAAGGTTCATCCTCAACTTCTCACATTCACCCCACATAGTCAATTTGTTGCCAAATCTTATCATTTTTACCTACACAGCATCTTTTGTGAGGGTCACCTTCTCTCTCATACAGCTACTACCTTGGTTCCAGTCCTTACCACCTCACACCTGAGCTATTTATTGGGTCTAGTTGGAAGTGTTTTTTTGGGGGGGGGGAGTGTTGTTTTGTTAGTGGTTTTTTGTTTTTTGTTTTTTTAGAAAGAATTTTACTCCATGTGTAATAGAAAGTACAGATCCTCCGCTTTTCTCTAAGCCATTAGGGTTGTGTTCTGTCTTACTTAAGCATGTCCCATAAAAGTTGAATTCCTGAAGGTTTTCTACATATGAATGCATGAATGAATTATCAATGAATCTGCATGCTGCGTATGATATATGCACCTTGATCAATGAAAGTTCTTAATAAACAAATCCATACTAGTTAGTAAATATGTTGTATTCAGAATTCTTTGTCTTCTAGTTTATCCTATTTGTGACATGCTTTGCCTGTTTTGACTTCCTGAGTTTATGACATCGCTAATCTGAAACTCTGGTACTTTAGCTGACAGTCTCTTTGGCTGGGACCAGAGACTAGACTTGCACTAGTCCTTAATCTAAATCTAAACTAAAATCCTTAATGTGATATCAAACACATCAATTTATTCTCTGTAGTTGTTATTTTGCATTTCTTCACTCATTCCACTTTGCTTTATATTTCTGTTTTCTTTTCAAACGCAGCTGACACAGAGAATTTGAAAGGAAGGGAGCATAACAGTTCACCCTCTCTCTCCTTCTTTCCTCCTCCCCCTCTCTTTTTTCTGTCTCTCCCCTGTTTCTCTTTCTCTCTCTCCTTCCCTGTCTCTTTCTCTGTCTCCTTCTCTGTCCCTCTTTCTCTCCCTCCTTTCCTCTTTTCTTCTCTCCCTCCCTCCCTTCCTTTTTTCTCCTTCCCTCCCTCTCTGTTTCTATCTCTCAGTCCTTCTCTGTTTCTATCTCTCTGTATCTCTCTTTCTCTCCCTCCTTCCTTTCTTTTCTGTTCCCCTCTTCATTCATTCCTGTTAGCAAGAGGAAAGCTTTTCAAGGGCAGGGGGAAAGTTTTTCATTACTTCCTACCTATGACTACTGGGGTGTATGGGGTGTTCAGGGAGGACTTGCACCTCCATTGTGAGAGCTTGCTGAGCCCTTTTCTGGGCTCCACCTTCTGGTGTCCACCTTTACCCAACTCTCACATGTGGCTACAACAAGCTGTAGCATATGCAGCAGCTACGCTCTGATAAAACCATTTAGGCAGATAGGCTAAACCAGGTTGATGGTAACAGAAAGACCTCAAATCCTTAGGGAGACGTCTACCCCAAGTATGTGAAGACTTCCCCTGGTGGAATGGGCAAATGAGAACAATTTGTTCCAACAGCCATGAAGATGTCTGAAACAGGTGCTGGGGAGCACTTGCAGCTGTCAGACATTGAAGATGCCAAGGTCATCCACCGCCCCCTGGGCCATCACCAGTCATCCTGACTTTTGTCTTACCCCTAGATTTCAGTGATTCAGGAAGTGAGAGTAAGGCTGATGACTTTGTGTAATTCTGCCTCAGTAAAATCCAATTCATGAGCAAGTCAAGGTATCACCTGTGATGTCATTGGCCCTCTTCGAAAACAACAAACAACAACCTATGACTGCTATTTTGTACACCTCTAGAAAGTCTTGTACAACTTGATAGGTGTGACTAATATTTTGTACACCTAAGACAGCGACTCTATGGCAAATAATAATATTTTATCACAACAAAGTTGCTTCAGTTTTTTCATGTGCTTAGGCACATTAGCTTGTAGTACTGTGTTAAAAAAAAATAGGTGGTATAAAGGAATGTTTCTGCAATTTAATTGCCTCTTACAAAGAAAACATTAGTCTTCCTGTCACCTTAAGTGCACCATGGAAAGTCTTTATTATGAATGTGTAAAATCAAAGGTTTGGATGATGAGATATGTGAGTCTATGACTTATTATATTAAAAATGGATCCAGCTCTTTTTAAACATCTTAATCCATTCTTTCCCGTGAGTCGTAGAAAATTCAATGGATCTGGAATATTTTCTTCACTAAAACAGATTTCTAGATCCTCCCTGCTGCTAGAGCCTTCCCTTCAGAATTACTTTGTATCTATTTTATGTAGATATTTATATATTTTATACAGCAACAACAACAAAGATAATAACTGACATTTCTATAGCATTTACTTTGCACCAGGCAATGTAAGCCCTTTGCAATTACTATCTCATTTGATCCTCACAACAACCCAGCAAAGTGCAATTATTATCTCCAATTTACTGATGAGGAAACTGAGGCAAACAGGGGTTAAGTGACTTACTTGCCCAGGGTCATACAGCTAGATTTGAACTCAGGTCTTCATGACCCAGGGCTCTCTATCCACCATGCCAAGTGGCTGCCTCAAGCATACCCATTTATGTTCATAGAACATGTCCCCCTTTCTGTTCCTCCAACCCCCTCTACTTAGATTGTAACCACTTTAAAGGGAGGGGCTGTTTTCCCTTTTGTCATTGTATTCTTTGTACCCTGGGTATAGCAGCACCTAGTAAGGTGCCTGGCACAGAGTAGGTACTTAATAAGTACTTGTTAATTGACTAACAAAATTGAAGATACCCTAGAGATGAGAAAACAGGTCCAGTAAGAAGAAATTATTTGTCCAAAGTTAGGAAGGGAGCTGGTCATCAGAAAAATTTCACTCTGCATAGTCCTTTCATTCCCTTTTATACCGGTGAATAGAGCAAATACATTCAATTCCAACATTAACTTAGGAAATTATTTCTAGATTTGATTTGAAGCTGCTGTGAGGGCATGCAGTTAGTAACAGGCCAACATATACACCCTGAGACACTAAACGGTTTAATATGGGGATACAGCAATTTTTTCTCAAAGGTTCAAGTCCTGGGCAACAAAGCAGGGAATGTAAGGGGAATAGTTGGGTAATTGAAATGGGCGGAAGAACAACTTCTTTTTTAATGAAGGCTCTCAAATAATCAATTTTATTCCTATCCATGATCATAGGCATTTACCCAACCATAACATCTGAATTCACTTAAAAAAATAGCTTGTATCAAGCAGTGAAATATACAACACGAAATAGTTCAGGGGAAGGGAAAAGTACTGTCTCATGGAATGAATCCAACTTGACAACAAGGACATCCAAATATGGGTCGACCAGTGCAAAGAATGACAACCTTCTTTTCAACCTTGATAATTGCTCCATCATCTTCATTTTAAAAAGTATTTACCACGCTCATCATCTAAAAGACAGAGAGAGAGATTGTGTGTATATGTGTGTGTGTGTGTGTGTGTAAGGCTATACAGAAAATATTCATTAAAAAATACTATCCCTGTTCTAATTAAGAAAATATCACAATGAGGCAGAAAGAGAACAGGCTATGGTGTCAGGAAGCAGTGATATACACAACACAAAATAGTTCAGGGGGGAGGGAAAAGTACTGCCTAGTGGAATGGACCCAACTCATTTTCATTATTTTTCTTGCTTTTTTTAAAAAAATATGGCTAATATGGAAATATATTTTGCATGATTTCACATGTATAATTGATATCATACTGCTTGCCTTCTCAGTGGGTGTGGGAAGGGGTAGGAGGAAGGAAGAGAATTTGGAACTCAACATTTAAAAGAAAAGAATGTTAAAATAAACAATAAATTTTTTTTTTTAAAAAAAATCTGTGTTACAGGTAAAATATTGAACTGAATGAATAGGTTTTCACACCATAATGCTAATGAAATCACTGATACAAATCAGAAAATGAGACACTCACTCATATATACCTCATAGTACATGGTACAAAGTTGCAAAAAGAGAGCCCATGACCATCTCACTTTCAGAGTTGGAAAGATTCATAAGGGCCATCTAATTCAACCCATGCCTGAATAGTCAGCTAACCAATAAGCATTTATTAAATGCCAGACACTCTGCTATACAAAATCCTTCTCAAGTTGATGTTTAGTTTTCATCTAGTGAATAGGAATCTGTTTCCTCCTGGAGACAGTCCATTCTACCTTGGAGTTATTTTCATTGTCAGCAACTTTTTCCTTCTATAAACTCCAAATCTGTCACTTAAAGTGAACTTTTCTTGATATGTGTTGTTTTTATATCACCTTCATTTTAAAACATATTCTTCTTCTCTCCCCTCCTGAAAGTCATCCCCTATAATGAAGAAGAAAAGAAAAAAGGAAGAAAAAAGAGAAGAGGGTGGGAACAAGCATTTATTAAGCGCCTTCTATATGCTGGCCACTGTGCTAAACACTTCACAATATTATCTTATTTGATCTTCTCAACAAGAAAAAAAAAAACACTTCAGCAAAACTAACCAACACTTTAACTGAGCCTAACTGCACACACAATGTTTTACACCCATAGCCCCACATCATTTCAAAGAAAGAAGGTGAACTTTGTTGTCACTTCCTCTAGAACAAGTCGGGCCAATATAGTTACATAGTATTCAATTTCTTTTCATTGTTTCCTTTTCCATTCATATTATTGTCATGTATGTCCTTTCCCTAGTTCTGCTTAATTCACTTTCCATCAGATCATAGAAGTATTCCCTGGTTTCTCTGTCTTCTTTATATTCATCATTTCTTACAGCACAGTAACACTCCATTACACGTGTGGACCACTCAATTTTCCAGTCAATGAACATCTATTTTGTTTTCATTTCTTGGCTCTATAAAAAGTGCTGCAATAAATATTTTTGGTGCACTGCTATGGGCTCTAGTGAACACAATGATGATATTTCAACCTTTCTGTCTTTGGCTTCTTTGAGGGATATGTCTAATAATGACATCTCTGAGTCTAAGGATATCCACATTTTAGATATGTTCTTAGAATTTAAAATTCCTTTCCAGAATGGTTAAGCTGATTCACAGCTACACCAATAATGCATTAGTATACCTGACTTTGTGTAGCTACTCTGGCTTTGGCTTATTCTCTTTTTTGGTCACCTTTGCCAAGAAAATTCAACCTCTTCTTAATTCTGCCCTCTGAGGTCAAGCAAGACAAAGCTAATAACACTCTAATAACTCTTTTTTTCCCTTTTTTTTTTAGGCAGTTGGGATTAAGTGATTTGCCCAGGGTCACACAGCTAGTAAGTATCAAGTGTTTGGTCTGAGGCCAGATTTGAACTCAGGTCCTCCTGACTTCAGGGCCGGTGCTCTATCCACTGTGCCACCTAACTGCCCCTCTAATAACTCTTGTGATGAGGAAAGCACTTCATAAAATAGTGTTATTATTATTAGCTCTAATTTTCTGGTCTTTTCCATTGAGAATGATTTTTGCCATTTGTCTCTTAGACAAATTTGTGCATGTACATTTGTACATGTAGATGTACATTCTGAGACACTGGGTCTATGGTTAGTAAGACAAAGGGGAGGTCATTCCATTTACTCTTGATTCACTTGGACAACTCACTGAAACCAGTAATAATGTTCCTATGTCAAGGGGAAATAAACATTTAAAAACTGGAGTCAGGCAAAACAGAAGCATTCTTGACCTGCCCATGTAGGTTTGTATTTCACTTCATTAATCTAGTTATTTTTTTTTCATGTGTGTTTATACTTACTGCCCGGTACCTTTGGTTGGCATTGCTGTCTGTTTTTTCTGGAGACTGCTCTAGATTATTACTTAATGTTAAAAAAAATGCATTCAGAAGTAATATAACAACAAAGACAATATTTATAATTCTTTTATATGATACTTTATATGATTTATTTATGATGTGATACTTTAAGGTCTCATTTATCTTATCTCATTTGATCTTCATAGCTGTGTGCTATAGATGCATTTACGATCCCTATTTAATAGATGAGGAAACTGTTTAGAGGACTCAAGTAATTTGCCTAGGGTCAAATAAATGTGAAGTATCTAAGGCACGTTTGGACCCAGTCGTCCTGATTCCCAACTCCAGTATAATACTTCCCATACCACTCAGCCTTTACAAATTGTATTTTTAGAGCACCTTAAAGGTTTCTTACAAAGCACTTTTGCTATTTATCCAGTTCCCTCTGCATTAGCAGCCCAGGTGCCCAGAGGGCTACTTCTCTACTCAGGATTCAAAAGGTAACCCTACAGAACTGAGGTTTCTAGTATTTGTTACTCATAAACTTCCACTGTTTCTCATTGCTTATCAGTCAGAACTAACTAGCTTTTAGAACGAGTATACAGTAAGCAGGTAGCAAGGACAGTTGGACAGCTGTTATAGAAACATCACCCCCAAGCTAGGGATGAACTCTCCCCTTGTACATATAAGATATTTGAAGAGAAGGGGCAGCTAGGTGGCACAGTGGATAGAGTACCAGCCCTGAAGTCAGGAGGACCTGAGTTCAAATCTGGCTTCAGACCAAATACTTGACACTTACTAGCTATGTGACGTGGGGCAAGTCACTTAACTTCAATTGCCTAAAAAAAATTTTAATTAAACTTAAAAAATGAAATTAAAAATATTTGAAGAGAGTAGATTCTGATTTCAAGGATATGTGACAAAAAGGTAAATTCAGAGCTCCTGGTTATTGGAAGAACTTGTTACCCTTAAATGAGTCCTTATTAAGCCCTCTAATGAGCTCGGAGGCTCAGGTATGATGTACAGTTCTGAATCTGCCTTTCCTTGGCATGTCTAGTTTGTCTTCGGTGTGTCTCTTGGCCCTTGATGCACATGCTACCATTAAATATTGTTACTCCTGGGAGATGGCTATGGGCTGTAGTGGATATAATGATGGTAGAACACAAAATATTTTAAACTTTGAAGTTCACAAGGTCATCACTTGGTAATGTGGGGAGAAAAAGAGAGAGAAAAGAGAGAAAGAGAGAGAGAGAGAGAGAGAGAGAAAGAGAGAGAGAGAGACTTACATTATTGGATTTGACCAATACTGAGCTAACTGGCTGCTGGAACGCTCAAACTCCCACACTGGCTTGCTATTTTATCTTTAGCAGTACAAGGTATGACTGATTTTCTTCAAACAATCCTAAGATATTTCCTGTGTGGCCATTTATTTTCATTCAATGATCCATAGCCCCTTATAATCCAAGTTTAGTAGTAGTCCAGTGGTTATGTGCTCCTAAGTTGTACTGGTAAGCATGGTTATCAAAAAGTTATCCCTCTTATTCACCTACCCTTGCAAGATCTAGGCTGCTTCTGTTTAGCTACTTCCTTTGCTCGTCCCTTATGAAGGAATGATTTTCCTTTCAAATTGGCCATGGGAAACAACAAGACAAAAAATTGCAACAACTCCCACTTTTGAAAGTCAATCAGTTAGTTACAGCCTTTCCCAACCAAACTGTTAACTCATTGCCAAGAGAAAAAGGTCCTTGTATATCTTTTCTCTCTGTCTTTCTCTTCTCTCTCTTTCCATCTCTATGTTTCTGTCTCTGTCTTCAACTCTTTGTCTCTATTTCCATCTCTTTCTCTCTCTGAATATCTCTGTCTGTCTATCTTGGTTTTTCTCCAAAGTTGTAAAATTGAATCAATAATTTTTCCTATAGCACTCAGCCAGAAAACGGCTCTAGGAAAAATACCATGATTGTAAAATCTATTTCTCTCCCTTCCTGAGTGCTCCTCTATTGTCTCTCTACTGCATTTGTCTGTTGGCACACACCAGCTAGCAACACAATGATTACTTTATAATGATAACTGGTATAAGAGAAAAGAAAGCAGAAAGGTAATAAATTCTTGAGAAGATGGCTTCTGAGAAATCAGTACATACTGTCCCAGTACAGAGAGGGAAGTAAAGGGAGAAAGGGACAGAAAGTGCAAGAATCTTCCTTTGGGGGCCTGCAATCCAAGGAGGGCATAGTTCATCCCAACATTTTTCACCCACAATTCACATACACAGTACCAGTCCTGGAGTCTGGTGCTGAGGACCTCATGACAGATGGTGTGTCCTTTTTACTTCTTTGTCTCCATCCTTTCTTCTCATAGAGGCTGATCTTGTTTCCTCCTCTGATTTTTTGATTCTTAATTCTTAGAGCCTCTGCTCTCACACAGATGACTTTCCCAGAATGCCTTGTGATGAGGAGCTAGCTTGACATCTGTAATTTCACATCACAACATTAACATCTTGTTGTTGTTGTCCAGTTGTGTCCAACTCTTTGTGATCCCATTTGGGGTTTCCTTGGCAAAGATACTGGAGTGGTTTGCCATTTCCTTCTCCAGCTCATTTAATATGTTCATTGATGTTTGTGTTAATAGCTGCTTACTATAAGTATACTATTGTTTTATTATTTTCTTGTTAATATTTTAATCACTCAACAAGTATTTATTAAGTACCTACTATGGCACTGTGCTTAGCACTGGGGATGCAAGTATAAAGAATGAGACAATCCTTTCTCACTTACAATAAAGTGGGGGAGATAAAAATGTATAAAATATATGCATCATAAATATAAATTTAATAAATACAAATGTATAAAAGTAGTCAAATATAAGGTAGTTTGGAAGAGAAGGTACTACCATTTGGAGGAAGAGAACAATAATAAAGGCTTCCTGAAGAAGATGATGCCTGAGATACAGCTTAAAGAAAGAGAGGGATCCTTTGAGGTTTAAGTACAGAAGAAGAGGGAGGCCACTGTAAAGACATGGAGATAGGAGATAGAGTGTTGCCTATGAAGAACAGGGAAAAGGTTAGACCAGATTGTAGGAAGGGAAGTAATGTTGAGGAAACTGAGGCAAACAGGGTTAAGTGACTTGCCCAGGGTCACATAGCTAGTGAGTGTCTGAGGCCAGATTTAAACTTGGGTCCTCTTAACTATAGGCCTGGCACTCAATCCACTATGCCATCTAGCTACCTTAAAATGAGCCTTAACACTTAATAGAAAGGGATGATTAATTCAGAGTCCCTGGTAACTATCTCAGGGTTCCCTTCCCCACAAAGGTACATCAGCCATACATGAAATACACTTGCCACAGTGTAAAGCACTGCTTGACAAGCTATTTTAGTAACAATAGGTCTAAATTGCATATATGATACAGGGCATAGCCATGTAAATTGCAGTTCATGCCTATCCATAGAATGCTGCCAAATATTCCTGACAATCAAAGGAAAGCAATAATAACCTCAGTAGGCATACAGAAAAATGAGGCTTGTATACAAATCAATGTATATTCAAATTATTTAAATATCAAAACTATATATAGATAACAAAAATCTATATTACATGTATGATATTAGAATAGAAACAAAGAAACAAATAACACAAATAAGTAAGTAAACAAATAACCCCTTCACTCCCATTGCTATCAACTTAACTCAGGCCATCACCCCCTCTTGTCTAGATTATTGCAGTAGTTTCCTAATTGATCTCCCAATTTCAAGCCCCTTACCACACCAGTCCATCCTTCATACTGTTCCCAAGGTAATAATAACAAAAACTAGCATTTATATAACACTTTAAGATTCTAAAGCTTATATCCTTACAACAACTCTGAGAGGAAAGCACTATTATTTTTATACCCATTTTACATATGTGGAAACTGAGAGAGACAGAGGTTAAGTGACTTGCCTAGGGTCACAAAGCTAGTAAGTGTCACAGGCTAAATTTGAACTCAGGTCATCCTGACTCCAGGCCCAGTGTTCTTTCCATGAGATCAACCCTAGTGGTTTCCTATTACCTCTGGGTTCAGATATCAATTCTTCTATTTAGCTTTTAAAACCCTATACAGTGTGACTGTAAGCTATCTTTCCACCCTAATTGAACATTACTTCCTCTCCCACACTCTGCAATCTAACCAAACTAGCGTTTTCCCCATTCTTCACATATAATAATCTTATTTCTCATCCCCATGTCTTTGCATGGACCATTCTCTCCATCCTTACTTAAGCCTCAGAGAATCCCTCTCTTCCTTTTTTTTTTGAGGTTATACATGTACAATTATGTTAAACATGTTTCCACACTAGTCATGTTGTGAAAGAAAAATCAGAACAAAGGGAAAAACCATGAGAAAAAAATAAAGTGAAAATAGTATGCTTTGATCTGCATTCAGACTCCATAGTTCTTTCTCTGAATGTGGATAGCATTTTCCATCATGAGTCTTTTGGATTTGTCTTGGATCATTGTATTGTTGAGAAGAGCTAAGTCTATCATGGTTAATCATCACACAATGTTGCTATTACTGTGTACAATTTCTCCTGGTTCTGCTCACTTCACTCATCAGCAGTTCATTTAAGTCTTTCCAGGTTTTTCTAAAGTTCATTTGCTCATAATTTCTCCTAGCACAGTAGTATTCCATTACATTCATATACCACTATTTATTCAGGCATTCCTCAGTTGATGGGCATCCTCTCAATTTCCAATTCTTTGCCACCACAAAAAGAACTGCTATAAATATTTTTGTACATGTAAGTCCTTTTCCCTTTCTTATGATCTCTTTGGGATACAGACCTAGTAGTGGTATTGCTGGATCAAAGGGTATGCACAGTCTGGTTGCCCTTTGGGCATAATTCCAAATTGTTTTCTAGAATAGTTGTATTAGTTCACAACTCCACCAACAATGCATTAGTGTTCCAAATTTGCCACATCTTCTCTAACATTTATCATATTCCTTTTCTGTAATATTAGTCAATCTGATACGTACGAGGTGGTACCTTAGAGTTGAATTTGCATTTCTCTAATCAATAGTGTTTTAAAGCATTTTTTTCATATGATTATAAATAGCTTTAATGTCTTCATCTGAAAACTGCCTGTTCATATCTTTTGACCATTTATCAATTGGGGAATGACTTATATTCTTGTCATTTGACTCAGTTCTCTCCATGTTTTAGAAATGAGGCTTTTATCAGAAACACTTGTTGTAAAAATTGTTTCCCAACTTTCTGTATTCCTTCTAATCTTGGTTGCATTGGTTTTGTTCATGCAAAAACTTTCCAATTTAATATAATCAAAATTATCCATTTTGCATTTCATAATGTTCTCTATCTCTTGTTTGGTCATAAATTCTTCCCTTCTCCAAAGATGACAGGTAAACTACTCCTTGTTCTCCTAATTTGCTTATGGTATCATCCCTTATATATAAATCATAAAACCATTTTGACCTTATCTTGGTATATAGTGTGAGATGTTGGTCTATGCCTAGTTTCTGCCATACTATTTTCTAGTTTTCCCAGAAATTTTTGTCAAATGGTGAGTTCTTATCCCAGAAGCTAGAGTCTTGGGTTTATCAAACAGGAGATTACCATAATCATTTACTGTTGTGTCTTACATGCCTAACCTATTCCATTGATCCACCACTCTATTTCTTAGACAGTACCAAATAGTTTTGATGATTGCTGCTTTATAACATAATTTTAGATCTGGTACAACTTGTCCACCTTCCTTTGCATTTTTTTTCATTACTTCCCTTGATATTCTGGACCTTTTGTTCTTCCAGATGAATTTTGTTATTATTTTTTCTAGCTATATAAAATAATTTTTGGTAGTTTGATTGGTATGGTACTGAATAAGTGAATTAATATAGGTAAAGTTTTCATTTTTATTACATTAACTTGGCCTACCCGTGAGCAATTGATTTTTCCAATTGTTTAGATCTGATTTTATTTGTGTGAAAAGTGCTTTGTAATTGTAATATAGTACCTGGGCTTGTCTTGGTATGTAAGATCCCAAATATTTTTTATTGTCTGCAGATATTTTAAATGGAATTTCTCTTTCTATCTCTTGCTGTGAGGCTTTGTTGATAATATATAGAAATGCTGATGATTTATGTGGGTTTATTTTGTATCTTGTAATTTTACTAATGTTTTTGTTTCAAGTTGTTTTTTAGTTGATTCTCTAGGATTCTCTAAGTATACCATCATATCATCTGCAGAGAGTGATAGTTTTGTTTTCTCATTGCCTATTCTAATTCCTTAGATTTCTTTTTTTTCTGTTATTGCTAAAGCTAATATTTCTAGTACAATATTGAATAGAAGTGATAATGCATAGTTTCACTCTTGATCTTTTCTGGGAAGGTTTCTAGCTTATCCCCATTACATGTAATTCTTGCTGATGGTTTTTAAAAGATAAGATATTGCTTATCACTTTAAGGAAAACTCCATTTATTCCTATGCTCTCTAGTGTTTTTAATAGAAATGGATGCTGTATTTCATCAAAAGCTTTTTCTGCATCTATTGAGATAATGATATGATTTCTTAGTTTTGTTATTGATATGGTCAATTAAACTGATAGTTTTCCTAATATTGAACCAGTCCTGCATTCCCGGTATAAATCCCACCTGGTCATAATCTATTACCCAGGTGATAAATTGCTGTAATCTCTGCTAATATTTTTTTTTAATTTTTGCATCAATATTCATTAGGGAAATTGGTCTATAATTTTCTTTCTCTGTTTTAGCTCTTCCTGGTTTAGGTATCAGCACCATATTTGTGTCATAAAAGGAATTTAGTATGACTCCTTTGCCTATTTTTCCATATACTTTATATAGTATTGAAATTAATTTTTCTTTAAAAGTTTGGTAAAATTCACTTGTAAATGCATCTGGCCCTGGAAATTTTTTCTTAGGGAATCCTCTTCCTTTAAGCTATAGCTCAGGCATCATCTTCTGCATGAAGCCTTTCTTATTGCTCCCTTTCCCCAAATGGTAGTACCGTCTCTTCCAAACTACCTTGTATTTAACTACTTTGTATACATTTGTATTTATTAACTTTATATTTATGGTGTATATATTTATATGTATTTGTTGTCTCTCCCACTATATTGTAAGTGAGAAAGAATTGTTTCATTCTTTATACTTGTATCCCCAGTGCCTAGCACAGTGCCATAGTAGGTGTTTAATACTTGTTGATTGATTGAGACATTAACAATAAAAAAATAAAACAATGTCATATTTACAATAAGCAGTCATTAACACAAACATCAATGAACATATGCAATTAAATGCAAAGGAAACATTACATAAGTAAATATCAGTTAATAACCAACATTTCCAGTTTCTCCTGTAACATCTTCACTTAGTCTGGTCACTTGCTGAATGTATTTAGCTCTCATGTGACCTGTTGACTATCCCTATATACCTGAGCTAGTTGATGTATCCACTTTGCCACATGCATCTCTGAAAAATTTCACTCTCTTCCTTGCTATCCTCCACCCAGGAACCAGAGACAATGGATTGATCATAGTCCTCTAAAGCTGAACTTGAGGAAAGCTCATGCTGGAGAGCAGTGTTACTACAATTGGGTGGGTTAGGGGGTGGGGGTGGGGAAGTGTCCCTTTTCTCTAGGTACATAGGAAAGATATTGCCCCTAGATTTAGTCCTCTGTATCTGACCTAGGTCTTGGGTAGAGGGACCTCTCTCTCTCTCTCTGCCTTTCTCTCTCGCTCTCTCTCTCTCTCTCTCTCTCTCTCCTTTTCTCCCTCTCTCTATCTCTGTTTTTATTTCTCTGTCTCTCCCTTTCTCTCTGTCTCTTTGGCTTTGACACACTAGTTGGATTCTAGTAAAAAAAAAATACCACCTTCCCCAAGACACATATTACTTTCCCATAAAAAAAAGGTTAAGCCAGAATACCTAATATTGTGATTGCAGCTAACGGAATATGCCTCTTTCCAATTTTTATAGTTTACCTTTTGCTAACAGAAAGGAAGGATGTGTGCTTTGGCTTTAATAATTTAGAACCAAAATTTTCTGCTGAATTTTAACTGAGTTTTGTTCCCCTAAAAATGTTTGTTTGTTTGTTTTTTAATGTCAGGACAGGGATGACTGTCTCCATATTCTTGTCTATCTTTTTTTTTCTTTCCTACACATTAGATGATGAAGAAAGAGTATCATTGTCAAGTCAAATCAGCAAGCATTTATTAAGTGCCTACTATGTACCAGGTACTGTGCTAAGTACTGGAGGTACAAAGAAAGGCAAAAGACAGTCCCTGTTCTCACAGAGTTCACAGTCTAGGGGAGTAGACAACATACAAACAACTATGTGCAAACAAAATATAGGCGGGATAAATTGGAAATGATAAACAGAATCAAGGCACTGGCATTGAGGGGTATTGATTCCCTTGTCATTCCTTCCTCTCTAGTTTGCCCAACCTGTATTTCTTATTACATTTTCTCTAGGTGAATGTGAACCTTTTTGCTCTGTGGCTGGACATCTGGGGTCACTATCTTTTTTTTTTTTGGCTAGGCAATGGGGCTAAGTGACTTCCCCAGGGTCACACAGCTAGGAAAGTGTCAAATGTCTGAGGCCAGATTTGAACTCAGGTCCTCCTGACTCCAGGGCCACTGCTCTATCCACTGTGTCACCTAGCTGCCCCATCACTATCTTTTTTGATGTTGATCCCCTGGACATTTCACAAACCAAAATATTTCCTCGAGGTGGTCAGTTGTCCTTGGTTTCTTCATGTGAGCTGGGAAGGGGTGATGTGTGTGTGTGTGTGTGTGTGTGTGTGTGATATGTTTGGATCAAGCTTTACAACTGAGTGTTGGGGGCAGTCTGTCTGGTCTTAAGTCTAGTGGGCCAAACTAGGTCCCTTATTTAACTAATTCTAAGTCTCTGCCTTGGGTTTCCCCCTTATCATGGATTTCCCATACTTCTCCCTTTGGTAGGCTCTGCCTAGGATCCTTCCCTCCTAGTGGTGGGCTCAGAAGTTGTTGTTCATCTTTCATTTTTTTTTTAATCTTTCATTTTTAAAGAGTACCAATGATGTGAGGGGAAATATCTTGACTTGCCCATGAATTGAATTTAAGTGAGACAGAATTGGAAGTCATCAGCCTCACTTTCTCTTCCAGGCTAATGAGTTACTCCTGTGCTAGGCTCCAACCACAGGTTTCAGAGAGGTGCTCAGAGTGGATTTTGTCTGAGGCAATTTTTCAGAGTAGCTCAGGTATCTTGGACTGAAAGACTAAAGAAATAATGGACAGCCTGCCACAACCAGGGTTAAAGGGGTGTGGTTGATCCCCTTTTTCTTTTTTGTTAAATTTTTAATTTTTTTCATTTTTAACATGTGTTTTTAAAACTTTGGGTTACAAATTTTCTCCCTTCCTCCCTCCCCACCCCACTCATTGAAAAGGCAAGCATCTCGATACAGGTTATAGATGTGTAGTCATGCTAAACACTTCCATAGTAGTCCTGTTGTGAAAAACTAAGTATATTTCCCTTCATCCTATCCTACCTCCCATTTATTCTATTCTCTCTTTTGACCCTGTCCCTCCTCAGAAGTGTTTGCTTTTGATTATCCCCTCCCCCAATCTGCCCTCCCCTCTATTAATCCCCTGCTCTCTTGTCCTCTTCCCCTTTATTTTCCTGTAGGGTAAGATAGATTTCCATACCCCATTGTGCCTGTTATTCTCTCCTTAAGCCAAATCCTGTGAGAATAGGATTCACTCATTCCCTCTCACCTTCCCCTATTTCCCCTCCATTGTAAAAGCCTTTTCTTATCTGTTTCATGTGAGATAATTTACCCCATTCCACTTCTCCCTTTCTCCTTCTCCTAGTATAATCCTCTCTCACCCCTTAATGTTATTTTCCAGATATCATCCCTTCATCTTCAACTCACCCTGTGCCATCTATCTATCTATCTATACATACATATAATTTTCCCCCTCCCACTACACTAATACTGACAAAGGACTCATGAGTTACAAATATCATCTTTTCCTGCAGGAATATAAACAGTTCAACCTTAATAAGTCTCTTATGATTTCTCTTTCCTGTTTACCTCTTCCATGCTTCACTTGAGTCTTGTATTTGAAAGTCAGATTTTCTATTCAGCTCTGATCTTTTCCTCAGGAATGCTTGAAAGTCCCCTATTTCATTGAATGACCATTTTTTACCCTAAAGGATTATGCTCAGTTTTACTGGGTAGGTTATTCTTGGTTGTAGTCCTATCTCCTTTGCCCTCCAGAATATCATACTCCATGCCCTCTGGATCCTTAATGTAGAAGCTGCTAAATCTTGTGTTATCCTGATTGTGTTTCCACAATACTTGAATTGTTTCTATCTGGCTGTTTGCAACATTTTCTCCTTGACCTGGGAATTTCGGAATTTGGCTACAATATTCCTAGGAGTTTTCCTTTGGGGTTCTCTTTCAGGAGGTGATCGGTGGATGCTTTCCATTTGTATTTTGCCCTCTGGTTCTAAAATATCAGGGCAGTTTTCCTTGATAATTTCTTGAAAGATGATGTTTAGGATCTTTTTTTGATCATGGCTTTCAGGTAGTCCAATAATTTTTAAGTTCTCTCTCCTGGATCTATTTTCCAGGTCAGTTGTTTTTCCAATGAGATATTTCACATTCTCTTCTATTTTTTCACTCTTTTGGATTAGTGTTACAGTGCCTTGATTTCTTATAGAGTCACTAGCTTCCAATTTCTCCATTTTAATTTTTAAGGAAGTATTTTCTTCAGTAAGCTTTTGGACTTCCTTTTCCATTTGGCCAATTTTGCTTTTAAGGGTATTCTTCTCCTCATTGGCTTTTTGGACCTCTTTTGCCATTTGGGTTAGGCTATTTTTTAAGGTGTTATTTTCTTCAGTATTTTTTTGGGTCTCCTTTAACATCACTCTCAGTTTTTCTTCTACTTCTCTTACTTGCTTCTCAAAATACTTTTTGAGCTCTTCCATGGCCTGGGACCAATTCATATTTTTCTTGGGGGCTTTGGATGTAGGAGCTTTGGCTTCATTGTCTTCTTGTTGTATGTTTTGATCTTCTTTGTCACCAAAGTAAGATAATATAATCTGACTCTTTTTTGTGCTGCTTGCTCATGATCCTGGCCAATTACTTGAGTTACAAACTGTTTGTTAAGGTAGGGGTCTGTTTCCAGTGTGGAGAATATACTGTCCTGAGGGGTTTTGTGCAGCTGTTTTCAGAGATACTTCTAGTGACCTGTAAATTTTCAGTTTTTCCAAGGTGCTATGATCAAGGGCGAGATGTTTACTCTTTTCCTGGCCTGTGCTCTGGTCTATGAGTGACCACAAGCACTCTTTTCAGTCTTGATACTATGAGGATTTCCTCTCCCCAGCCACTACAAGCTCCACCATGTCCCAGGACCGCCACCCAGAACTGTGATCCAGATCCAAGCAAGGGCAAAGCAAGAAGAATCTTGGACCAACAGAGAGATCCCTGCAATCCTCCTCTGGTCAGCCACTTGATTCCCCCTCAGTCTGTTGGCTGGAAGCTGAGGAGGCAGCTGCCACCCCAGGCAGAGCTTGGGCATTGATCTGACCATATCAATCCTGTGCTCAAAAATCTTTATCAACTCCTTGTTGTCTCTAGGGTAGGCTCCATAGAATGGTACACAATATAGCTCCAATCTACCTTTCTAACCTTATTTTGCATTACTTCCCTTCACATGCACTATGTTCCAACTGAACCCTTAACTTGACATTCTCATTCCAACATCCTTGCCTTCCCACTAACCTAAATCTTTTAAAATCTCTAGCTTCATTAAAGAATTAGTTTAGGTTTCTTTTTCTATTCAAAGTCTTTCCTCATTTTCCTGTTATTGATCATATATCCTTATTCAAATTGCTTTATACTTACTTTTAAGTGCAGAGGCATGCAAGGAAACACACATACACATACACACACACACACACACACACACACACATGTGTGTCCCCAAAGTCTTAGTACATGTTTAAGTTTTAATGTCAAATTTTAAGAAACTTAAGATCACAAGCTTAAGCTGACAATGAGTCTGCATATTTTATTAAATGGTATTCTAGTGATGATCAAATTTCCAACTCCTGACCTATTATTCTACCTTTTTCTTTGTGATGCCAAGGAATTTTGCATGACTCTTTGCAAAAATTGACTTGATTGAATCACATGTAACACCAACATAGTGGTCAATTACTCTTACAATTAGACAATTAGAACATTGAAGAGTAGCAGATTGGCAAGAATCAGAAGGGTAGCTAGGGAATTGTGGGAAGATGGAGTAATAGGGCAGGAAACTACCTGTCTCTCCTAAATTCCCTCCATATATAACTTAAAATAATGCCTCAAAGTAAATTTTAGAGTGGCAGAAATAATTAAAAGTCAGGGTAAAGTGGTTGTCCAGTCTAAGACAATTTGGGAGGATATTATCAAAAATCTAACCTCTAAGAGTGAGGGTCTGGCCTGATTGAAGTGCAGATACCTCTGGAGAGTCACCACTGAGTCAATAAACAGCAAGATCTGGGAAGCAGATGAGTTGGGAGGGAGGCAGCTTTACCTCTGAAAGCTTTTGCCGCCAGGATGTTGTGAGGATTGGGCAGCTGATCAGAAGCAGATTGTGGGGGTTGTCAATTAGTGTTGAATGCAGGGCTTTGGCATACTGACCAGATCCAATCCCAAGCTGAGGCTGTTGGTGAAGAGGAGCAAGCATGCAGGTGAAGAAGAACAGGGCCATCCTGGTTATGGTCACTGGCAGGAGAGCAAAGGCCCTGGTTTTGATTCTAGGGCAGAGGGACAAGTTCATATTTCCAGCTGCCAGAAGGACCACAGGGAGCATCAATGTTTGGAGTGGCAGAGATGCTATGGGCCTTGGTTGTGGCCCAGGGTGGACAGGAGTAACTGAGGGTACTTTTAAAACAAGGCATGAATTGGAGGAGCAGTGACCACACTTGCTTTGGATTATAGAGAAATGGAAGAATGAAGAGGTGAAAAAACCCTCCCCCAGATAAAACTCAGAAAATAACAGCATGAAAAACCTGAAGCAAAAGACATTATCCTCAGTACCCCAAGGCATTATCCCCAATGCCCAACTATAATGCAAAGTTAACAGCCAAGAAATAGGTTGTTTTAAAAATGAGTGAAAAACAGAGAAAGAACTTGACCATGGATAGCCACTATGGTGATAGAGAAGATCAGGGTTCAAATTTAGAAGAAGCTTAAATAGCTTCTTGTGAAGGTTCAAAGAAAAATGTAAAATGGTCACAAGTCCAAAAAAGAGTCCTTGGAAGAGCTTTAAAAGGACTTTAAAAATCAAATAAGAGAAGCTGAGGAAAAATTGGGGAAAGAAATAAGAGTAATGCAAGAAAAGCAAGAAAATTATGAAAAGAAAGTCAACCATCTGAAAAAAAAGATCCAAAAATTTACCAAAAAAAAAAAAAAACCCTTAAAAATTAGAATTGGGCCAGGGGAAGTGAATGACTTCATAAGACATCAAGAAATAATAAAACAAAATCAAAAGACCAGGGGAAAAAATAGAAGAGAATGTAAAACATCTTGTTAGGGGACAAAAAAAAGCTGATCTGGAAAAGAGTCAAGGAAAGATAATATAAGAATTGTTGGACTACCTGAAAGTTATAATTTTAAAAAAAAAGAGTCTACAATGTAGACTTTTGACTGAGCCCAAATTTTATAGAACAAATTCTTTTATTAAGGGAATTTGTTCTATGAAGTTTGAATTCAGTCAAAGGGCCGTATTTGAGGACCTAGAGGCCCATGTGTGGCCTTGAGGCTGTAGGTTCCCCACCCCTGGTATACATTATGCTTCAAAAAATTATTAAGGAACTTATCTTGACATTTTAAAACTATAGAGTAAACTAGAAATTGAAAAAATCCGCTGATCAATGCCTGAAAGGGATCTCAAAATGAAAACTTACAGGAACAGTATAGCTGTTTCAAAGATTCCAGACCAAGAAGAGAATATTACAACCAACTCGTCTGTTGTTCAGTCATATCTAACTGTATCGGAGCAGTTTTGTCTTTTCCTTTTCCAGTTCATTTTACAGATGAGAAAAAAGAGGTAAAGAGAGTTAAATGACTTGTTCAGGGTCATACAGATAGTAAGTGTTTGAGTCTGAATTTGGATCCATGAAAGATGAGTTTTCCTGATTCCAAGCCTAGTGCTCTATTCCCTGCACTACTTACCTGTCCATTACAAGCAACTGGAAAAAAAAATCTTTTAATATAATGGAACTACAGTCAGGAAAAAAAGAAACAACAACACTTAGCAGCTTCTATACTAAAAAAACTAGGGGGCATAGAATATAATATTCCAAGGAGCAAAGGAACTAAGTTTGGAACCAAGAATAATCTACCCAGTAAAGCTGAATGTAATCCTGCAAGGAAAAAAAATAGAAATTTAATGAACTAAAAGACTTTCAGGTATTCTTGAAGAAAATACCAGAATTTAACAGAAAATCTGAAACATAAGAAGGTAAACATGAAAGACTAATTATAAGGGATTTAATAATGTGAAATTGTTTACTTCTTATATGGGAAAATGGTATTTGTAACTCTAAAGAATGTTATCATTACTAGAGTAGTTTGAAAGAGCATCAATAGATTAAAGGCTTGGGGCTGAGTTGATTATGATAGGATGATCTTAAAAAAATAAAATTGGGTAGGGAGAGATAAAACAGAGCAAATTATCTCATTCAAAAGAGGGGTGAATAGAAAAACTATTATAATGGAAAGGTGGAGAGAGCAAAGGGAAGGTAGTGCAGGAAGCTTATTCTGGGTTAAAGAGGAAATAATACATACATCTAGTAGGATATAAAAGTCTTCCTAATTTACAGAGGAATAGAAGAGTAAGGAGATGGGATAAGGGAGGGATTCTTAGAAAGGTGTGCAAATTAGGGAGTCAGTGGTCAGAAGTAAATTTGACTTCTGAGTAGAGATGGAGGGAGAGACAGAGACAGAGAGAGACAGAGACAGAAACAGAGAGACAGTGAAAGATAAACAGTGAGGAAAAATAGGATGAAGGGAAATACTCAACTTAGACAAATTACAACTTTGAATGTTAATAGGATAAACTCACCCTTATAACAGAAATGGATAGCAGAATGAATCAAAAACCAAAACCTGAAAATATGTTGTTTACAAGAAACACATTAAATATGAGAGACACACACAGAGTAAAAATAAAATGCCGGAATAGAATTCATTATGCTTCAGTTGATGTACAAAAGCAGGGACAGCATCATGATCTCAAACAAAGACAAAGCTAAAATAGATTTAATTAAAAAAGAAAAACAGGGAAACTACATTTTATTAAAAGGTATCACAGATAATGAAGTAATATCAATACTAAACATATATGCACTAAATGGCACAGCATTCACATTTTTAAAGGAAAAGGTAAATGCATTAATGGTGGAAATAGCAAGACTATAATTGTGGGGGTCTTCAACCTTCCCATCTCAGAACTAGATAAATCAAACCAAAAATTAAATACAAAAGAAGTAAAGGAGATGAATAGAATCATAGATAAGCTAAATATAATATACATCTGGAGAGAACTGAGCAGGAAAAGAAAGGAATAAAACTTTTTCTCAACCGTATATGGTACCTTTACAAAAATTAACCATATGTTAACTCTATAGTTAAATGCAGAAAAGCATAAATATTAAATGCATTCTTTTCAAATCATAATTCAATAAAATTACATTTAATAAAGGGCCATGGAAACACAGATTAAAAATTAATTGGAGACTAAATAACCCAATTTTAAAGAATAAATGGGTTAAAAAACAAGTCATAGAAATAATCAATAATTTTATTAAAGAGAATGATAATAATGAGACAACATACCAAAACATATGGGATGCAGCAAAAGTAGTAATCAGAGGAAAGCTTATATCTCTAAATGTGTATATCAGTAGAATAAAGAAAGAGCAAATCAATGAACTGGGTATGTAACTAAAAAAAAACCAGGAAAAGAATAAATTAAAAATCCCTAATGAAACACCAAATTGGAAATTCTAAAAATTAAAGGTGACATTAATAAAATTGAATATGAGAAGGTCATTGAATTAACACGTAAAACTAAAGTTTGTTTAAAAAACAAACAATAAAATAGATAAACCAATGATTAATATGATTAAAAAGGAGGGTAAATTAGTAAACCAAATCACTAGGATCAAAAATGAAAAGGTGAATACACCACTAATTAAGATGAAAATAAAACTATTATTAGGAGTCATTTTGCCTAATTAATAAATAAATTTAACAATTTAAGTGAAATGGAAAAATACTTACTAAAAATATAAACTGCCCAGATTAACAGAAGAAGAAATATATTCTCTAAATAAATTTTAGAAAAAATAACTGAACAGTACATAAATGAGCTTCCTAAGAAAAAAGCATCAGGATCAAATGGATTTGTAAGTGAATTCTACCAAACATTGAAGATCAACTAATTATAATCTTAAATACATTATTTAAAATAGTAGGCAAAGAATGAGTTTTACCAAAATCCTTTTATGAAACAAAGATGTTGCTGATCCCTAAACCAGGAAGAGTAAAAACAAAGAAAGCAAATTATAGGTCAATTTTACTAATGAATATTGATGCAAAAGTCCTAAACAAAATGCTAGCTAAAAGACTACAACAATATATAACAAAGGTTATACATTGTGATCAAGTGGGATTTATACCAGGAATGCAGGACTGCTTCACATAAGGAAAATAATTAACTATTAATTAATTGATTTTATCAATAACAAAAGTAGCAAAAATTATATGATTATATCAATAGATGCAGAAAAAAACTTTTGACAGACTATAACATTCATTCCTTCTAAAACACTTGAAAGCATAGGCATAAATGAATTTTTCCTTTACCTGATAAAAAACATCTACCTAAATCATCAGCAAACCTTATCTGTACCACAGATAAGCTAGAATCTTTCCAATAAGATCAACAGTGAAACAAGGATGCCCATCATCACCAATCAAAATGGATACATAACCTAGACATAAAGGGAGATATTATAAGAAAATTAGAACACCATGGAACATGTTACCTATCAACTTTATGAGTAGGAGAAGAATTTATGAGTAAACAAGAGATAGAATTGTGAGATATAAATGGATAATTTTGATTTAATTAAAATTAAGTATAAAATGTTTTGTACAAATAAAACCAATGTAGCCAAGATTAGAAGGAAAGCAGAAAATTAGGAAAAAATTTTTTATAGACAATTGCCCAGATAAAGGGCTCATATCTCAAATATAGTGAGAACTTTGTCAACTTTATGAGAATATGAGTCATTATCCAATTCATAAATGGTCAAAGGATATAAACAAGCAATTTTTGGAGGAAGAAATCAAAGTTATATGTAGTCATATAAAAATGCTCTAAATCTTTATTGATTAGAGACATACAATTAAAACAATTTTGAGATATCATCTTACACAGATCAGATTGGCTAAAATGATGGAAGGAGATAATAACAAATGTAGGGGACATAAAAAATGGGACACTAATACACTGTTGGTGGAACTGTGAATTGATCCAACTATTTTGGAGAGCAATCTGGAATTATGCCCAAAGAATTATAAAACCGTATATACCCTTTGGCCCAACAATGCCACTATTAGCCAAAGTGATCAGAGAAAAATGAAAAGAAACTGTATCTTCTAAAATATTTGTAGCAGCTCTTCTTGGGGTGGCAAAAAACTGGAAATTGAGGGGATGCCCATCAATTGGGGAATGGCTGAATAAGTTGTGGTATGTGATTCTGATGGAATAGTACTGTGCTGTAAGAAATGATTAGCAGGTTGATTTTAAGAAAACATGAAATGACCTGCATGAAATAATGAAGAGAGAAATGAGCAGAACCAACAGAATGTTGTATACAATATCAGCAATATTGTTCAAAGAGAAAATGGGAACGATTAAGCTATTCTGAGTTATATGAATCTTCAAATTAACTGCAAAGGACCGATGAAGGCATATGCTGTGTGTGTGTGTGTGTGTGTGTGTGTGTCTGTGTGTGAGACTGTTGGTCTTCTCTTATACAGGGTTGGGAAGTAGAGAGGGAAACAGCTTGAAACTCAAATGTAACCAAAAAATTTTTGAAAAAGAAAGAATCAGAAGAGTAATCACATTGTAAACTGCACCTACATATGGCATCAGCCACATGAAGAGAGCCTGTTTTAAGGAATCCACCAGATCTTCCACCAGAGACAGATGATAAGCAAAGATGATAATTGGCATTGCTTGAGAGCAATGTTGACATGCCCCATAGCAACATTCACATAATTACGGGAAACTTCTGAGGACAAAGCAATGTTCACTTAAAGACCTCCCAGAGATATGAAATTTACTATCTCCTAAGATAGCCCATTGAACTTTTGGGCAGCTCTAATTGTTAGGACATTTTTCTTCATGAATACTGAGTTTCCAGTCAAACCTGGGGCATATTGCATGCCACAGCATATTTGATATGATTCCTGATTGGTAGGAAGATTGCTGGTTCAGTGCTGTGTTGGTTCCAGCTCTAGCCCCTTTCTATGGCAGAGTTTTAGAGAAGAGGCATATCCTTCAGGAGAGATACATGTGGTTCCAGAAATTCTCTAAGACCGACTACTAGAGAAGAGAGAGAAAGACTTTGTAAGCTGCAAACATATAGAGAAAGCTGGCTCCTTAATATGAACCTGATTTTTAGCTTGCCTCCACAGAAATTTCTGAGAAAAAAAATTTCCCCTTGGTTAAGATGAAGATCCTGTTTTCTTAGCTTGAACTATGATATCTTATTCTCAGCATGAGAGCTCATTGTCTGAACTATTATCTTGTATTTTCTAATCTATAGAACTCCAATCTCTGTTTCCTGTTTGCTTGTATTAATGGGGTTGTCTGCTATTGATATTTGTGTTAGTTTTTTGTGTAACCAACACTTAAATCCAATTCACTTTCAAGTGATGGTCCTCTTTAAGAATGAATGACAATGGGCAGCTAAGTGGTGCAGTAGATAGAGCACCAGCTCTGGCATCAGGAGGACATGAGTTCAAATCCAGCCTCAGACACATGATACTTAGTACTGTGTGACTCTGGGCAAGTCACTTAACCCCAATTGCCTCACCAGAAAAACAAAAAAGGAATAAAGGAAAAACAACAACATTTGGCAGAAAAACATCAAGATAGTAGGTATAAGTTCAGGTCAACCCTCCTCCCTGAAGAGCAACTAGGGAAGCAGCTTTTGTTTTGACCCTAGGCCAGCAATACTTGGGTAAGAGGGGCAGATATTCTAATCTTGTACCCCTTCCAAAGTTTGAAGAAAAGAACACCCAACCATGATCCTTCTTTTCCACTCAAAGAAGGAATTACAATCTCCTTTACAGAGGGGTGGGTCAAATACTTCAGATATCTGTTCATATCATTTTCTTTTTTTTTTAATAATTAATTAATTTTTAGTTCTCAGCATTCACTTCCATAAGTGAATAAATTATCTCTCCCTCCTTCTCCCCTCCCTTCCCCAAGACAGTATGCAATCTGATATAGGGTCTACTTATACATTCATATTAAGCATATTTTCCCATTAGTCATGATGTAAAGAAGACTTAGAACTGATGGGAGGAACCAACAAAAGAAAAGGAGAGCAAATAGCATGCTTCTATCTGCATTCAGACTTCATAGTTCTTTCTCTGGATATGAATAGCATTTTCCATTGTGAGTCTTTTGGAGTTGTCTTAGGGCCTTCTGTTGCTGAGAAGAGCGAAGTCTATCAAAGTCAGTCATCCTACAATGTTGCTGTTACTGTATACAATGTTCTCCTGGTTCTGTTCATTTCACTCAGCATCAGTCCATACAAGTCTTTGCAGGTTTTTCTGAAGTCTACCTGCTCGTCATTTTTATAGCACAATAGTATTCCATTACATTCATATACCACAACTTGTTTAGCCATTCCCCAATTGATGGGCATCCCCTCAATTTCTAATTCTTTGCCACCACAAAAAAGAGCTGCTATGAAAATTTTTGTACATGTGGGTCCTTTCCCCTTTTTCGTGATCTCTTTGGGATACAGCTGGGTCAAAGGGTATGCATAATTTTATAGCCCTTTGGGCATAGCTCCTAATTGCTCTCCAGAATGGTTGGATCAGCTCATAACTCCATCAACAATGCATTAGTGTTCCAATTTTCCCACATCTTCTCCAACATTTATCATTTTTCTGTTTTGTCATGTTAGCCAATCTAATAGGTGTGATGTGGTACCTCAGAGTCATTTTGATTTGCATTTCTCTAATCAGTAGTAATTTAGAGCATTTTTTTCATATGACTATAGATAGCTTTAATTTCTTCCTCTGAAAACTGCCTGTTCATATCCTTTGACCATTTATCAATTGGGGCATGACTTGTATTCTTATAAATTCAACTCAGTTCTCTCTATATTTTAGAAACAAGCCTTTATCAGAGACACTGGTTGTAAAAATTGTTTCCCAGTTGTCTGCTTCCCTTCTAATCTTGGTTACATTGGCTTTGTTGGTGAAAACATTAGTGTAATCAAAATTATCCATTTTGCATTTCATAATGTTCTCTATCTCCTGTTTGGTCATAAATTCTTCCTTTTCCCATAGCTCTGATAGGTAAACTATTCCTTGCTCTCCTAGTTTGCTTATCGTATCAGTCTTTATATCTAAATCTTGTATCCCTTTTGACTTAATCTTGGTATAGAGTATAAGATGTTGGTCTATGCCCAGTTTCTGCCATACCATTCTCCAGTTTTCCCAGCAGTTTTTGTTAAATAGTGATTTCTTATCCCAGAAGCTGGAATCTTTGGATGTAGTAGATTACTAGAGTCATTAACTGTTGTGTCTTACATACCTAACCTATTCCATTGATTCACTACTCTACTTCTTAGCCAGTACCAAGTAGTTCTGATGATTGCTGTTTTATAATACAATTTAAGATCTGGTACAGCTAAGCCACTTTCCCTTGCATTTCTTTTCATTAGTTCCATTGATATTCTGGACCTTTTGTTCTTCCAGATGAATTTTGTTATTGTTTTTTCTAGCTCTATAAAATAATTTTTGGTAGTTTGATTGGTATGACACTGAATAGGTAAATTAATTTAGGTAGAATTGTCATTTTTATTATATTAGTTCAGCCTACTCATGAACAACTGATATTTTTCCAATTATTTAGATCTGGCTTTATTTGTGTGAAAAGAGTTTTGTAGTTATATTCATATAGTTCCTGAGGTTTTTTGACAGGTAGACTCCCAAATATTTTATAATGTCTATAGTAACTTTAAATGGACTTTCTCTATCTCTTACTGTTGGACTTTGTATATACTACTGCATATAGAAATGCCAATTATTGGTGTGGGTTTATTTTATATCCTACAACTTTGCTAAATTTGTTTATTATTTCTTTTGTTTCTGTTTGACTTATTCTTGCTTTCTGATAGAGTCATTGGCTTCCACTTGCCCGATTCTAATTTTTAATGAATTGTTTTCATCTATTAGATTTTGTACCTCATTTTCCATTTGGCCAATTCTACTTTTTAAAGAGTTATTTTCTTCAGTGTACTTTTTTTTCCAATTTGCCCAATTGTCTTTTTTAAGGATTTGTTTTCTACAGTTAATTTTTGTCTTTCTTTTTCCAAGCTATTGACTCTCTCTTGCATACTTCTCATTTCTTTTCCCAATTTATCTTCTATCTCTCTTATTTGACTTTTAAAATCCTTCTTGAGCTCTTCCAAGAAGGCTTTCTGGGCTTGAGACCAGTTCATATTCCCCTTTGAGGTTTCAGATGTGGGTATATTTACAATGTTGTCCTGCTCTGAATTTGTGTCTTGACCTTCCTTGTTCCCATAATCAGAATCTAAGGTCATTGTCTGTTTCTGCTTTTTGCTCATGGTGTTTGCCTATTTCTTGACTTTTTTTTAAAAAAAAGGTTGAGCTCTCCTGGAGTGCAGGGGGCACTGACCCAAGCTTCTTGTCTTGGGAACCTGGGACCTGATCACTGGCTTTGTGTGCTGAGGCCTCAAGTGCTGGCAGTTGGAGACTGTAGGGTTTGGCAGCTTACCTGGTGTTGGTCTGGGGTCAGCAATATCAGAGATTTTGGGGTGTGGGTAGGGAGTCTGGCCCATGGGAAACACCTGCTCACCTGGGCCTTGCACTCGGATGTTTGGCTCCTGCTCACCTGGGCCTTGCATAGGAATATTTTATTGCTGGAGGATGTCTGTCAGCCTGGAGGTTTGCCTCCTGGAATTGTACTTCTCAGAGTTGCACTGAAGTTCTGGGTGATTTGGCTGCTGGAGAACACAATTTTCTGAGTTAGTGTCTACCGGTTCCCTTGCCTGTACTAAGGCACTCAGGGGGTCCTGGTGTTAGCACTTGCTTGCTCCATCACCCTGGGTCTCAAGATCTCCCCCTGGTATGCTGAGGTGGGGCTTGCCACTGGCTTGCTGGGATGCCTCCCATCCTGTACTGCTTCCCCTCTCCCAGAGTGAGAGGGGCCTTTCCCGTTAATCCTCCAAGCTTCCTGAGCTACAAGACTACTGCACTCCATCTTTCTGCTGGCTCAGCCGTTTCAATATTTTTCCCAGGTCAATATTTTCTGGGCTTTCAGGAGTCAATAAGGGAAGGTGAGAGTCATTTACTTCTTACTCCACCATCTTGGCTCCCAGAAGTGGAAAATACTCATATCAGTTTCAAGCTTTATTTTAGATAACTCATGTACATGCTTACCTTATATGGGTACATACAATGTTGTATTTATATTCGGTCATCTTCTCCTTCTCTACAAATTGTACCCATTGCATCTAGTTTTACCTTCATCCCCTCCCACCACAACCAAAAGAGCCTAGCATCACATTTATAAGACAGCTCTTCAAATACTTGAAAATAGTTAACATGTCCCTGGAGCCTCTTCCTATGTCCAAGTCTTGTGTTTTCTAGGCTAACTATCCCCAATTCCTTTAATCAATTTTAATATGACATAGTTTTCAGTTCTATCAGCCTCTTTTGAACATTCCCTTGCTTCTCAATGTAATTCCTAAAATATGATACACAGAAGAGGACACAATAATCAAATGTGGTCTGACTAAGGCAGAATAATGATGATGATGATGATGATAGGAGTTTAGTTAATTAATGGATAGATACCATAAATGGCCTTAGAGTCAGATTCAAGTCCTGGATTCAAGTCCCACCTTTAAAACATATTGACTATGTGAACCTGAGTAAATGATTTAACCTCTTAGTAACCTGGGCAACTCTCTAAGACTATAAATTGTCCCAAAATATCCAGTCTATTTTGGAAAGGAAGTTTCTTCACCTGTGTTTCCTTATACCAATGACATTAATAATTTGAAATAAAAGAAAAAAAAAACAAGTGACATTTACAGTATGTTAAAGGTTGCAAGGTGACATACATGTTTGTCTCATTTGATCAAAGATCATTAGAGCAACAGATATTATTTTACACCCATTTTTACAGTTGCAGAGACTGAGGCCTAAAGAAAACTCAATTTATTTGCCCAAGACCATATAGCTAGAGTGCTATAGTACTACACTTCTATCAATACATCCTTACAATCACATCAATCTTTTTTTTTTTTTTAGCTTCGATGTTGTTATTTTTGGACTTGCTTTGTCAAGCTCTGATTTGTTGGAGTCTGACATGAGGTGCTATGGCCAATCCTTCATGTATTTTTCTTTTTATTGTATTTTAAAATCAAGTTCAGTCCAACCAGTGCTTGTTTTGACATTCTGTGATAAATTGTAGTGTCTATACTTCTATTATTTATGTGTTTTGACTCATGCTAACATTTGATTTATATGACTATGGACTGAATATCTTTAAATTGATAAATTCTTGCTATGGTTAGTGTTCTGTTATTCATGTTGTGATACTGTGAGCCTGAAATTCTGTTTAGCATGTTAATTCTCACCCAGTCTTATCTATCAGTGTTTGAAACCAAGATTTCTCTCTAGTTATTTGACATGAAAAGACCTTTTCATCTCATGTAGATATTTCTCTAAGGAAAAATTCTGAAAGCATGAGTGGTTTAATCCAAGCATCACTGAACTGTGATTTTACTGTTAGTGTGAATTTAATATTATGTACTATTTTAATGTATCCATGTTATTGGGTTTGACATGTTGTCAAGAAGTTGATAACTATGTAATGGCCTTTAAAAACAACAATACTCCATTGCAGAATGTGGGTCTATTGGTTACCAAAAAATGATTTGCCTAGTTCACTGTTCTTGGCTTCAGGCCCATCATCCTTAGACCTTATTGGGTTGTCTAGTCATATTTTCTTAACAACAGAATTGATGGAATCTTTTTCAGTATCATTTGAAATGACAGTTCTATCCTTGCCAGTCCTTAACTCTAGACAGATGAAGGGCAAAGGGCAAATTATTTTCTTGGTTGAAATCAAGAAAAAACTTTTTTTCTATATTTTCTGTATTTCTGCTTTCAGTTCCATAAGGAGGTGATATAGATGGCATATTTCACATATTGCGAACTCACATATTGTCAGACTCAGATGTTGACTCACTGGATCTTTCAATTCAATAAACATTTATTGATTTATTTATTAATATGTGTAAGACACTGTAATAGGTGTTGGGAATACAAAGAAAAACTAAATAATCCTGGTCCTCAAGAAATTAACATTCTTGGGAGTGGGTAGTACAACATACATACAAATTAAGTTAAACATAGAAAACTGAGGACAGAGAACACTAACCACTGTCGGCGGGGGGAGGGAGAGCAGGAAGGGTTTTCCAGAGGAAGGGGCATCTGAGCTAAGTCTTAAAGGAAAACAAGAATCCTAAGGGATATAGATGAGGAAGAGTGAATTCCAGGCATGAAGAGTGACTTATGAGAACACAAAAGAGCTGAAGATAGAGTAATAAAGTTGGGGAACGGGTAATGGCCAAGTTTTAGAAAGAAATAGAGATCCTGAAGATGAGGAATATAGAAAGTAACAACAATAATAATAATAACTATCATTTGTGTACAGCATTAGGTTTGCAAAGCATTTTACATGTGTTATTTCATTTGCTCTTGCTATCAACCCAGAGATAGCTGAGAAGGTAAGTGATGTACCAAATCACAGAGCTAGATCAGGTCTTCCTGACTCTGAAATCACTACTCTGTCAAATAGTGATTGCCAAAGTAAATGGGAGTCTGGTTGTAGAGAACCTGAAATACCAAGCTAAGAAATTTATATACAATGGACAGTGACTCAAGGTTTTTGAACAGAGGAGTGACATGGTCAGACAGATGTCTAGAGGATTGATTAGAAAGTGGAGAGACCAGAAGTAAAGAATCTGTTAGGAGGCTTTCATGTTAGTAGAGATAAGAAGTGACTTGGGCCTTCACAAGAATATCAGCTGGGTGAGTGGAGATAAGGGAACAAATGGCAGATGTGTTGTGGAGGTAATATTTTTCCAAAAAACACATTTCGTTTTTTCCCAATTACATGTAAAAACAATTTTTAACATTCATTTAAAAATTTTTTTGAGTTACAAATTTTCTCCCTCTTTTTCTAACCTCCATCCTCCCAGAGATGGTAAGCAATTTGATAAAGGTTATACATGTGCAATCATGCAATAAACATTTCTACATTAATCATGTTGTGAAAGAAAACAGAGACCAAAAGAAAAAAATAAAGTTAAAAATATTATTCTTCTGCATTCATATTTCATCAGTTCTTTCTCTAGAGGTGGGTAGCATTTTTCATCATAAGTGCTTTAGAATTGTCTTGGGTTATCATATTGTTGAGAATAGCTAAGTCATTCACAATTGATCATCGTACAATATTGCTGGTACTGCGTACAATGTTCTGGTTCTGCTCACTTCATTTTACATCAATTCATGTAAGTCTTTCCAGGTTTTTCTGAAACCATCCTGCTTGTCATTTCCTAAAACACAATAGTATTCCATTAAATCATATACCACAACTTGTTCAGCCATTACCCAATTGATGGGCATCCTATTATTTTGTGGAGGTAATATTAACAAGGTTTGGCAACTCAGTTGATATAGGGAGTAATAGAGAAAGAAAAGTCAAGGAAGAGTCTGAGGTTAGAAATCCAAGTGGCTAGGTACCCTCAGCAGAAATAAGGAGAGTTGAATGAATGGTGGAATTAGACAATGAATTTAATTTTGGACACATTAATTTTAAAGTGCTTTATGAGACATGCAGAAGAAAGTATCTAACAGTTGATGATGTAGAACTTAGGTATAGGAGAGAAATTAAGGCTGAACATATACTTGAATCTTTGGGAGATGATAGAGGGCTCGTATATATACAAAGTTTTATAAATATTATCCTCACAATGGGAGGTAGGAAGTGTTATTATCTCAGTTTTACAGATGAGCAAACGAAGATAAACAGAGTTAAGTGACTTGCTCAGGGTCACACAGTAAATGTCTGAGGCTGCAATTGGACTTAGGTCTTCTTGCCTTGGAATATAGAAAAAGAAGAAAAGGTCTAGGAATAAACTCTAAGGAAAATCCTTCTCACTTTCAACAAAGACAGAAAAAGTGGTCATGGGGGTAAGATAAAAAGCTGTGATATGAGCTGTGTCACTGAAACTAAGAGTAAAAAAAGTGTCCAGGAGTGATGTGGGTAATCAACAGTATCAAAAAGTATGGACAGGTCAAGGAGGATGATTGAAAGATGATTTAACAGTTTTGATGATGGATTTAGAATTTAAGAGATTGAAGGCAGCCTTGGAGAGAGGAATTTGGGTAAAGGGTGGAATCAGAAGTTAAATTGCAAGGGGTTAATAAATGAGTGAGGAATCAGAAGCAACAATTCATTTTAGGGTTAGGAAATAGAATACAGTATGTATGATAGCTTGAGGTGAGGTCAGTTTCCATTGGAGATTTCTTTAAGGCCAAATGTCCTATGCTTGTATGTATCAGGAAAGAGCAATGACAAGGAAAAGATTGGAGACAGAGACTGAAATAAAGTCATAGAGAGGCAGAAATGGAGACAAAGAGAAAGAGAGAGAATGATCTATGAGACAAATTCTTGGGGAGAGATAGAAGGAGGGTGGGCCTATGAGAACAGATGGGTGTAGATGGGTGAGTTTAGCAAATCAAAGGGCCACCCCTTCCTCAGAGACGGAAATCAAAGAGAAAAGGTTGGATGAAGATGGAGAGTTCTGGGATGTGGATTAGGGAAGAAGAGAGAGCCTACAGTAGATGGTCTGTATTTTCTCAGTAAAGAAAGGGTTGAAGGAATCTTCTGAAAGACAGCAAGTGGAGGGAGGGATAGGGGGAACTGAGGATAGAAATTAATGGAACAGCTTTCAGTGAGAGAGTGAGGGGGTAGAGAGACAGAGAGAGACAAAGAGAGAACCACAGAAGAATCAAAATGTTACTCTGAGGCAATACAGACCCAGTTGTGATTAAATATAAATTTGTGTGTGACTTCCTCCAATGTTTTTCAGCTATATTAAGTAGAGAAGATGAATGGTAGTGATGATCCAGGGTTTAAGGGTTATTGGTCATTATTTGCAGCAGGACAAGGGGGCAAGAGAGTCAAGGATTTAAGGACAGTATGTAATTTAACTAGCTCTAACTCTAAGGTCAAGCCTGTGAAAGGAGGAAAATTAGATCAGAGCAGGGGAGATGGATTTGAACAGGGAGGGGTGAAAGGACTGAAAGTTTTCTTCAGGATAAAGAGAGAGAGACAGACAGACAGACAGAGAGACAGACAGAGAGACAGAGACAGAGACAGACAGAGACAGAGACAGAGAGACAGAGATAGAAGGGAAAGACAGGGAGGGGAGAGAAAGAGAAAGGAGAGAGACAGAGAAAGACTGAGACAGAAAGAGACAGAGAGAAGAAACACAGAAACAGAGACACAGAGAAGAGAGACAGAAACACAGAAACAGAAACAAGAGAGGGAGCGAGACATACAGGGAAAGAGACACACAGAGAGAGACAGAGAATGTGACTAATTTACTATGAACTTATACATTTTCTTAAAATTAAATTAAATATAATATTTGAATAGACCTATTTTAGAAAAAGAAATTGAACAAGCCTAAATGAGTGCCAGGACTAGATAGATTTACAAGTGAAGTCTATCAAACATTTAATGATCTACTAATTCCAAATTTAAATAATTATTTGGAATAATGGGTAAAGAAGGAATTCTACCATACTCTTTTTATGAAACAAATATAATACTGATACTTAAACCAGGAGAGTAAGAACAGAAAAAGAAAATTATAGATCAATTTCATTAATGAATATGGATGTAAAAATTCTAAATAAAATACTAGCTAAAAGATTATAACAATATATTAGAAAGATTATATATTATGATCAAGTGGGGATTTACGCCAGAAATCCAGGGTTGGTTTAACATAAGAAAAACTATCAATAATAAAGTTATGTATGTATCTATATATATATATTATATATATATATTATACACATATATATATTATATCAAGAGATGCAGAAAAATCTTTTCATTAAGTTTCAACACATTTCTATTCAAAACACTTGAAAGTATTGGTATAAATGGATTTGTCCTTAAATGATAAAAAGCATTGATCTAAAACCATCAGCAAGCCTTACTTATAATGGGGATAAACTGGAAGTCTTCCCAGTAAGATCAGGTGTGAAACAAGGATGCCCATTATTATTCAATATTGCATTGGAAATCCTAGAAATAGCAATAAGAGAGGAAAAATAAATTGAAACACTAAGAACAGGGAATGAGGTAATAAAACTATCTCTTTTTGCAGACAATATAATGATATTCGTGGAAAATCCCAAACACTCAACTAAAAAATTAGCTGACACAATAATCTTAGCAAAGTAGCAGGATATAAAGCAAATCCACATAAACCATCAGCATTCCTATATATCACAAACAAAACTTCACAAGAAGAGATAGTATAAAAAAAACTATATTTAAAATAGCTCTAGACAGCATAAAATACGTGGGAGTATACCTGCCAAAACAAACCCAGGAACTATACAAAATTATTTTTAAAAAATGTTTATACAAATAAAATTAGATTTAAATAGTTGTAAAAATATTAATTGTTCATGGGTAGGCAGGGCCAATATAATAAAAATGACAATTTCACTCAAACTGATTTATATATTCTATGCCATCCCAATTAAATTACCAAAATATTATTTTACTGAATTAGGAAAAAATAATAACAAAATTCATTTGAAAAAACAAAAAGTTAAGAACATCAAAGGAAATAATGAAAAAAAGTGTAAAGGAAGGAGGTTTAGCAGTACCAGATCTTAAACTGTATTATAAAGCAGTAATTATCAAAACTATTTAGTACTGGCTAAGAAATAGAAAGATAGATCAATGGAATAGAGTAGACATACAATCTTGTATTTGACAAGTGGGAAGACTTGAGATTTTGGGATAAAATTTCATTATTTGGTAAAGAAAAATTGTTGGAAAAACTGGAAAGCAGCCTGGCAGAAACTGGGCATGAACCAATATCTCCAACCATTTACCAAGATATGGTCAAAATGGTTACATGGCCTAGACGTAAAGAGAGATTTTGCAAGAAAATTAGAAGAACATGGAACATATTACTTATCAGACTTATGGACAGGTGAACAATTTATGAATAAACAGTAGACAGAAAGCAAAATTAGGTTTAAAACGGATAATTTCCTTTACATTAAATTTAAAAGGTTGTGTACAAATAAAACAAATATAGCCAAGATAAGAAGAAAAGCAGAAGATTGGGAAAAAATTTTATAGGCAGTTTATCAGCTAAAGGTCTCATATCTAAAATATATAAAGAACTTTGCCAGATCTATAAGAATACAAGTCTTTCCCCAATTGATAAATGATTAAAGGATATGAATAGGCAGTTTTCTAATGAAGAAATCAAAACAATTTCTAGTCATATGAAAATGCTCTAAATCACTATTGATTAGAGAAATGCAGATTAAAATAACCTTGAGATATCATTTTACACCCATCAGAGTGGCTAAAATGATAGAAAGGAAAATGACAAATGTTGAAGAGGATGTGCAAAAATTGGGACATTAATTCATTGTTGGTGGAATTGTGAACTGATCCAACCATTAGAACAATCTCAGATAATGCCCAAAGAGTTATTAAACTAGCTATACCCTTTGGCCAAGAAATACCACTACTAGATCTATTTCTGAAGATCGTTAGGGAAAAAGGAAAGGAACCTGTATGTTCCATAATGTTTATAGCAGCTCTCTTTGTAGTGGAAAAGAACTGGAAATTGCAGGTATGCCAATGGCTGAACAAGTTGTGGTATATGATTGTGATGGAATATTACTGTACTATAAGAAATTATGAGCTCAATGATTTTGGAAAAACATGGAAAGACTTGCACAAAATAATGATGAGTGAAATAAGCAGAACTAAGAGAACATTGTATACAGTAATAGCAATATTGTTTTAAGAATGATTTTGAGCAAAGAAGTTATTTTGTCTGCTACAAATACCCAAATTAACTATAAAGGACCTATGAAGAAAGATGCTATCTGCATCTAGAGAAAGAACTGATAAATAGTTATATGTATAGAATAATTATATGTGTGTATGTGTGTATACACATATAAACATACATATATGCACATTAATACATAGGTGTATGTATGTATATGTGTATATATGTATACATATACGTGTGTGTGTGTGTGTGTGTGTCTACTGGTAGCCACCTCTGGGAAGGGAAAAAAAGAAAAAAAAGAAATTTACATGATAATTTTGTTGTATATTTGAAAGAAATAGCAAGTTGTGCATAGTAGATTTGCAGTCCATGTACAATCATCTTTTTTATAGTACTATGTTATGGAAATGCTTGTTTTATTCCATGAATTAAAAATAAAATTTTTAAAAGATTAAATTAAATTTATTTTAGTTAATCTATTTTTTCTACTTTTCTCCCTGAACTGAAAAAAAAAGAAAAAAAACCCTTGTAATAAATATGCAAAATCAAGCAAACCAAATTCCTGCTTTGGCCATGTTCAAAAAAATATGTAGGGTATTCTGCAAAATTAATCCAACATCTCTCTGTCAGGAGGTGGGTAATATGTTTCAACATCAATCCTCCGGAATTGTGACAGTACCGATTGTTTTGTTTATTTTCAAGACCGGAAACAAGACCATATCCTAGCACATTCTTATGGACCTCGGATTTCTTAATACAAGGCCTAATATATGAATCAAGGATCCAGGGATCTCCCACTGATGTTATTGAGCTATAGAGCCATTTCTGTATAGCCACCAAGGTCATCCAGAACCTGGAGTTCGGTTGCTGAAAGCAGGATAGATTAAGAAACCATAAAACTTGCAAGTTCACTTAAACCACTACTTATAAAACATGCCACCAACCTTGACAGAGTTCCAAATTTGAGTTTATAAGCAAGAAAAATCAGATAAAGTCTAACTACCCAGAGGAAAAAGAAAAACAAAGATGACCCACAGAGGCAGTTGTGCACTCAAATCTGATTACTTAACTCTACTAAGTTTTAAAAATCCAAGGTTAGAATGTTTGTATGAATGTGGAAGAAAAACAACCTAGGCCTTCAACATAGAAGAATGCCATTAATTTCCATTAAGCCAACATAAGACTTGCACTATGGCAAGCTATTAGGAAATCCTAATCAACATTCAAAGAATTAGAAGGAAATGTATTTATGCTTTGATAAGAGGTAATGCATGCTTGTGACAAATGTCTTTTTTCAGATTCCAGAACAAAATAATGGCTTTTTTATAGGTGCTCATTTTTCTTGCCTTTGAAATCATTCCATTGGCCCTAACTGATCTCTGCTTTTATTTCCCTTTTAAAAACCAGAGTTTTTATTAAGATTCAACTGAGTTGTGATGTCATTTTTTTGCTATGCAAATAAGTAGATGTGTTTGGTGATGGAGTGCCAAGTATGCTTCAAAGAGGAGAGGGTACCAAGACAATATTAAGTTGTCCTACAAATATCAATGTTAGGCTTAGAAAGAATAAGTGGGCAATCTCCAGCCCCAATAATTTATCCAATTCAATTAAACAAAAAGATGCTGTGGACAAAAAGACAAAAATAAAATAACAGTCCTTTGACTTTAGGGAGTTTGTATCCTAAGGAGACATCTAACATATATGGAAGATGGGAGACAGACAAAATAAGATAGAAACCTTGTGTTACTAGCCTATGAACTTTGCAATAAGGGACAAGCATACACCACCCTCTCCACTCTGCTATTGAAATCTCACATATTTTCTCTCACAAGGCTTGAAGACAATTTAGTGGATTTACTCTGGAATATTCTCAGAAATTTACAAAATTACAAAAACTCTTATATGTTGGTTCATCCCTGACCCCAGAGTAAATTGACAAAACTCTCTCCTCTTGTAAGCTAGGTTTCCCCTTTCTCAATCTGAAATGCTAAATATAGAAGCACTATTTGATAGCCATGTAATTTGTTAGCAGTATCAAGAAATAAATAGATGTAAATAATGCTTTACAGAAGAAACAGAAGCTATATTGTACTGGAATTTACAGTCAGTTTCCTGTGTGCTCTGGGAAAGGCAAGGAAAGAAGAGTTGCTGATTAGACTTCACTCTATTATCACTGTTGTTCAGTTGTTTTCAGTCATGTCTGACTCTGTGACCGCATTTGGAGTTTTCTTAGCAAAGATATAAGTGGTTTGCCATTTCCTTCTCCAGCTCATTTTACAGATGAGGAAACTGAGGCAAACAGAGTTAAGTGACTTGCCTAGGGTCACATAGCTAATGTGTCTAAGGCCAGATTTGAACTCAGGAAAATGAGTCTTCCTGACTACAGGCCCAGTGCTCTAACCACCTAGCTGCCCCAACTGTTGTCAGAGCTGTTGTTTTGGGCTGATTTCACTCTTCTGCTACATATCTGTCAGCTCTCCTCTGACCCTGGTCTGCACGCTCATTTGCTTGCTCCTTATTCTCACCTCTGGAATGCTCAAGCTCTCTTTAACAAACACTTCCCCTGATAATAGCTATTGACAGTTTAACCTAGAGGTTCTCTATCCTTCAGGGAAATGTAACAGTAAAAAAACACAGTAGCTCTGGAGACAGCAGACTTGAGTTCATATCTCATTTATGATACGACCTATATACCCTTGGGCAAATCACCTTAATTTCCTGGGCTTCAGTTGCTTTATCTGCAAAATAAAGGGGGATAAGATGATATGAGAGAAGTCTTCCAATTCCAGATCTATGAGAAAAAAGTCTCTGTTTCCATTAAAGGCACAGCATCAGTATCCAAAATCTTGGTGATCTTAGGTCTCTACAAAAATAAACACAAAAGAATACAAGATAATTTCAAGATGGAGAGTGCCCAAAATTGAAATGATCAACCAAGGTCTCATGTAGGAGGTGGTACCTAAGCTATACTTCAAAGAAGGTAGGGATTCAGCAAGGTGATGTTGAGTAGTTCAAGCAACTTCCTTGTATCTAGCCTCTCTCTTCTCAGATCCATTTTCCAAAAAGCTACTGAACTGATTTTCCTAAAACACCAATCTGAACTTGTCACTTACCTGTTCGAGAAGTTTCAGTGGCTCCGTTTTGCTTCAGGAATAATATAGAAATTCACCACATAACGCCGTTCATAATCAGCCTCCAACTTACATTTCTGGGCTGATTTCACATTCCTCCCTATCATACACTGTATGTTTTAGACAAACTAGCTTACCTGCTTTTTCCCTACATGACATTACATTTCCCATTTCTGGGTCTTTGTATAGACTTCCACAGGCTGGAAATATTCTTTCACCTCTCCTCCTCTATTTAGAACTTCTAACTTCTTCTAGGTTAACATCAAGCGTCATCATTTGCAAGAGGCCCTTCCTGATTCTCCCAGTTATTACTGTCCCCCAACACCTGAAATGACTTTCTCTCTATTTTGCATATATTTTATATTTCTTTATCCATATGTGTTATTCCTATCTCCCGCCTCATAGAATGTGGGCTCCTTCAGGGCAGAATTTGTTTGTTATCCCCAATCACCTAGCATTGTGCTGATAACATAGTAAACACTTAAAAAATTTTTTTGTGTTGAATGAAATTTCACATATTTATACTTAATTTGTCAACCAGTCACCAAATATTCACTGTGCTCTTGTGGATTTTCCATGTGCACAAATTAAAAATGTAGTAAGCTGCAGAATTCTGCCAAGTTACCTCAGCAGAATCCAGATTGACCTAACAATTCACACAGGAAAAACAAAGTCAATTAAACATGGCTATCATTCAGACTAGGTCCATTTCTCATTTAGTTAGCCCATCTATAAATGCATCTTATTGCATTTATTGATGGCTCATATCAACAGGTCCTATAGTTAGACCAGAAGCTGTATTAAATAGAAAGAGAAGATTGGGTTGTTAAATTTGGGAAATTGCATGATATTTGCAATGATTCCAAAATATTTACTGCTACAAAAGTCAATATCTTCAGTGGATAGAGCACCAGCCCTGAAGTCAAGAGGACCTGAGTTCAAATCCAGCCTCAGACCAAACACTAGATATTTACTAGCTGTGTGACCCTGGGCAAGTCACTTAACCCCAATTGCCTAAAAAAAAAAGTCAGTATCTTTAACACCAAGCTTCTCTCTGTACTGCTGTATTTGAATCCTGGGATATGATGATGTTAGTAAAATCAAAATTATAAGTAATCCTAAAGGTAATGAATGTAAGTAGGTTGTGGCTGATAGGGAATAATGATTTTCATTTGAGAATTGGCATGAAGAACATCAAAGACATATATGACTGGAAAAAGAGAGTAGTGAAAAATGAGAGACGATAGATGGACACCCTTGATGTATCAAAATAAACCAAGAAGGGTCCCCAGCATGTTAAGTAAATCTTCTATGGAAGAATTAAAGAAAAAACATCGACAACAATTGTGCCGAAGGAGAAGGCATTGAGAGGATGAGTTCTGCATTGACGGAGTCAAGATTCAAACTAAGATAACCATTCTAACTAATTATCTAAATATATGAGCAAGGTATTGTGCTAGGAAATATAGAGAACATAAAGAAATATGTCACTGTCTCAGAACTGATCTTCAGGAAATAATCATCTAGTTGCAGAGATTAAATGGTCACAGAAAAAAGGTAACAATGCAAGGCTATATGTGAAAGGCAGCATGGCGTAGAGGATAGGGTGCTAAACTTAGAGTAAAGGAAGACCAGAGTTTGAGTCTCATCTCTAACATGTACTGTCTGAGTGAGCCTGAGAAAAGTCATTTAACCTCTCTGTCCCACAGGCAAGTCCTTAGAGTGTTCAAGGCAGAAGAATGGCCCATCTGCATCAGAAAAGTATGTTCCTCCTTGGGAAGGCAAAACTCCCCAAACGTGATGGAAATAGAGTGAATGATATAGAAAAATTAGTGCTAAAAGGGTTTAGAGTAAGAATATCTCTCCATGAGCAGGGGTATGGGATATTTTGAGCAAGGGGACAGGGAAGTTTTGAAAGAGGAAGTGTGACTTGAAGGTAGAGGAAGGGATGAGGGAAAGCATTCCAAATGGAAGTAAAATAATGAATTAAGGTAAAGCCTTGTAAAGAGTGAGTAAATCAGTCTGGTCAAAATCACAGAATTACAGGATTTTGGAGTGGGAAGGTATCTCTGTAGCCATAGAGTTGAACCCACAATGAAGAAGAATATTCAACCAGTGGTCATCTACTTTCTGCTTGAAAATTTCTAATGTGGGAAAACTCACAAACCTTCAAGGCAAGACATTGTACTTATGGAGAGCACTAATTTTTAGGAAAATTTTCCCAAACATCAGGCAAACAGGTGTAGCTAAGGTTGTAATAAGCAGTCTAGAAAAGCATAGAAAGAACTTTTCATTTATTTCATGGGATGGAATGGAGTGGGAACAATAGGGTGATGGGACCTGGACCCCTAAAAGGAAAAAACCATGTCTTTGAGAGAAACCCAGTGCCTGAATTTTCCCATACATTTCAGCAACTCAGATCACTGGCACCTCTGTCCAAGGCATCTGGCCCACCCCAGACCACTATGGAGTCTGCATGCAGATCAAAGTATTCCATTTTCTCTTTTTTTTTGTTTGTTTTTTTCTTTCTCATGGTTTTTCCCATTTATTCTGATTTTTCTTTCACAACATGACTAATGTGGAAATATGTTTAATACCATTGTACATGTATAATCTATATCAGGTTACATGTCATCTTGGGGAAGGGGAGGGAAAGGAGGGGGAAGAATTTAGAATACAAAATCTTATAAAAGTGAATGTTGACAACTAAAAATAAATAGATATATATTTTTTAAAAATTTAAAGACTTCAGAGATTCATAAAATTCCAAAAAACTTGGTATGAACATAAGGAATCTCTAAGTGTTTTATCTAAACTAAATATGAAATAATAAACACTCGGATTTGTCCACCATTACAGGATAAGAAAAAAATGTGATATTTAAACTCATTATTGACTAATAGTTATTAAAATCCAAAATACAAGGTATCACAAGCTGAAGAATCATTCTGTTGGGAGGGCCACATAGTCTCTTTTTTAATTTATGGAATAAAACAAGCATTTCCATAAAATAACGTAATAAAAAGATTGCATATGAAACTACAAATCTATTATGAACAACTTGCTATTCCTTTTAAATATATAACAAAGTTATCATGTAAATTTCTTTTTTTCCCTTTTTTTCTTACCTCCCCTCCACCTCACCAGAAAGATGGCTACTATTAGACACAAATAGGTGTGTATATGTGTGTGTATGTGTGTGTGTGTGTGTGTGTAGAAAAATATGCTATACATACTTCTATTTATCAGTTCTTTCTTGGGATGCAGTTAGCAAATTTTATTATCCTGAATATTGAAGATTTATAATATTAAAAAAAGAAAAGAAAAAGATTTGATGAAATTCAAAAAGAGCTCCTCAGGGTGGATGGGACAATGATGATGACAGAGAAAAGATACAGAAATTTAACTCTTCTTTTGCTTCCCTTTTCTCTGCCTAGGAAAATGTCCTTTGAACTGAAAAAATACTAAAAATGATAAGCTTTTAAAGGGTATGCATTGACAATTTAACCCTTTTTTATTGCCAGTTGATTTCAAGAATGTCTTCTAAGCATTAACCTCAAATGAATGTAATAGAATGTTATCATGCTCAACACCAGTGAAGTCAAACTCAAATAGAAAAGGGGAGCCACCAAACCCTACATATAGATCCCTGCTGGCTGCATATTGACTTAGAAAAACCACATGTTAATATTATCTATGTTTAATTGCATTTTTATTTATTTTCTGGAATACTTCCCAATTGCATTTTAATCTGGGTCTGATTGTACTTGAACACGTTAGGAACCACATGCAGCCCAAAGGCTGCATGTTTGACATTTGTCTTCTATACCATGATGTAAGGGACAAATTCAGCAAAACCTGGGAAGATGTGCTGAACTGATACAGAGTGAAGTGAACAGAACCAAGAAAGTAATTTTCCCAATGACTAATATGACAAGGTGAAACCGCACCACAAGTGAGTGTGACACCCCTCAGCCTGCTTCTTTATTCTTTTACATATTTAATCTTATCATCTTGAACTTTAAGGTAATTCAGTGCCAGGTTTCTTTCCTCATTAATTAATAAAATTTCAACATGTCTTTCCATTAATCAACAAAGTTCAGAGCTCTATTAATAAAAAAAATACAAAAATTAAATTAAAAATAAATTAAATGAAATATTTTTGTTTTACATATAATAAAATAAATTAAAATTGAAATAAATTTATTTTAATTAAAAAAATAAAAAGCCCTTATCTTATTACTTATTTAAGAAACTGGAGAAATCTCCTTTCCCAATAGTGTGTGTATATATGCATATGTTACATTATTATGTATTATATCCCCTAATCTCTCAGAACTAAAAAAAAAAAGTTACTGAACATATAATTTATTTAAAAGAAATAAATCATAAAATAGATATAGGTCATTATAATATTTTAGAGAGAATGATCACAGTCAGAGTCACCTTAACCTGTCACTATAACTTCAAATGATTTTTCTTCACCTTTCAAGACACAGTCACACACCATTGAATACATTCAGGATAATAAATTAAGTCTCTTCTCAAGAATCTTCTTTTTCCTCTTCACAAGTTAATGGTTACAATAGTTTCATAAAGAAAAAAATCCTCTTCATCTTATTTCTATGCTCCTGACTCAGACTCTCTCCAGCCATGAGTAGTATCATAGCACCAGTATTTGCCAAGGTCATTCCCTCCCCATCCCAAAAACACCCATTATCTTTTCCTAAAAGATGACAAACCTGTTCCCAGGACCTGATTGGTCCCTGCCTCCCCTGACATAGCTTCTTAGTCACATAACGGGAAAAAATAATCCCACTCAGATGGAGTTAGGGGGCCCTTTTTAATTTGGCTGATGTCTCAAAGCTTCAAGAGTCACCACACTTGAACCTGTTGATAAAACACATTTCCATATGGACACATGGGAGTCCTGTCTATAGAAGGGCACTACTGTATTGTTGTTGCATAACCTCACTGTTGGGGCTAAGTAAACCTCCTTTTTTTAACTGTTCAATAACTTATGAATGCCTCACCCTCATATCAAACCTGACTTAACCTGATGTCATCATCAGGATTACTATGAAAAAATAGAAAAAATGTGCTTTTCAGAGATGACTGCTCATAGACTATACATAAATTGTTACTTCAAGAATATGTGTAGTCTTTAGGAGAGAGGATATTGAATCTAGCAAGAAGACCAGTGCCAGAGATTTGATAGATAAGGAAACTAAGAACTTCAGGAAATGAGGTGAACTGTGTTGCCCAACTAGTTGGACAGTGTGATAGTTAAAAAGGTTTGAAAAACATAATTTGGATAATTTAATCATTTTAATAACAATGTCAGTATATTTATTAATAACAGGATGGTTGTTTGGCTGTCTCTTTAGACCAAAGACAGTAGTGGACTCACAGCTTATATGCCCATTGGAAGAGGAGTATCCCCCCCCCCCAGGGTGGCAATCAACTCTTATTGGTTAACAATTAATGAGAGAATGAATATTACAATGAAAGACTGGACCTGGATTATGTCATTTACTTGTTAAATTACCCCCAGCCTTAGGCAATCTATTCAAAGAATTTATCCCCACTTAAATCTGAGTAGAGCAGACTGGCTACCCCACCTGGGTGGAGTCTGAACAAGAAAGTTAGTTCAATCTCATTATCAGTAATGTCCTTCAAGAGACTGAATTTTTAAAATCAGGACTCTAGAAAATGGGGGAAACTCTGGATCTCACCAAATCATTGGTTATTAATAACCATTTCTCTCATCAGGTACGATACCAGCCCTGGAATCAGGAAGACTCATCTTCCTGAGCTCAAATCTGGCCTCAGACACTTGCTAGTTGTGTGACCCTGGGCAAGTCATTTAATCTTATCTGCCTCATTCTCTTCATCTGTAAAATTAGCTGGAGGAGGAAATGGCAAACTGCTCCAGTATTTTTTCCAAGAAAACCCCACAATGGGGTCACAAAGACAATTGAAAGATGGCAGAGAGAAGCCAGGAAGCTGCCTGAGCTCTCCCCAGTTTCCCTCAGAAACAGCATTAAATCAAGCCTCAAAGAATATTGGAGTGACAGAATTCACAAAAGACAGTGAAAGAAGATGAATTAGAAGGACTTCAGGAAAAGTCTGTCTCACTTGGGTAAAAGGAGAGTGCAGCCCAGTGCAGGTAGTGTCAGAGCAAGCCAGAAGGAGGCTCTTAGCCATAGCACAGGTGAATAACCAATGCCCTGCAGTTCTTAGCTCAGCAGACCAATGGTACAGCAGGCCAGCTGTGAGGCCTCCAGTCCCAGTGCAGCAGGCAAACTGCCAGCCCTGGAACCCAGGGCACAACAGATGCAACTAGACCAGGCCACCTTAGCATAGTGGGTAAGCTGCCAGCTCCAGAGGCCCCAGAGCAGAAACTGACTGAGCCCCTGACTCCAGTGCAAGAAACTTGGGACAGTGCCCCCTATACTCCACAAGCAAAGATAAACTTTTAAAAATTAACAAAAAAAAAATCTAAAAAGAGCCCTGACCATGGAAAGCTATTATGGCAGCAGGGAAGATCAAAACACAAACTCAGAAGAGAACAAAAATATCAAAATGCCTACATGCAAAGCCTCAAAGGTGAATATGAATTGGTCTCAAGCCTAAAAGTTCAAAAACAATTTTAAAAATCAAGTAGTAGAGGCAGAAGAAAAATAGGGAAGAGAAATAAGAGTTATGCAAGAGAATTATGAAAAGAGTCAACAACTTGGAAAAGGAAGCACAACAATTTACTGAAGAAAACAACTCCTTAAAAAATAGAATTGGCCAAATGGAGATGCGGGTGGAGGCAATCCACTGAAGAAAATAATTCCTTTGAAAATAGAATTGGTCAAATGGAAAAGGAGGTACAAAAGCTAATTGAAGAAAATAATTCTTTAAAAACTAGAATTGGGCAAGTAGAAACTAATGACTCTATGAGACATCAAGAATCAGTCAAACAAAATCAAAAGAATGAAAAAATAGTAGAAAATGTAAAATACCTCTTTGGAAAAACTCATCTAAGGGCAGCTAGAAGGGGTGATATCTGGAGAATAAAATTAAGGGATGAGAGAGGATTATACTAAAAGAAGGAGAAAGGGAGAGGTAGAATGGGGTAAATTATCTCACATAAAACAGACAAGAAAAGGCTTTTACAGAGGAGGGGAAATGGGGGAAGGTGAGAGGCAATAAGGGAATCTTATTGTCATTGGATTTGGCTTAAGGAGGGAATAACATACACACTCAATTGGGTATGGAAATCTATCTTACCCTTCAGGAAAATAGGGGGGAAGGGGAGAAGAGGACAAGAGAACAGGGGGATGATAGAGGGGAGGGCAGATTGGGGGAGGGGGTAATCAGAAGCAAACACTTCTAAGGAGGGACAGGGTCAAAAGAGAGAATAGAATAAATGGGGGGGTGGGATAGGATTAAGGGAAATATACTTAGTTTTCCACAACATGACTACTATGGAAGTGTTTTGCTTGACTCCACATGTGTAATCTGTATCAAGTTGTTTGCCTTCTCAATGAAGGGGGGTGAGGAGGGAGGAAGGGAGAAAATTTGGAACCCAAAGTTTTAAAAACAAATGCTAAAAAAAATTGTTTTCACATGCAACTGGGAAATAAGATATACAAGAACTGGGGTATAGAAACCTATCCTGCCCTACAGGAAAATTGAAGGGGAAGGGGATAAGAGAAGGGGGAAGAGTTCGAAGGGAGGACAGATTAGGGAAAGGGATATTCAGAATGCATGCCATCTTGGGGTGGGGGAAGGTATGAGATGGGGAGAAAATTTGGAACTCAAAATCTTGAGGAAGTTAATGTTGAAAACTAAAAATAAATAAATTAATAAAAAAAATTTTTAAAGTACTAAAAAGGAGGAAACACTATACGGGGAAATACACAATTAGTAATCATAACTATGAATGTGACAGGGATGAACTCTCCCATAAAATGAAAGTGAATAGCATAGTAGGATTAGAAACCAGAATCCTACAATATGTTGTTTATAAAAAACACATTTGAAGTAGAGAGACACACAGAATAATGGTAAAAGGCTGGAGCAGAATATATTATACTTCAGCTGCAGTTAAAAAAAAAAGCCGAGGTATCAATCCTGATCTCAGACAAAGCAAAAGTAAAAATAGATCTAATTAAAAGAGACAAGGAAGGAAACTACATCTTGCTAAAAGGTACCGTAGATAACGAAGTAATATCAAAAACAGAAGTAGTATCAAAAACATGTATGCACAAAGTAGTTTAACATCCAAATTCTTAGAGAAAAAGTTAAATGAGTTACAGGAAGAAACAGAGAGCAAAACTGTACTAGTAGGGGATCTCAACCTCCCCTTCTCAGAACTAGATAAATCTAACCACAAAAGAAACAAGAAAGAAGTTAGGGAGGTGAATAGAATTTCAGAAATTAGATATGATAGACCACTGGAGAAAATTGAATGGGAATAGAAAGAGATATACCTTTTTCTCAGAGGTTCATGGAACCTATACAAAAATTGGCCATGTATTAGGGAATAGAAACCTCACAATCCAATGAAGAAAGGCAGAAATATTAAGTGTATCCTTTTCAGATCATGATGGAATTTTTTTAAATGCCTGAATTAAAGGGCCATGGAAGGATAGGTTTAAAATTAATTGGAAAGTAAATAATTTAATCCTAAAGAATGAATGGGCCAAACAACAAATCATAGAAACAATCAATAATTTCATCAAAAAGAATGACAATAATGAGACAACATACCAAAATTTATGGAATGCAGCCAAAGCAGTTCTTAGGGGAAATTTTATGTCTCTAAATGCTTAGATGCATTAAACAGAGAAAGAGCAGATCAATTAATTAGAAATTCTGAAAATCAAAAGAGAGATTAATGAAATTGAAATTAAGAAAACAATTGAACTAATAAACAAAACTAAGAGATGCTCTTAGTTTTGTTTATTAGTTCAATAGTTTTATGTAAAAATGAATAAAATAGATAAACCTTTGGTCAATTTGATTTTTTTTAAAAAAGAAGAAAACCAAATTACCAGTATCAAAAAGGAAAAGGGTGAATTTACCACCAATGAAGAGGAAATTAAAGCAATAACTAGGAGCTATTTTGCCCAACTTTATGCCAATCTGATAATCTAAGTGAAATAGATGAATATTTACAAAAATATAAATTGCTCAGATTAACAGAAGAGGCTTAATGCCTTTTAAAAAAAAGAAATTGAACAAGCCATCAGTGAATTCCCAGACAAAAAATATCCAGGTACAGATAGATTTACGTGTGAATTCTACCAAACACTTGAAAAACAATTAATTCCAATACTATATAAACTATTTGGAAAAATAGGCATAGGAGGCCTGCTAAATTCTTTTTATGATGCAAATATGGTGCTGACACCGAAACCAGGAAGAGCCAAAAGAGAGAAAGAAAATTATAGACCAATTTCCCTGATGAATATTAATGCAAAGTTTTAAAAGAAAATATTAGCAGAGGTTACAGCAATTTATCACAGGGATAATACACTATGGCTAGGTGGGATTTATACCAGGAATACAGGGCTGGTTCAATATTAGGAAAAGTATTAGCATAATTGACCGTATCAATAATAATAATGAATAGAAATCATATGATTATCTCAATAGATACAGAAAAAGCTTTTGACAAAATATAGCACCCATTCCTATTAAAAAACACTAGATAGTGTAGGAAGAAATGGAGCTTTCCATAAAAATAATAAGTACTACCTATCTAAAACCATCAGCAAGCAATATCTCTAATGGGGATAAGCTAGAAGCCTTCCCAATAAGATCAGGTGTGAAACAAGGATGCTAGGGGCAGCTAGGTGGCACAGTGGATAGAGCACCCACCCTGAAGTCAGGAGGACCTGAGTTTAAATCTGCAAATCTGGCCTCTGATCAAACACTTGATACTTACTAGCTGTATGATCCTGGACAAGTCACTTAACCTCAATTGCCGAAAAAGAAAAAAAAAGTAACAAGGATGCCTATTATCACCACTATTATTCAATATTGTACTAGAAATGTTAGCTTTAGCAATAAGAGAAGAAAAAGAAATTGAAGGAATTAGAATAGGCAATGAGGAAACAAAACTATCACTCTTTACAGTTGATATGATGCTATACTTAAAGAATCCTAGAGAATAAACTAAAAAACTTCTTGAAATAATTAACAACATTAGCAAAGTTACATGGTATAAAATAAACCCACATAAATCATCAGCATGTCTACACATTGCCAACAAATCCTAGCAGCAAGAGATAGAAAGAGAAATTTCACTTAAAATAACTGTAGACAATATAAAATATTTGGGATCCTACCTGCCAAGACAAACCCAGGAACCATATGAACACAATTACGAAACACTTTTCACTCAAATAAAATCAGATCTAAACAACTGGAAAAATATCAATTGTTCATGGGTTGGCTGAGCCAATAAAATAAAGAGGACAATTCTACCTAAATTAATTTATTTATTCACTGCTATACCAATCAAACTACCAAAAAATTATTTTGTAGTGCTAGAAAAAAATAATAAAATTCATCTGGAAGAACAAAAGGTCAAGAATATCAAGAGAATTAATGAAAAAAAATGCAAAGGAAGGTGGCCTAGCCATACCAGATCTAAAAGTATATTATAAAGCAGAATCATCAAAAGTATTTCATACTGACTAAGAAATAGAATGGTGGATCACTGGAATAGATTAGGTACACAAGATAGAGTAGTAAATAATTATAATAATCTTCTGATTGATAAACCCAAAGACTCCAGCTTCTGGGATAAGAACTTGCTATTTGACAAAAACTGCTAGAAAAACTGGGAAACAGTATGGCAGGAACTAGGCATAGACCAACATCTCATACCATATACCAAGATAAGGTCAAAATGGGTACATGATTTAGTCAAAAAAGGTGACATCATAAACAAGGAATACTTTACCTGTCAGATCTATGGAGAAGGGAAGAATTTATAACCAAAGAAGAGATAGAGAACATTATGAAATGCAAAATGGATAATTTTGATTACATTAAATTAAAAAGATTTTGCACAAACAAAACCAAAGCAACCAATATTAGAAGGAAAGCAAAATGATGGGAAACAATTTTTACAGCAAGTATTTCTGATAAAAAACTTCATTTCTAAAATTATATACAGAAGGGAGTCAAATTTATAAGAATACATGTCATTCCCCAATTGATAAATTGTCAAAGGATACAAACAAGTGGTTTTCAGAGGAAGAAATTAAAGTTATCTATAGTCATATGAAAAAATGCTCTAAATCACTAATGATTAGAGAAATGCAAGTTAAAACAGCTCTGAAGTACCACCTCACACCTATAAGATTGGCTAATATGACAGAAAAGGAATATTATAAATATTGAAGCAGATGTGAGAAAATAGGGATACTGGTACGTTGTTGGTTGAGTTGTGAACTGATCCAACCAATTCTAGAGAATAATTTGGAACTATGCCCAAAGGGCAATCAAATTGTGCATATCCTTTGATCCAGCAATACCACTACTAGATCTGTATCCCAAAGAGATTGTAAAAAAGGGAAAAGGACCCACGTGTACAAAAATATTTATAGCAGCTCTTTTTGTAGTGGCAAAGAATTGGGAATTGATAGAAGGTTCATCAATTGGGGAATAGCTGAACAAGTTGTGGAATATGAATGTAAAGGAATACTATTGTGCCATGAGAAATGATGAGGAGAATGCTCTCAGAACAACCTGGAATGGGATGATGCAAAGTAAAATGTGCTGTGTATGCAAGATGATCAACTGTGAATGACTTAGCTATTCTCAGCAATACAACATTCCAAGACAATTCTGAGGAACCTATGACGAAAAATGTTATGAATCCCCAAAGAAAGAACTGATGGTGTCTGAATACAGATTGAAGCATGCTTTTTTTTCTTTATTTATTTTTCTTGAGTTTTTTTATGTTTTCTTTCATGACCTGACTATTATGGATATGTTTTGCATGACTATCTGTATATAACCTATATTGAATTGTTTTCTTTCTCAATCAGGGGGAGGTGGGGAGGGAGGGAGAGAATTTGGAGCTCCAAGTTTTAAAAACGAATGTTAAAATTGTTTTTACATGTAACTGGGGAAAAGTAAAATACTAAATAAAAAATAAATGTTTAAAAAAATAAAAAGATGAGCAGGCTGATTTCAGAAAAACCTGGAAAGACATGAACTGCTGCTAAGTGAAGTGAGAAGAACATTGTTCATAGTACCAGCAACACTGTGTGATGATCAACTGTGATTGATTTAGCTTTTCTTAGCAATGCAACAATCCAAGACAATTCCAAAAGACTCATGATGGAAAATGCTATCCACATCCAGGGAAAGAACTATGAAGTCTGAATGCTGATTGAATCATACTGTTTTCACTTTTTGTTTGTATGTGTGGCTTTTCCCTTTTGTTTTGTTTCTTCTTTCATAACATGACTGATGTGGAAATATGTTTACATGATTGCACATGTATAACTTATATCAGATTGCTTGCCATCCTGGAGAGAAAGGAGAGGAGGGAGGGAGGGAGAAAAAAATTTGAAACTCAAAATCTTATTTAAAAAATGAATGTTGAAAACTATCTTTACATGTAATTGGGGGAAAAATACTGTTTACCAAAAAAGAAAAACCTGGATGACATTTCAAGGTGGGGGGCGGGGGGGAGACACAACTGGAAAAAATGATTGAAATATGAAGATTCATTTTCTAAGACTAATTACCACCCTTAATTCATTTTCTGTTACCTTAGAGTCATCCTTGACCTTTTATCCAAGTTCCTAACACAAAGCTTTTGAGAAGGGAAAAAATATTTAGTGGATGGTATTATTTTCCTAGAAAATTTTCCTAGAAGTACAAATAAGCCTTCCTGCATTCAGATTTGTCTAGAAAGGGCTTTAGACTGGAGAAGTATTTATTTAGTGATATTTTCTTTAAGAAAAAGGAAGTCTCAATTTGCTTCTATATTTGTACAGGTGCTCCAAAAGTCTTAGTCACTAAGTCACCAACTAAGTGACTTAGTCATTAAGACTTTTGGGACACCCCCATATTTTGATATTTTATATGAATGTTTGTTGACATTCTAAAGCTCATAATAAAAATAATATTGCTAAAATAAAAAGGAATTATCCTCAGTTAAATCATGACAGATCTAAATCACTTGCAAATACAGATAATCTTGGACAGAACATGTAATTTAGTGATACAGATGAGTGAGATACAACCAGTGGTAAGATCTCCAACCATGTTCTAGTCATTCCACTCTTCCATAAGCAGAAATTCAAAATAGTTTTCCCCACCACATTCTCCATCCCCCATCCTGCTCTTACTAGCCATTCTACTGAAGGAAGGTTTCCCAAAAAGAGAATTGGTTATGAAATTTACTTTTACTTCCAGAGATGAAATTGCATGGGTAGATGGATTTTCTGGAAAAAGACACAAACAAATTCATCGTTCTGGCCTAAGAGTACCTGAAAAATAGATGAAACAAAAGCCAAAGCAACCTTTCATCCATTACAAAGGATAATTCCTACCCCCACTATTCACTCCCAAATAATGAGGTAGTCATAAGCAACCAGGTCACATAGATATAGTCATAGTAAGATTTACATAGTGGAGAAAAGAACTTTGATCTAACACCAGCCAATGATCCATGGATAAAAATCGATCAATAGTAAACACAAGTGAAAAATATCTGCAATCTCTGACTATGTAAAAGACTAGAAAATCAGATGTTAATTTTCAGGCAAGTTTAGAAATTGCCCCAACACCCACTTTTTTCTTTCTGTTTTTTTTTTGGATTTTTTTTTATCACAGTCATTTCATGATATACTCCTATACCCTGATAAATTCCTTTTAACAAAGCAAGACAATTGTCAAACTAAGTAAGTTGTTACATCTGACAGTGTATTCAAAATTCCACATTCCCCAGTCCTCCATCTCTCTATCAAGAAGAAAAGGGATGTTTGCTTAATCTTCTGTTCTCTGCAACTAAGATAGTCCATTGTAATTCATCCAAGTCAAGTTGCCTTTGAGGGTTTTCATTTGCATTACTGAAATCATTATGTGTTATTTTCTTAGACCAGCTTTCTCTACTTTGCATATCTTCATGCAAGTCTTCCCATGTTTTCTTTGAATTCCTCATAGTCATCATTTCTTCTGAAACAATAATATTCCATTACATTCATATAGCTACATTTGTTTGGCTTTTCCTCACTCAGTGCTCACCAACTTTGTTTTTCTCTTTCTTTATCACTAGCTTCCTTGGGGTTATGCCCAGGAATAAGATCACTAGGTCAGAGGGTATAAACACAATATTATTATTTATTTTGCAAAATTCCTAGTTTTTTTTCCCAGAATGTGACCGGTTCTCAGGTCCACCAACAATATATTAGTGTTCTTGTCTTCATATAGCCCTCCAATTTTGACTGTTTCAGTGTTTTTATCATATTTGACAGATATAGATTGCAGCTCTTGAGAGAGATTCACTTTTTGCCTTTTCCATTACATCTCTAAAGAACAGCAGAAGAAAGGGGATTTCTCTCTTATCCCTGAACTCTCTGTCCCCCATCCCTCATTGGTAATGGAGTATTATAGCACAAGCAATTCACCCAATTGAAGGTGCTGTGACCAGCTGAGTCCAGGTGTAGCGCTGAATGGTAGAGAGGACTAAGCCCAGAGCACCCAGCAAACCACCTACCTAGTAGGGCTGCTGTGCCCAGAGGGAGCAACTGGTGAGGAAACCATGAAAAACCAAAACACAGAAACCCTACAGTGCTGAAGATGTAAGTTGTCTTAGCCACATGTGGTCCCTTTGGGTATGCCTCTTGGCTGGGTAGTCTACATATGTGCTCACTCTTTCCATTGACTCTGTGCATATTCATGGGAAGATTGTACCTTGAATTTTTGTGAGAAATATTTTGTTACCACCATTTATGCTATGCCATTTCAGTACCTTTCCTTTGAGTTAATTGATTCTTCTAGCTATTTATGGAAGTAAACACATTGATGGAGGATCGTGAGGTATACTTTTAAGAGTGCAGATCCACAGAGCACCTTGAACCTAGGGTATTTGTCCTTTGTGGGACCTAACCTGAGTGATAATTGTAGTCACATCCAAGGAGGGATGTTGTATTAACACCTCTCTTAACAGCAATGTATTTAAAGTCAGTAGAATTATAGTCTAAATGCATTAAACATATTATTTTAAATTGTCAAAGAAGATGCTGGTGTAAGTCTGTTTTTACAAGTACACAACACTGACCAGATGAAATTTTAAATTCAGACAAACATGCTCACTCCATGCTATATCTTGCTTCCTTCAAACTGGGATTTCCTCATCTTAAATTCATATGATGAATTTATTCTAATCTGCATTTTCTTCCTTTCTCTCTCTCTTCCTCTTCTTTTTTCTCATTCTCTCTTCTTTCTTGCTCCCTTTTTTCTTCCTTCCTTCCTATCTCTTTTTCTTTCTTTCTTTCTTTCTCTCTTTTTTCCTTCCTTCCTTTCATTTTAAGTCACAGAAAGCCTTTAACACCACAAAGGAAAATAATAAAGTATTGGTTATCTGAAGAGTTGGGGCAGTGTATTTGGAGAGAAAATGGTGGCAGAGTAGGTTGTAGACCAATCACTTAGACTCTTCAAACAGGCTTACTTGATTCAAGAGATTATTTCCTTTATTCAAACAATAGGTAAGGGCTTTGTGCTTCTCCACAGTCAGCCTTGCCTGACAAGTTTCTTGGGGGAAAGCACAAATGATATGCAGAAGTCCCCAAAGGTAATGGCTATATACTCCAAAATGGAGACAAAATTAGGCAATCACATCTGCAAATGTATTTCTATCCTGACAGTAAAGCAAGATGGAAAACATAATGCTGTCCTCTGCTGAATAGCTTTTCCTTTGGAGATATGCTTTTATAAATTAAACATTAGCCATGTTTTTTCCATGGCTAAATGTAAGCTGCGCAATTTATTATGTTTTTCTTGTTATCTGTTGTTATTATTTGGATTCTGAATGAGATAAATAGGAAGCAATTGACAAAAACCATTTGATCTGGAAATTTTCTATGGATAATCCAAAGGAGTGGTGAACCAGATTCCCAGCATATTTTTAGTTTACTAACACTGTTTCCTTTGGTCTTTTAAATCATGTTCATAAATTTGCATAGACAAGCTCATGAAAGCTCCCCAGGCTTAATATACTGATGGATCTTTTTCTAGAACAGATTTACATATTCCTAGGGCTTGCCAGCTCTTTCACATAATTCTACTCTCATCAATATTGCCCCAAAACAGACAGAATTTTATTAAGTTGCTTCACTGTCTTCATTAATCATAATTTTTTTCTTGTCTTGTTTCATCCTTTGCAGCAATTCTGTTTGAAAATAGCATAGGGCTACTTTTTTTTTAAATAGTAGGTCAAGCAAATCTGAAAGTCACAATTGTAGGAATACTCTCCTTCTAGATATTCTCCTTTCTTATACTCTTCATTCCTTTCTTCTTTTAGTCTTGGATTTGTTCTTTTTTCAGTCTCTTGACCTGGCAAATGGATATGGTGCTGAACTTAGAGTCAGAAAGATTTGGATTCAAATCAGCATCAGACACTCCTAGCTATGTGACCTTGGGCAAGTTGCTGGAGGTCTTTTTTTTGCCTCAGTACAAAGAGAGAGTCCAAATTGATGCCTTTGAGTTCTTTCTAACTCTCAATCTATAGTATACCATCCAGGAGATGGTTTTCCAATTTCATTGGGTAGACTTCCTCTAGTTCTGAGGGATTCACATTGTCAATCAGTTTGTCCTTTGACTCTTCCACTCTTGAATCCTCCTTGTCTTCAGATGAGTCACTATAGTCATGAACCATCCCCTTCTTCCTGGTCTTCCTTGATAGGATCCTCAATATCCACCAGCAGTTTGCTGGGAATATATTCATCTATGAAATTAAATGCCAGATGGCTATCATGCTCCAATTTCTTGGGATCAGTAAACTTTAAATCATTGAGCAAGGCCTCAGATGGCCTAGAATCTTCAGTTCCTATGGGGTAGATGAAGATCAAAATGGAAGCTTCTCAGGCCTAGGCTTCCACTACTAGTAGAGGCAATAGTCCCAGATGGTGCTTCATCTTTCCCACCTGTTTTCTTTTCAATATTAATGTACCATTTCTTCTTTAAGGTGTTACTTTTTTCCATTCAGTTTAGTACAGGGCTTAAATATTATATGAATTGTTAATGAGGCTATATAAAGGCAACATGAGTAAAGGGGATTTCATTACGGTTCTGTGACTTATAAGACTACATATCAAATTTAAGGTAGCTTTCAGCTCAACCCCTGAAATAAATACCTTAAACACATTCTATTCAATCAAGCATTTATTAAATGCCTACTACAAATCAAGTACTATACTATTCAATGAAGACATGAAGCCATTAGGAAGAAGAGTAAAGCTATCAAGGACTATAGTTTCATCAGATGAAAAATCTTACCATTGGAAATATATACTTTAGCTACATCCAGGTAATTTATAAGCTTGAATTACATACCTAAATGAATGTAACCATAGGTGCAAATCAGGAGCACTTACACAAGACTCTCCACATTAGTAGAGAGAATAGTGACTAAATGCTGTATGCCTACATGATGGGTGGAATGGGTATGAGAGCTTGGGAGAGGAAAGACTTTCTTTCTTCAAGAGAGGACACAAAGTTGTCTTTAGGAAGAAATAAATATCTAGAGGAGCTGGTGCCTCAACATGTCCCTGATTTCCAGCTTCTTTCCATTGAGATTTCTGGGAATTTCCCCTTTAGTGAGATCAGGAATTCTTTCTTGATTGAGCTGAGATATCTTGATCCCAATGGGGAGAACTCATTCACACTGTATGATATATTCTAATCTTTATGATTTTTGTTTGAATTAATAGGTTTGCTTGTTTCTTACTATTTGTTATAGTCTTTTGCATAACTAGCATTTGATGAGAAGCCACTCCTATGGATGGATATCAGCTGCCCCCTTCTTTACAGAATATCAGCCAGGAAGGCAGCTCATGAAAACAAATCAATATTTAGTGAGTCGGATATAATTCTAGTCCAGTATTCACTCTTTGAGAAGATCAAAGCAAGCAACTTCATGATCTGTTTTCTAATTCCTCTCCTAGCAGGAATCAAAGTGTCCTTTGAAGAAGAGTCAATAAGATTCCAGAGATATCTATCCAAGTATCCCTGAGAGCTACATTTAGTCAAACACATGTGGACTTGTACGTAGCCTACATGGTCAACACTTATACCCTATATAAATAAGGTTTAAATAGTAGCAACTAGAAAAAGAGATATTTAGAAAATGAAAGAATGGTTTACAATGGTGTGTTGATGCTTAAGAACTGGATTTAATTAAAATCAGAGCAATAATTTGATTTGTCTAAAAATGAATGCTATCTACAACATTAGTCATACTAAATAAATGCTTATTTAAAATGGGAACAAAAGTATTCCTGATATTCAGCCACTCACTGAGGGACTCCAAACCATCACAATTATCATTATCTACTTTAACACTGAGGAAAAATATTAGGTGAACATTTGTGCAAATTGTGAAACACACACACACACACACACACACACACATACACAAGAGGTTTACCTTTGGGGATTCATCCACTTCCCAAAGAAAATCCTGCTGTCCTTAGCCTCTCTTTTCATTTTCACATTATCTTTCACTTTGCTCCATTATGTTTTATTCTGTGTTTAGATGAATGGCAAAATGAAGATCATTCAAACCTTGGTTTCCAAACCTTCTATAGACTTCTTCTATTATTTCATTACACATACCTGGTCACTAGTAGAACCTTAACGCATGACCTAATAAAACACAGAATATTTGCTAGTAAAGTTGGGAGAAAGTAGTATCTTTCATAAAGTAAATTTTGGACTGTGATTTTTATAATGTACTCCTATCTCCATTAAACTTGCCTTAATGGTATTCTATAATGGGATAACTTTCATGTCTACACTTTAAGACTAAATAGGTTGAGCCCAAAGGAGAGAAATGGAAGAAAGCTAGGATATAACCTTCTACTAAGTGATACATTCTTACTCAGCTCCAAAACAAAGAGAGAAAGTTTTTGGATTACACAGAACATAAACAGGAATTTAGAGATGTCTTCATACTAGAAGGAGGTGTCAGTAGACCTGACTTGGATTCTGATCTTAATTCACAATGAGACCTTGTCCCACTTTCGTCAGAGTCAACAAGGCTTTCAGAAGGAAATGCAAAGGCCAATAATACATAAATCAATAGACTTTTATTCTGGTGGGTTTTTTTTAATCTCATCAGCTCCCATGGATTCAATTATCATCTCTATGCTGATGATTCTCAAATCTGCCTATCCTGCCCTAACCTCTCTGCTAACTTCCAATCTTGCATCTACAACTGTTCTTCAGACATCTCAAACTGGATGATCAAACTTAAACTCGACTTGTCCAAAACTCAACTCATTATCTTTCTCCCTAAACCCTTCCCCCACCCTTTAACTTCCCTATTGCTATCAAGGGCAATATCATCCTCCCACTCCCTTAGGCTCACAGCCTGGGAGTTATCCTCAACTCCATAACTGTCTTTTACCTCCTGAACCCAATATCCAAGCTGTTGCTAAGAACTGTCAATTTTTACCTTTTCAACATTTCTCGAATAAGCCCTCTTTTCTCCTCTGACTCTGCCACTCTTCTGGTGCAGACCCCCATCACCTCCCACCTGGATTATTGCAATAGTTTGCTGCTGGGTCTGTCTGCTTCAAGTCTCTCCCCACTCCAATCCATCCTCCATTCAGTCACTAAAGTGATTTTTCCTACAGCATAAGTCCAATCATGCTCCAATTACTCCCCCTACTCAATAAACTTCGGGGGCTTCCTATTCTCTCCAGGATCAAATTCAAAATTCTTTGGCATTCAAAGCTCTTCACAACCTTGCCCCCTCCTACTTTTCCAGTCTTCTCACATCCTATTCCCCATTATGTACTCTCTGATTCAGTGACACTCATCTCTTTGCTGTTCCATGAACAAAATATTCTATCTCTGGGCTCCGGGCATTTTCTCTGACTGTCTCTCATGCCTAAAATGCTCCATTTCTGCCTATGGGCTTCCCTGGCTTTTTTAAAATTCTAACTAAAATCCTATCTTCTACAGGAAGCCTTTCCCAACCTCTTTTAATTCTCCTGCCTTCTCTCTCATTTCCTGTTTATCCTGCATATACCCTGTTTGTTAATATTTGTTTGCTTGTTGTCTCCCCTACTAGATTGTGTGCTTCTTGAGGGCAGGGACTGTCTTTTGCATCTTTTTTGTATCCTCAACACTTAGCACAGTTCCTGGTACATAATGGTACTTAACAAATGTTTATTGACTGACTCATATCTTAAACTATATGCCCTGTAGACATCTTAAGCTCAACATATCAAAATTAAACTCACTATGTTTTCCCCAACCCCCCCCCCCATACTTCCAAACATTTCTTCTAGCGTTTAGGGCACCATGATCCCTTTAGTTACCCAAGCTCAAATCTTTGATGTTATCCTTGACTCTTCACTCTCTCCAAGGCCTATTGATTCTGCCTCATAATATCTCTTGCACAAGTCCCTTTGAAGGAAATGTTAGAAATGGGGTTCAGACACTCCTCAGTAGAGTTGGGGAGTGAACTGTCTCAGTCCAGTACCTCCCTATTTGCAAACTCTCAGAGTTCTGTTCTCCTTTAAGAAATGAAACTGAACCAAAGTGAGCAAAGGCAGCATTTATTTGCGGTTCTTGAAAGAAGTGGGTGTATGGTACCTCAAGGGACACACACATGCACTACAGGAGCTAAAGCAAACTTTATATCCCTATGCCTAGCCGCAAGTCCCTCCTAGCTGATTTTTGTTGGTAGGAGTCAGCATAGGTCACAGACTTCCCAAAACTCCTACGACATGTTTCCCTTGGTATGTTCCCCCTCCCTCCATCATAGCACACTTGTTAAAAAAATTGGCATCTTAACCCCTCCTGGAGGTGGAGAATCTAGTATTCATGAACCTATTACACATGCACACTCTAAAGCTTAATCTTTGTCCTACTTCCAGGCTTTTTAACCAAACAGTTTCAGCCACTTTTAGCCAGTTCTAGAACCTCTGACCTAGAGCTACCTTTTCTCTCAATTTCCTTATATGGAAATATAATAATTTCTTACTTCTCACAGAAGCCTCCAATTCCTACTTTCCCCAGCCTTTCCCAATTCCTCCCTTCATTCTAGTGTCTTTCCTCTGTTGTTGATTTCAAATTTATCCCATATGTAGTTTTTTTGTACATGGTTGGTTGCTTGTTGTCTCCCCAGTTAGACTGTAAGTTTCTTGAAATCAGGGACTGACTTTTGCCTTTCTTTGTATCTCTAACACTTAAGACAATGTCTGGCACATAGTGGGTACTTAATAAATGTTTGTTGACTGACAATGAATAAGGGCCAGGAAAAAAAGATTTGGGTCTTAGACTTAAAGTCAGGAAGACTTAAATTCAAATTCTGTCTCAAATACTTACTAGTAGTATGATCCTTCAACAAGTCACAACCTCTCCCTGTCTGATTTTTCTCATCTGTAAAATGGGGATAATAATAGTACCTCCCTACCAAGTTTATTGTGAGAACAAGATGAGATAATATTTGTAAAAATACTTTGTAAACTTTAAAGTTCTATTTAAATATTATTAGAGGCAGCTGGGTAGCACAGTGGATAGACTACTGGCCTTGAGATCAAGAAGACCTGATTTCAAATCCAGCCTCAGAGACTTACTAGCTATGTGACCCTGGGCAAGTCACTTAACCTCCATTCCTCTTAGTTTCTTCATAGGAGATTCATTTTCATGAGTTCAAATCTGGTCTCAGACACATACTAGCTGTGTGACCCTGGGCAAGTTACTTAACCCTATTTGCCTCAGTTCCTCATCTGTAAAATGAGCTAGAAAAGGAAATGGCAAATCACTCCAGTATCTTCGCCAAGAAAAACCTAAAATGTGGTCACAAAGAGTTGGACATGAATGAAACAACTGAACAACAACAAAAAATGGGATGATAATAATAGCACCTACCTCCCAGAGTGGTTGCGGGAATCAAATGAGATAATTTGTAAAATGTTTAGCACAGTTCCTGACATATAATAGGTGCTATATAAATAATAGTGATTATTATTGCCAAGAATTTTACCAAACTTCAGAGTTTTTGTTGTTGTTGTTGTTGTTGCTAAGAAAAAGAGAGGGAAATTACATCTCATGAGTCAACAACAGTTGATTCAATATATGTTGTACCATGTTAGGCACTGGGGATACAATGACAAAAGTCAAGAAGAATTCATCAAATGTTTGGATTGTTCACACAGTAATATTGGAATTCGTTGGGTTTAGATCTGTCAGCCTCTGAGAGTTTGGTCTAAGAGAGACAAATAGAATTAGGTTGTCCAAGTCCATGTTTTTATTTCTCTCAAGCTGACTGCATGCATGCAGAGCTATAGTCAAAGGCTGAGTTCCCTTTGGGGTTGGTGTACACAGTTTGTATGTCCTTTGAAGAGGAGGTGTTCCCAAGGGGTGCCAATCAACTGACTGGTTAACACACTGGGTGATGGGCTATATTAAAATGAGGGTCTTGGGGTATATGACTTAGGTCACTTAAATCTCGGTGAAAGAGACAATTTCCATATCACCTGTCTTGACAACAGAGAGGATCAACATTTTCCCAGGCCTGTCTGAGCAACGCAATGAACAGAAATATAACCATTAGCCCAAACTTGGAGTTTCTTTCACTGTCTGATTAGATCTTGGCCTGGGTAAGTCTTTAAAAGATTTCACACATTAGTTGGTTTCTGGATAAGGAAATAGAAAAGGAGAAAAACCTTGGTAAGAATCTATCTCCACCTAAGCTTGAGGAAAACACAATAGGCCTCCCTACTTTAGTTTAAATTACTTCCCAGTTTGGGTTGGGGGTTGACCAGAATAAGGAGACTTAACATAATCCCATTATCAGAAATGTCCTTCTGAGGAAAAACTGAACTTAAAGTCAGGACTTGAAAGAAGAGGGCTGGTGGGAGAAGCCTTGAATCTCTAAGATATTTGTTATTAATAATCATTTTTCATAGATCCTAGGATCTGAAGGGGCAGAGTTAATCTCCCTGAGATGCCTAGAGAAGTAGGGGTGAATCTCAGAAAATTCTTCTTTCTTGATTAAAGCAAAGGTCATCCTAGAATGGAGTCAACCTGAAAAAGAGGCCTCTATAAGTATTGTGGGATTCCAGATGATGAACTTACTGATCCTTATACATCTGAAGGAAGATAAGGAGTCCCTTTTCAGATTTAAGTGGAACATTCTTTGCTTTTCAAAGGATGTAAAACTGAGTAGGTTCATTTCTACCCGGGAGATTATGAAGCTTTGAGTAGCTTGTTTGCATATGAAAAGAGTGACTTATTTGCAAGTGAAAAGACCAGGAAAGTAGCTTTTCTGCCAGCAGAAACAAAGACTTTCCCTCTAAGATACTGATTGTCTCTCTAGTCAAGTCAACAAGCATTTATTAAGCACCTTCTATGTGCCAGGCACTGTGCTACACAGTGGAAATACAAAGTTTTTTAAAAAGCAAAATTTTAAAAATAAAAATTAATTAAAATTTAAAACTTAATTAAAATTAAAGTTAAAATTAAAGGCAAAATTTTTTTAAAAAGCCAAAATCCTGCACTGCCTCTCAAGGAGTTCACAATCTAATCAAAAGATGGAAGATGACCTACAAACCACTATGTTGGTAGGATAGATTGGAGAAAATAGGCAGAGGGAAGACACTAGAATTAAGAACAGGAAAGTCTTCTTGCAGAAAGTGGAATCTTAGCTGTGACCTGAAGGAAGTCAAGGAAGCCAGGAGCTTCTTCACCTTTTCCCCAGTCACTCATTTCCCACTGTTGAGGTCAGGTTTGGGAGAGTGGTTTGGGTGGGAAAGAATTCACTTAGACCTTCTCTGTAACCATTGGGAGCTTTATTATGTGAAAAAGCATCATGGGTCTCCTTAGCAAGAAAGGTAAATGATACTCCAATGTTTGGGGAAGTTATGCTTATATAGAAGTTTCAAACTGATGATATAGTTTTATGGAGTGTTTTATGGAGGTTAAAGAATAAAGACAGGACAGGATGAGGGAGAAAAAAGGAATTCTTTATGGTTTAAAGATTTAAGGATAGGGCAGGGGTACATAAGTTTAAAGATTAAAGGACAGGGGAAAACAGGATAAGTGAGACAAAAATAACAAGTTTTATGGTATTTCCAGATAAAGGGGGAAGTACTTTAGGATGCCCTCAAGTTACAGAAAAAACCACAGGGCTTCATAAAGTACTAGAAAAACAACCCTTAATATTCTTTTTAACCCTTTGGGCACCATTTGTATCTATATCACTAGGACCAAAAAATAGGGTCATGAATCAGAGAAGAATAGGAAATTTATCATAGCATCATAGAAATTTAGTTCTGTATAGAAATAATTCTATTAGGGATCTTAGAGACCATCTAGTTAATCTTCTAAAAAGAACCCTAAATGGATTATTTTTAAAATTTTGTTTGTTATTCTGATCTTGACAAATGCGAACAAAGGGAATCATTTCCATAGTGAGAACAGACAAAGAGATTCACACATGAGACCATTAACCTCCATTACATAGAACTTGTTATTTTTTAAATGTATATAGTATATCAAACACATTAAGCTTGTCTATACTTCTCTCTGAACCTCCTTTTACTTTCCTCTGCGCACTTTTTTAGTGCTCTTATCATTATTTTTCCACCAGCTCCACTTTAATTTCCCCCCTTGTTCCCAATCTTTCCCTTCCCCCATGAAATAAAACTAGCTTGTAATTAATAAGCAAAGCTATGCAAAATAAATTTACACCTTAACCATGTCTAAAAAATGTCTCATTCTTTTCTAGTCTATTACCACCTTCCTCAAAAGTGTTTGCTTCTGGTCACCCCCACCACCAATATGCTCTCCTCTCTATCATCCCCCTGCTCTCTTATCCCCTTCTCCCCTATTTTCCTGTAGGGTAAGATAGATTTCCATACCCAAATGAGTGTGTATGTTATTCCCTCCTTAAGCCAAATCCAATGAGAATAATAAAATTCACTCATTCCCTCTTACCTTCCCGTTTCCCCTCCACTGTAAAAGCCTTTTATTGTCTGTTTTATGTGAGATAATTTACCCCATTCTGCCTCTCCCTTTCTCCTTCTCCCAGTATAATCCTCTCTCACCCCTTAATTTTATTCTCCAGATATCACCCCTTCATCTTGAACTCACCCTATGCCTTCTATCTATCTATCTATCTATCTATCTATCTATCTATCTATCTATCTATCTATCTATGAAGAGGGTTTCATTCAGTTTCAGAAGCCAAGATCTTTGCCACTAATAGTTTTATTGTTAAGCCCTTTTCCAAAGCCTTGGCCTAGCCTTTCTGATATGCATCTTTCCTCCCAGACCTTGAAAAGAACCTGGCTCCTGTGTGTCTCTCTTTAGCTCCATTTGAAAGCAAACTTTCCCCTTTCCAGTTCCCTTCATTATCTATTCTCATTGTCTGTTCAAATCTCTCAGACCTTTCAAACACCTGGACCCTTTTTTTCTCAACCACCTCCCCCCTTCAACTGGCCTTTCCCTTTGTTTTACTTTCCTGTGACCCTGGCCATTTCTTACCCTTAATCTGAGCTAGGTGCCATGAGGTCCAGGACCAGGAGTTCTGTTCACCCCAGTTTACTAGCCACTCCCATCCAGATCTCCCTAGGCCCTGCCTCCCCTCACTCCAAACTACTTGGCCACTCCTAAATCCCTCCCATAGTCTTTCTATACTCAAGATTCATCTTTGCCCCATTCAGATGCTGAGGGTCACCTGCCCCTCCCCCATTCAGACCCCATTCAGATGCTGAGCTGTTCTCACACCTAGAGGCTGAGACTCTCATGCCCCACTCTTCCTTATGGGAGTCACATGGCCTATCCACCCCAGCCCCCACTCAGATGCTGAGAATCTCTCAAGCCCAGAGGCTGAGGTTTTCTCAAGCCCACTGTCCTTATGGGGCATCACCTAGCTTAAGATCCACCTAGCCTATCCATTCTAGCCCCCATTTAGATTACTGATGTTTGGGTTCCTTGGGAATCTGGCCTATATGCTTTATCTTTAATAAACTTTTTCTCTGGCTGGAAGAAGATTTGGGTTGAATTCATTCAGGCAGATCTGTGCCACAATCTGGGGCTTTTCCCAGCACCCCAAAACCTCCCATGATCTTGGGGTGCCTCTGTGCATCTAGGAGCACCCCAAAACCCCTACCCTTCTTCATCTACACATGTAACTTTTTTCCCCTCCAACTATCCTAATACTGACAAAAGTCTCACGAGTTACAAACATCATCTTTCCATGCAGAAATGTAAACAGTTCAACTTTAATATTAATAAGTCCCTTATAATTTCTCTTTCCTGTTTACCTCATCATGCTTCTCTTGAGTCTTGTACTTGAAAGTCAAATTTTCTATTCAGCTCTGGTCTTTTCATCAGGAATGCTTGAAAGTCTTCTATTTATTGAATAGCAAAATTTTCCCCTGAAGGATTATACTCAGTTTTGCTGGATAGATAATTTTTAGTTGTAATTCTAGCTCCTTTGTCTTCTGGGATATCATAATCCAAACTTTTCATTCTTTTAACATGGAAGCCACTAAATCTTTTGTGATCCTGACTGGGCTCCATGATATTTGAATTGTTTCATTCTGACTGCTTGAAGTATTTTCTCCTTGACCTGGGAGCTCTGGAATTTGGCTATAATATTCTTGGGAGTTTTCATTTTAGTATCTCTTTCAGTAGGTGATTGGTGGATTCTTTCAATGTCTATTTTATCCTCTGGATCTAATACCAAGGCAATTTTTTGTTATAATTTCTTGAATATAATGTCTAGCTTCTTTTTTTTTTTTTGATCATGGCTTTCAAGTAGTCCAATAATTCTTAAATTATCTCTGGTCAATTTTTTTCAATGAGATATTTCACATTTTCTTCTCTTTTTTCATTCTTTTGATCTTGCTTTATTATTTCTTGATATCTCATGGAGTCATTAGCTTCCATTTGTCCAATTCTGCTTTTTAAGGAGTTCTTTTCTTCAGTGAATTTTTTTGCCTCTTTTACTATTAGGCCAATTTAGTTTTTTTCTTTTTTATTAATTTATTTTGATTTATCAACAATCACTTCCATAAGCTTTTGAGTTTTAAATTTTTCTCCCCTTCCCTCCCCACTTCCCTCTTCAGACAGCACACAATCTGATATAGGCTGTACATATACATTCCTATTAAACATATTTTCACATTAGTAATGTTGTAAGGAAGAATTAGAACCAATAGGAGGGACCACAAGAAAGAGAAAATAAAACAAAACAGAAGAAAAAATAGCAAATAGTATGATTCAATCTGCATTCAAACTCCATAGTTTTTTCTTTGGATATGGATAGCATTTTCGATCATGAGAACTTTGGAAATGTCTTAGATCCTTGTATTGTCGAGAAGGGCTAGGTCTATCAAAGTTAGTCATCACACAATATGGCTGTTACTGGGTACAACATTCTCCTTGTTCTGCTCACTTCACTCAGCATCAGACCATACAAGTCTTTCCAAGTTTTTCTGAAGTCTGCCTGCTCACCATTTCTTATAGCACAATAGTATTCCATTACATTCATATGCCACAACTTGTTCAGTCATTCCCCAGTTGATGGGCATCCTCTCAATTTCCAATTCTTGGCTACTATAAAAAGACATGCTATAAATATTTTTGTACATGTGGATCCTTTCCCCATTTGTATGATCTCTTATAGCCCTAGAAGTGCTATTGCTGGGTCAAAGGGTATACACATTTTTATAGCCCTTTGGGCATAGTTCCAAATTGCTCTCCAAAATGGTTGGATCATTTCACAACTCCACCAACAATGCATTAGTGTTCCAATTTTCCCCCATCTTCTCCAACATTTATCATTTTCCTGTTTGTCATGTTTGCCAATCTGATAGGTGTGATGTGGTACCTCAGAGTTGTTTTGATTTGTATTTCTCTAATCAATAGTGATTTAGAGCATTTTTTCATATGACTATAGATGGCTTTAATTTCTTCATCTGAAAACTCTCTGTTCATATCCTTTGACCATTTATCAATTGGGGAATAGCTTGTATTCTTATAAATTTGACTTAATTTTCTATATATTTTAGAAATGAAGCCCTTATCAGAGACACTGGTTGTAAAAATTCTTTCCCAGTTCTCTGCTCCCCTCCTAATCTTGGTTGCATTGGCTTTGTTTGTGCAAAAACTTCTCAATTTAATGGAACCAAAATCATCCATTTTGAATTTTATAATGTTCTCTATCTTCTGTTTGGTCATAAATTCTTCTGTTCTCCATAAATCTGACAGGTAAACTATTCCTTGCTCTCCCAGTTTGCTTAGTATTAACCTTTATATCTAAATCATGAACCCATTTTGACTTTATCTTGGTATATTGTGTGAGATTTTGGTCTATGCCTAGTTTCTGCCATATTCTTTTCCAGTTTTCCCAGCAGTTTTTGTCAAATAGTGAGTTCTTATCCCAGAAGCTGGAGCCTTTGGGTTTATCAAATAGTAGATTACTATAGTCATCAAGGACTGCGTCTTGCATACCTAACCTATTCCACTGATTCATCATTCCATTTCTTAGCCAGTACCAAGCAGTTTTGATGATTGCTGCTTTATAATACAATTGAAGATCTAGAATGACTAAGCCACCTTTCTCTGCATTTCTTTTCATTAGTTCCCTTGATATTCTGTTCCTTTTGTTATTCCAAATGAATTTTGTTACTATTTTTTTCAGCTCTGAAAAATAATTTTTGGTAGTTTGATTGGTATGGCACTGAATAAGTAAATTAGCTTAGGTAGAATTGTCATTTTTATTATGTTAGCCTGGCCTACCCATGAGCAACTTATGTTTTTCCATTTATTTAGATCTGACTTTATTTGTGTGAAAAAGTGTTTTGTAATTATATTCATATAGTTCCTGGATTTGTTTTGGTATGTAGACTCCTAAATATTTTATAGTATTTACAGTAACTTTAAGTGGAATTTCTCTCTCTATCTCTTGCTGTTGGGCTTTTTTAGTAATATATAGAAGTGCTGATGATTTATGTGGATTTATTCTATAGCCTGCAACTTTGCTGAAGTTGCTTATTATTTCAAGTAGTTTTTTACTTGATTCTCTAGGATTCTCTAAGTATATCATCATATCATCTGCAAAGAGTGATAGCTTTGTTTCTTCTTTGCCTATTGTAATACCTTCAATTTCTTTTTCTTCTCTTATTGCTAAAGCTAACGTTTTCAGTACAATATTGAACAACAGTGCTGATAATGGACATCTTTGTTTCACCCCCGATCTTATTGGAAATGCTTCTGGCTTGTCCCTGTCACATATAATGCTTGCTAAAGATTTTCGGTAGATGCTACTTACTATTTTAAGGAAGACTCCATTTATTCCTATGCTCTCTAGTGTTTTTAATAGGAATGGGTGTTGAATTTTGTCAAAAGCTTTTTCTGCATCTGTTGAGATGGTCTTGTGGTTTCTGTTAGTTCTGCTGTTGATATGATCAATTATGCTGATAGTTTTCCTAATATTGAACCAGCCCTGCATTTCTAGTATAAATCCTACCTGGTCACAGTGTATTATGATTGTGATAAGTTGCTGTCATTTATTTGCTAATATTCTATTTAAATTTTTTGCATCTATGTTCATTAGGGAAATTGGTCTATAATTTTCTTTCTGTTTTGACACTTCCCAGTTTAGGTATCTGCACTATATTTGTATCACAAAAAGAATTTGGTAAGACTCCTTCACCTATTCCGCCAAATAGTCTATATAGTATTGTAATTAATTGTTCTTTAAATGTTTGATAAAATTGACTTATAAATCTGTCTGGCCCTGGAGATTTTTTCCTAGGCAGTTCATCAATGGTTTGTTCAATTTCTTTTTCTGAGATGAGGTTACTTAAGTATTTTACTTCCTGTTCTGTTAATCTAGGCAATTTATATTTTTGTAAATATTAATCCATTTTACTGAGATTGTCAAATTTATTGGCGTACAGTTGGGCAAAATAGTTCCTAATTATTGTTTTAATTTCCTCTTCCTTGGTGGTGGATTCACCTTTTTCATTTTTGATACTGGTAATTTGGTTTTTTTCTTTCTTTTTCTTAATTAAATTAACCAAAGGTTTATCTATTTTATTAGTTTTTCCATAAAACCAGCTCTTAGTTTTATTAGCTCAATAGTTTTCTTAATTTCAATTTTCTTAATTTCTCCTTTGGTTTTCAGTTTTTCTAATTTGGTATTTAATTGAGGATTTTTAATTTGTTCTTTCTCTAGTTTTTTTTAGTTGTATGCCCAATTCATTGATCTCCTCTTTCTCTATTTTGTTCATGTAAGCATTTGAAGATATAAAACTTCCCCTAAAAAATGATTTCGCTGCATCTCATAAGTTTTGATATGTTGTCTCATTACTGTCATTCTCTTGAATGAAGTTATTGATCGTTTCTATGATTGTTTGACCCATTCATTTTTTAGGATTAGATTATTTAGTTTCCAACTATTTTTTGGTCTATCATTTCATGGTCCTTTGTTACCTATAATTTTAATTGCATCATGATCTGAAAAGGATGCATTTAATATTTCTGCCTTTCTGCATTGGATTGTGAGGTTTTTATGCCCTCATACATGATCAATTTTTGTGTAGGTGCCATGTATCACCAAGAAAAAGTATATTCCTTTCTATCCCCATTCAATTTTCTCCAGAGGTCTACCATACCTAATTTTTTAAATATTCTATTCACCTCCTTAACTTCTTTCTTGTTTATTTTGTGGTTAGCTTTATCTAGTTCAGAGAGGGAGAGGTTGAAGTCCCACACTAATATAGTTTTACTGTCTATTTCTTCCTGTACTCCCTGAACTTCTCCTCTAAGAATTTGGATGCTATACCATTTGGTGCATATGTGTTTAGTAATGATATTATTTCATTGTCTATGATGCCTTTTAACAGGATGTAGTTTCCTTCCTTATCTCTTTTAATAAGCTCTATTTTTGCTTTTGCTTTATCTGAGATCAGGATTGCTACCCCTGCTTTTTTTACTTCAGCTGAAGCATAACATACTCTGCTCCAGCCTTTTATCTTTACGCTGTGTGTGTCCCTCTGTTTCAAATGTGTTTCCCGTAAACAACATATTGTAGGATTATGGTTTTTAATCCATTCTGTTATCTGCTTCCATTTTATGGGAGAGTTCATCCCATTCACATTCACAGTTATGATTACTATCTGTGTCTTTGTCTCCATCCTATTTTCCCCCGTTTATGCTTTTCTTTTTCCTTTCTCTCTTTCCCTCCTCACTAGTGTTTTGCTTTTGACCACCACTTCCCTCAGTCCTGCTTCCCTTCTATTAGCCCCATCCCTTTTCTTTCCCCTTTTCCCTCTTACTGCCTATAGGGCCAGTTAGATTTCTATACCTAACTGGTTATGTTATTCCCCAATTCAGTTTTTTTTAAGGTGCTATTTTCTTCAGTATTTTTGTGACTCTTACCAACCTGTTAATTATCTTTTCATAATCTTCTTACATACTCTGGTTTCTTTTCCCAATTTTTCCTCTATCACTCTAATCTCTTTTTTTTTAAATTCTTCTAAGAATTCTTGTTGTCCTTGGGTCCAATTAGCATTATTCTGTGAGGTTCAGCTTGTAGCTATTTTCACGGCATTGTCTTCTTCTAAGTTTATGTCTTGGTCTTCCCCGCCACTCTAGTAACTTTTTTATGGTCAAGTTCTTTTGTTGTTGCTGTTATTGTTTGATCAATTTTCCAGCCTATTTCTTGACTTTGAACTTCATGTCAAAATTGGGCTCTGCTCATCTGGAGGTGGGGAGGTGTCGCATTTCAAGCTTTTTCATGCCACCATTTTCAGAGCTAGCTCAGGGAATCTACAAGTTTTTGGTCCTCCTAAGGGGATGTGATCTGGTGAGAGGTGTGGTTACTGCTCTCCTGGTCTATGCTTTGGTGTTGACCCAGGAAGGATCCCTGTTCCTCTGTAGCAACAAATACAAACACTACCCTTTCTTCTGGAACTCTGACCAGGTGCCTTGCTTTAATATGGCTGGAAGTGCCAGTACTCCTCACCACCATGGAATTGTGATCAGGACCCCTAAGTGGGGGGGGGGGGGTCATTGTGATTGACCACAAGTGCTCTTCTCCACCCTAGTACTGTGACCCAGAATTACTTATGAACAAGAGAGTTGCCAATCAGTGCCAGCACAATATCTCCTGTAATCTCTTTAAGACCAGTTGACCAACCCCTTTATTGGCTCTAGGATTAGAGCCCCTAAAGCTGCAATTTCTGCTGCCACCACTGTCACAGCTGCCTCTAAATTCCACTGCTGGTGATGCCATAATATGCACTCCTGGTTAGCTCCTACCTTGGTACCACAAACCTCTCCTGCTGACCATCTAAGTTGTCTTAGACTGGAAAAATGTCTCACTCTGACTCATTGTTGGCTCTGCCACTACAAAATTTTATTTGAGGAGCTATTTTAAAATTGTTTGTAGTGGAATGTTTGGAGAGTTCAGCTGGGTTGCTGCCTGTACTCCACCATCTTGGCTCCCTTAATGTCCACATAAGTTCTTAAGGAGCAGCTGGGATCAGATTTTCTAGGGACATCAGTCTGCTACAGATTTATTTTTCTAATTCTTACCCACTTTTACTGCTTGATTTTGCAAGTCATTTTAAAAGTTTAATAACGAAATCATTCATTGAGGATAGCTGGTATTTCTTCCTAAGGGTTCTTTCTCTCTTTTACAAGGCATAAAAATCAACCCACCATAGTGTTATAGACCCCCCTGTCTGTCAGCACTGTATTACTGTAAGCAGCAGCCAGGGATTTTGCCATCCCCACATCCTGAACAGGTATACATGGTCAACTGGAATCAGGAAGGGCAGTTCTGTGCATGTTCTCTTCAATCCTTTTCAACTTTATATCAGTACCTAGCAAAAAAATGAGGAGCAGCATGCTCAATGAAACAAGAAAGTTCTACTAATTGAAATTGTAAACATAGTCCCTTGGCAAAATCTTAAATGGATTCCACTGTAGGCAGACATGGCATAAACCAGCATGGGAAGATACACCAGGAACAGGGAGCAATAACGAATGGAAAATTTTACTTTTATTCATCCAAAGGTTTGGGGTTTTTTTTTGTTCGTTTGTTTTCCTTGGGATTGTTAAAGGAAGGAATTACTGTTTGGGGGAAGAATCTCAAGATTTGAGACAGTGTGATTGATGATTGGGTGGTCAGAAGCTATTTCAGGAAGCAAATGAAAGAATTCATGAGTGTGGTGGTTTATTCAGCGTCACAAGAGGCATAAGTCATGAACTCAGGAAGTCAGTAGATTTATTCACTTGTGTAAGGCCAAGGAGTAATCAGTGAATTCCTGTTTGGGATAATGGATGGTGTGATATACATTACTTCTCTTAATTAAAGCCTGCATCCTGATAACTATCAATGGTAAAATCTGTTGAGTTACGTACCTATGTGACCAACTAAAACAAAGAGAGGAAGAATCTCCCATCTCCTCATTGTCATAGAGATCATTCCATGTATTGAATCTTATATGGGATAGGCACAGGGGCCATAAAGACTCCTGAAAACAAAACAAAAACATCGCTATTACAGCAGTTGATCTGAATTAGCTGATACTGCCTTCATGGACATATTCCTTGAACAAGACTATTAAAGGAGTGAGCAACAAAGAAGTGCAAGAGAATGAGACTATCTTCCCACCCCCCAAAAAAACCTCAGTTATTATAGTCCCAGAAAGCCCAAAATGTAACCACAAAGTCTATGCCCTGATCCCTTTATAAGAATACCTCCCTGGTTGAAATAAGAAGGGATCAATGTGATTAGTTGAGAAAAAAAATAACCCATTCCTCTGTAGGCTTTGTAATAACTTACCCCTGAAGACCTTGAGGGAGATGTGTACTTGTGGGCTGAGATTCCCAGGGGAGAAGAGAGAAGAGGATTTCTCTCTCCCACCCTACCTCTCTTACTACATTGGCTATATAGCTTTGAAAGCTTATATTAATAGCTACTGGACCAGTAGAATATGCTATATTCATTTGGGGAGTGCAGACACACTCCAGACAGACATTGATATGGAGAAACAGTCATCTAAGGAAAGAAAGAACCTTGCTGTAAGTAGGTGCCTTATCTTATTTATTTCTTTATCCTACATAATACTTAGGACCTCAAAAATGTTAATTGTTCATTGAATTAAAAACAAATTATAGAGTCCACTTGTAAATCCATGTGGACATGACTTTTCTTTTGTTGGTAGTTAATTTATGGCCTGTTTAGTTTCCTCTTTTGAGACTGAGTGATTTATTTTCTTTTTTTTTTACCATGTCTAAATATGTCTGTTTTATTTTGCACCTTGAGGCTAGCACCCTTCTGTCAGGAAGTAATTTTGCACGTACATCCAAATTTCTTTCTTTTTTTTTTGGATGTGGGAAGAGGACCACTGAAAGGCTTGAATCAATACTGACTTGCCCACTCATCATGGAAGGCTGATGAGTGATTCCCACCCAGCTTCCTGGGCCCTGGTGATCCTTTTTTTTTTATTAATTTATTTTGATTTATCAATAATCACTTCCATATGCTTTTGAGTTTAAAATTTTTCTCCCCCTTCCTCCCCACCACCCTCCCCAAGACAGCACACAATCTGATATAGGCTATACATTTACATTCATATTAATCATATTTTCACATTAGTGATGTTGTAAGTAGAAATTAAAACCAATAGGAGGAACCATCAGAAAGAGGAAACAAAACACAACAGAAGAGAAAAAAAATAACAATATGATTTCTGTAGTTCTTTCTTTGGGTGTGGATAGCATTTTCCATCACAAGGCCTGTGGAGATGTCTTAGATCCTTGTATTGCCAGGAAGGGTTAAGTTTATCAATATTAGTCATCACACAACATGGCTGTTATTGTGTACAATGTTCTCTTGGTTCTGCTCACTACACTCAGCATCAGACCATACAAGTCTTTCCAGGTTTTTCTGAAGTCTGCCTGTTCATCATTTCTCATAGCACAATAGTATTCCATCACATTCATATACCACAATTTGCTCAGCCATTCCCCAATTGATGGGCATCCTTTCAATTTCCAATTCTTTGCCACCACAAAAAGAGCTTCTATGAATATTTTTGTACATGTGGGTCCTTTCCCCATTTGTGTGATCTCTTTGGGATATAGCCCTAGAAGTGCTGTTGCTGGGTCAAAGGATATGCACATTTTTATAGCCCTTTGGGCATAGTTCCAAATTGCTCTCCAAAATGGTTGGATCATTTCACAACTCCACCAACAATGCATTAGTGTTCCAATTTTCCCCCATCTTCTCCAACATTTATCATTTTCCTGTTTGTCATGTTGGCCATTCTGATAGGTGTGATGTGGTACCTCAGAGTTGTTTTGATTTGCATTTCTCTGATCAATAGTGATTTAGAGCATTTTTTTCATATGACTATAGATGGCTTTAATTTCCTCATCTGAGAACTGTCTATTCATATCCTTTGACCACTTATCAATTGGGGAATGCCTTGTATTCTTATAAATTTGACTTAATTCTCTATATATTTTAGAAATGAGGCCCTTATCAGAGACACTGGTTGTAAAAATTCTTTCCCAATTTTCTACCTTTCTTCTAATCTTAGTTGCATTGGCTTTGTTTGTGCAAAAACTTTTCAATTTAATGTAATCAAAATTATCTATTTTGCTTTGCATAATGTTCTCTATCTCCTGTTTGGTCACGAATTCTTCTGTTCTGTAGATCTGACAGGTTAACTATTCCTTGCTCTCTCAGTTTGCTTATAGTATCAGCCTTTATATCTAAATCATGTACCCATTTTGACTTTATTTTGGTATATGGTGTGAGATTTTGGTCTATGCCTAGTTTCTGCCATATTCTTTTCCAGTTTTCCCAGCAGTTTTTTTCAAAGAGTGGGTTCTTATCCCAGAAGCTGGGGTCTTTGGGTTTATCAAATAATAGATTGCTATAGTCATTGACTACTGTGTCTTGCATACTTAACCTATTCCACTGATTCACCACATTTCTTTTCATTAGTGATTTATATTCTTAATGTCTTATTTTCTTAATCTGTCATTGTTGTTGTTCAGTCATCCTTTAGTCATATCCAACTCTTCATGATCATGTTTGGGATTTTCTCAGCAAAGATACCAGAGTGGTTTGCCATTTCCTTCTGCAGCCCACTTTATAGATGAAGAGACTGAGGTAAACAGGGTTAAGTAATTTGCTCAGGGTCACAAAGCTAGTGTCCGAGGCCAGATTTGAACTAAGAAAGATAAGCCTTCCTAACTCCAGGCCCAGCACTCTATTAACTTTCTTAATCTGGGTACTTTCTATTATTGTAAATAATATTTTGTAAATAATTATTGTAAATAATTTGTTGTTTTACTCTACTTTCTATCAAATTAGCTAAAGTTTTTTTTGTTAATTCTTAGTCTTTGTTAGTTTTTAACAGTGAAAAAAGAATTTAATTAACTATCTCAGAAAGAGAAATTGAATGAACCATAAATGAACTCTGAAAGAAAAAAAAATCCAATACCAGATGGATTTACAAGTGAATTCTACCAAACAAACATTCAAAGAATGTTTATTTCATTAAGCTTTTTGAAGAATTAAGAACAGAAGTAATCCTATCAAGTTTTTTCTATGACAAAAAATATGGTCTTGATACTTAAATCAGAGAGAGACAAAACAAAGAAAGAAAATTAATCTGAAATAGTCAATGAATATCAATGTAAAATATTATTGGAGTCTACAGTAACATATCAAAAAAGGTTATACATTGTGACTAGGGGCTATTTATACCAGGAATATAAGATGGGTTCAATATTAGGAAAACTAGAAACCTAATAAACCATATTAACAAAAAAAACAGAACAAAAAATACAATACTATATCAAGGCTTTTGACAAAATTCAAGACCTATTTCTGTCACACAAAAAAACTGTAGAAAGCATAGAAATAAATGAATTATTCCTTATTTCTGTAAATAGTCTCTATCTAAAACTAAAAACCAGCATTGTATGTAATAGAGATAAATTATAGCCCTTTCCAATAGTGTGTACATAAAGCAAGGATATTTATTAATTAAGTCAAGTCAGCAAGCATTTATTAAGTACTTTTTGCTTGCCGGGCACAAAGAAAACCAAACATGGACTCTGTCCTCAAGGAGCCCACAGTCTAATGGGGTAGATAATGTATAAATAACTACATATAAACAAGATACAGACAGGATAAGTTGTTGGTGATAATCAGTAAAGAGAAGGCATTATCATTAAGAGGGATGAGGAAAGGTTTCTTGCAAAAAGTGCTATTTGATGGGGCAGCTAGGTGGTGCAGTGGATAGAGCACCAGCCCTGAAGTCAGGAGGACCTGAGTTCAAATCTGGCCTCAGACCAAACACTTGACACGTACTAGCTGTGTGACCTTGGGCAAGTCACTTACCCCTGATCGCATCACTAAAAAAAAAAAGTGTGATTTGAGCTGAAATGTGAAGGAAGCCAAGAGATAGAGAAGAGGATGGAGAGTGTTCCAAGCCTGGGGGACAGCTAGTGAAAATACATGAAGTCAAAAAAAAGTGCATCCTGCAAAGATCAACAAGGAAACCAGTGTTGCTTGATCACTGAGTACATGGAAAGGACAGGTGTATATGTAGGTATGTGGTATATGTGTGTGTTTGTATACATATATATGTGTTTGTGTGTGTGTGTTCAATTATTTCAGTTGTGTCTGACTCTTTGTGACTTCATTTGATGTTTTCCTGGCAAAGATATTGATGTGGTTTTGCCATTTCCTTCTCTAGGTCATTTTACAGATGAGGAAACTAAGGTAAACAAGGTTAAGTGATTTGTCTAGGGTCACATAGCTAGTAAGTGTCTGAGGCCAGATTTGAACTTGGGAAGATGAGTCTTCCTGATTCTAAGCCAGTGCTCTATCCACTGAGCCAAATGTGTGTGTGTGTGTGTGTGTGTGTGTGTGTGTGTGTGTAGAGAGAGAGAGAGAGAGAGAAATAAGGCAAGAAAAGGAAATTGAGGGGATAAAAACTGGTGAAAGGAAAGCATAATTGTCACTTTTGCAGATGATAAGATAAAGTTTACTTAGAAAACTTAAGGGAATCATCTAAAAATTAATTGAAATAATTAATTCAGCAAAGTTTCAGGATATCAAATGAATTCACATAAATCATTAACCTTGGGGAGGTGGAGCAAAAACAGTGGAGAAGAGACAGCAATCCAGCTGAATTTTCCCAATATATTCTTTCAAACAATTTTAAAATAATGAATCAAATTGAATTTTGGAGTGACAGAGCCAACAAAAGGTCAGGATGAGACATTTTTCCAGGCTAAGACAATTGAGGAGGTCAGAAGAAAAGGTCTGTAATACCAGGTTGGGGGTCAGCCCAGAGCCCATACAGCAGCAACACCAGTGATTGGCCTTAGAAATGGCTGTGACAACAACAGCAGCTTTAGGACCTCTCAGCCCAGACATAGTGAGGTTGGGCAACTGGTCAGAAAAGGATTATAGGGAACCACTGAGTTGCTCTGAGTGAAGAACCTATTAAAGATAATGACAAAAAATGAGACACTGTACCAAAATTTGTGGAATGCAGCCAAAGCAGTAGTTGGGGAAAATTCTATATTTCTATTTTACATCAATAAAAAAGAGAAAGAGCAGATCAATGAATTGGCCATGCAATTTAAAAAAAACTAGAAAAGGAGAAATTAAAAATTCCCCCCAAAACACCAAAATAAAAATCCTGAAAATCAAAAAAGAAAATAATAAAATTGAAAGTTAAAAAATAAAATAAATTAATAAATAAAACTAGTAACTGGTTTTATGAAAAAGGCAATAAAATAGATAAACTATTGGTTAATTTTATTTTTGAAAAGAAAGGAGAAAAACCAAATTACCAGTATCAAAAATGAAAAGGATGAATTCACCATCAGTGAAGATGAAATTAAAGCAGTTAATATGAGCTCTTTTGCCCAATTATATGCCAATTTATCTGACAATGCAAGTGAAATGGATAATTATTTATAAAAATATAAATTGCCCAGATTAACAGAAGGAGAAATAGAATACTTAAATAACCCCATCTTTAAAAAAAATAGTAGAACAAGTCATAAATGAGATCACTAAGAAAAACATTCCCCAGGACCAGATGGATTTATAAGTAAATTCCACCAAACACTTAAAGAACAATCAATTCCATTACTATATAAACTATTTGGGAAAATGGGTTAAAAAAAAAAGTGGGTCCTACCAGATCTCTAACATCACACAAATATGGTTTTGATAACTAAACCAAGAAGAGCAAGAACAGGAAAAGAAAACTACTGACTGATTTTTTTTTAATGAACATTGATGCAAAAATTTTAAATAAAACACTGTAACAGTAAGGTGTTATGGGCTGCACAGCACTTATAATTTGTTTCACGGGTTTGGATCTGTACCCACAAAGACAAGTTCACACTTTTCCTAGCTTATAAATGATTTAATAATGATAATAATCATAAACATACATGCACATAAATGTCATTACATATGATTATACAATCTTAGAAGCAAAGACTATTAACAGAAAGAGAGACAAAGAAGAAGAAATACATCACCAATTTGAGGAAGCACCAACTCCTGAACGTCTGGCTGGGGGAGTCTTGTATCACAACCATCAGGGTCTCAGTAGGGAAAGTCCCCATGGCAAAGTAACCTCTCCAAGGGAGACTTCCAAAGTCACTTTCCCAAGAAAGGCCCTTTTTATGATCCTTACACAAAGAAGGTAGGGAGCCAAGGAAGAGGTGATTAATTCTAAGGACCTGAGAGTTTTGACCGAAACTCTCCAACCTCAAGCACAATCTTTATTATGTCAAAAATGTCTCAGGTCAAGACCCAGGAACTGGCCAAGTCCCTGGATGTTTACCTCAAGACCTGTTTTTAAGAAATAGTTACCCAAGGTGGGTCTGGGTTGAAACAAATCCCAGAACAATATGTTAGGGAAGTTCCTTGTCCCTTGGCTTGGGTAGGGAAGATCTTATACATTAACCATTCAAACCCTAGCAAGGCAATTATAGAAATATATCACAAAGATAATACACTATGACTAGGTGGGATTTATGTAAGGAATGTAGGACTGTTTCAATATTAGTAAAACAGTAAACATAATTAACCATATAAATAACAAAACCAACAGAAATCATTTGACTATCTCAATAGGTGCAGAAAAAGCTTTCGACAAAACACAACACTCATTTCTATTTAAAAAAAAACATTAGATAGGATGGGAATGAATGAAGCTTAACTTAAAATAAAAAGTAATATGTATCTAAAACTATCAGCAAACATTATCTATAAGGAAGATAAATTAGAAGCCATCCTAATAAGATCAAGGGTGAAACAAGGCTCTCCATTATCATAATATGCTATATTCAATATTGTGCTAGAAATGCTAGCTATAGCAATAAGACAAGAAAAATAAATTAAAGGAATAAGAATAGACAATAAGGAAACAAAACTATCACTCTTTGCAAATAACATGATGATATACTTAGAGAATCCTAGAGACTCATCTAAAAAACTAGGTGAAATAATATATAACTTTAGCAAAATTTCAAAATACAAAAGAACCCCACATAAATCATCATCATTTCTCCATATTGCCAACAAACTCCAGAACCAAGAGACAGAAAGAAAAATTCCATTTAAAATAACTGTAAGCAATATAAAATACTTGGAAGTCTATCTGCCAAAACAAACCCAGGAACTATATGAACACAATTACAAAACATTTTTCACACAAATAAAAACAAGTCTAAACAGCTGAAGAAATATTAATTGTTCATGGGGTAGGCAGTGCCAACATAATAAAAATGACAATACCACCTAAACTAATTTACTTGTTCGATGCCATACCAATCAAACTATAGTACCAAAGAATTATTTTCTAGAGGTAGAAAAATCATAACAAAATTCACCTAGAAAAACAAAAGGCCAAGAATGTAAAGGGAATCAATGAAAAAAATGTGAAGGAAGGAGGCTTTGCAGTAACAGATTTTAAACTATAATACAAAGTAATAATCAGAATGATCTGGTACTGGCTAAGAAATAGAGTCATAGACCAGTGGAATAGATTAGATACATAATATGCAGTAATGGATGACCATAGCAATCTAGTATTTGACAAACTCAAAGACTCAAGTAACAACTCACTATGTGATAAAAATTGCTGGGAAAACTAGAAAGCAGTTTGGCAGAAACTGAGATCTCACACTGTATACCAAGATGAAGTCAAAATTGGTTCATGATTTAGACATAAAGGGTGATATCATAAGTAATTTAGGGGACAATGGAAATTTTTACCTTGTTAGATCTATTTGTGATCAAACAAGAGATAGAGAGGATCACAGGAAGTAAAACGAATAATTTTGATTACATTAAATTAAAAAGGTTTTGTGCAAACACAACCAATGCGAACAAGATTAGAAGGAAAGCAGAAAATAGGGATGGGGGAGGGGTTCTCTGATAAAGACCTCATTTCTCAAATATATAGGGAACTGGAGTCAAATTTATAAAAATAAGAGCCATTCTCAAATTGATAAATGGTTAAAGGATGTGAAAAGACAGTCTTCAGAAGAAGAAATCAAAGCTATCTATAGTCATATGAAAAAATGCTCTAAATAACAATGTATAAGAGAAACAAAAATTAAAACATCTCTGACATACCACCTTACACCTATCAGATTGGCTAACATGATAGAAAAAGAAAATGATAAATGTTGGAAGGAATGTGGAAAAATTGGGACACTAATGCACTATTGGTAGAATTGCACTTGGTCTAACCATTCCACAAGACAATCTGGAACTATGACCAAAAGATTATAAAACTGTGCATATCCTTTTCCCAACAATACCAGTATTAGGTCTGTATCCCAAAGACATTAAAGACAAAGGAAAAGGACCTATTTGTACAAAGATATTTGTGGTAGCTCTTTTTTTTTTGTGGTGGTAAAGAATTGGAAATTAAGAGAATGGCCATCAGTTGGGGAATGGCTGAACAAGTTGTGGTTTTCTGTGATTGTGATGGAATACTATTGTGTTAGAACAAATAATGAGTAGGATGGTTTCAGAAAAACCTGGGATGACTTGTATGAACTCATGCAAAGTGGAGTGAGCAGAACCAAGAGAACATTGTACACAGTAACAGCAATATTATATGATGATCAACTATGAAAGACTTAGCTACTCTGATCAATACAATGATTTAAGACAAGTCAGAAGTAGTCATGATGAAAATGCTCTACACTTCCAGAGAGAGAACTGATGAATTCTGAGTGCATATTGAAGTATAGTTTTTTCAATGTCTTTATTTTTCCTGCTTTCTCTTTTGCTACCAGGTTAAAATGGAAATATGCCTTGTATTATTTCACATGTATAATTGATTTCATATTACTTGCCTTCTCAATGGATGAGGGGAGGATTAGAAATAGAGAGAAAAAATACATAATAATTTTTTAAAAAAACAATTTAAAAAATCATCAGTTTTTCTGTCTATTACTAACAAAACCCAGCATAAAAAGATAGAACAATTCCATCCAAAATAATTACAGAATATGAAAAATATTTGAGAGTCAGACTATCAAAACGCATGTAGTACATTTGTCTGAATGCAAGTACAAAACACTCTAAATTAATAAAAACAGACTTAAATAAGTGGATAGATATTAACAGCTTATTAGCCGACTGAGCCAATATAATAAAAATGATAATACTACCTAAATTAATTTACTTATTTACTGTCAAACTAAAATAAAAAACCTGCCAAAACATTATTTTATATAGCTACAAAAAATAATAATGAAATTCATCTGAAGGAACAAAAAGCCAAGAATATCAAGGAAAATAAAGAGGAAAAAAATAATAAAGAAGAGGGCCTAGGAGTACCAAATCTCAAACTATACTCCAAAGCTGTAATAATAAAAAATATTTGGTTTTGATTTTAAAAAGAGATATTAATCAATGGAATAGATTAGGCACCCAATATACAGGAAGAAACAACACAGTAGCAGTGTTTGACAATCCCAAAGACCCTACAGGGGTAAAGACTCACTATTCTACCTCCCCCTCAAAAAAAAAACCGCTAAGAAAACTGGAAAGCACTCTGACAGAAGCCATGTATAGACCAACATTTTACCCCAAGATAAACTTTAAATGAGTATATGTCTTGTACCTAAAGGGTAACATCATAGACCAATTACAGGAGCAAGGAAAACATCACCTGTCCATATCTATATGGGGAAAGGGAAGATCTCCAGGGGTAGGAGAAGAATTCATAACCAAAAATGAAATAAAGCAGATCATAGAATATAAAATGAACAATTTTGATTACATAAAATTAAAGTGGTTTTTTTAAGTCAAAACCAATGAAGTTCAAATTAGAAAGGAAACATTTCATTTAGAAAAATACCTTTGCAGCAAGTTTCTCTGATAAAGATTGATCCTTTGTTCAATTTCGTATTTTAGTCTCAGACAGGACCTTCCAGGGAATATCTGCTAGACCCATTCATAGCCAGTCAGGCAGTCAGAAATTATGCAATCTAGTGTCATCCCTGCCTCTCAATGCCAAAAAAAAAAAAATCACTGAACTGAAATAGACTTCTGAGGTCATCCCGTGTGACCTATACATACCTGAAGAAAAATCACCTTTACAACATCCTTGACAAAGTACCACACAGCCTTTTCTGGAAGACCTCCTTAGATAGAGATCCCACTACCTCCTGAAACAGCTCATTCTAAATTTGGACAGTTCTATTTATTAGGGATTTTTTTCCTTTTGTCATACCAGCATTTGCTTCTCAGAAACTTCCACCCATTCATCTAGATATACAATTAAATGCAATCTAGTTAAAAAGATTGTATCAATTTAGGTTTGTTCCATTAAGTCTGCTGACATGGACAATGCCTGCCTGCTCCCCTTAAAAGATTTTTTTTTTTGGTGAGGCAATTGGGGTTAAATGACTTGCCCAGGGTCATACAGCTAGTAAGTGTTATGTGTCTGAGGCAGGATTTGAACTCAGGTCCTCCTGACTCCAGGGCCAGCACTGTCTATCCACTGTGCCACCTACCTGCCTCTTTTTTTATTTTTTACAAACAAAAATTATAGTGAAGGACTGAATTGGTAGATTAACAGTTCATAATGTTTCATGAGCAACTAGTGAGGACTTTTATCAGATTCATTTCAAGTCCTACAGAGCCTTATGGACAGCTAAGTGGTATAGCGGATAAAGCACTGGGACTGGAGTTAGGAAGACTCATCTTCCTGAGTTCAAATCTGGCCTCAGACACTGATTAGCTGTATGACCCTGGGCAAGTCACTTTTTAGTTCCTCATCTGTAAAATGGACTGTAGAAGAAAATGGCAAACCACCCCAGTATCTTTGCCAAGAAAACCCCATATAGGTTCATGAAGAATCAGACGTGATTGAACAACAACAACACCCTATGCATTTAAACCAGCAACTACAGGAAGCTTTCACAGTAGGAGGCTGCAATTTTCACACCTTAAAAACAAAGGGGAAAATAAGACCATGCATATATACTCACACATGCCTTAAAGTATATATGTCAAAGTATATATAAAAACATAATAATAAATGACATTTTACATTGTTTTCAAGTTTACAAATAACTTCACATGTATTATTTCATTACACAGCCTTGAGAAATAGATATGACAGATATTATGTCAATTTTACAGAAGAGGAAACTGAGGCTCAGACAGGTTAAGTGGCTTGCTCATGGCCACACATCCAGTAGGTGTGGAAGGCAGGGTTCAAACTCAGGCTTTTATGATCCTAGGTCCAGGAATTCATGTCCACTATACTAAAAAAGCATTTTTTAAAAAATCTGTAATATGTTAAATATGACACAGCAAGCCATCCATGCTTAACTCTCCCGGTCCCAGATTATCCACCACCAAAACCCTCCAACACACAGACCAGTCATGCTAACAGGTTAGGTCTCTGGACAGATAACTATTCCAGGTTCAAGGTATTCTATAGGTTCAGAATCATAAAACCATAGCTTGTAAGTCCCTTCTGATACATTTACCTTCAATAATCAACTAATTGTTGACACAATTAGCTCACAGCAAAGGCATTTACTGAAATGACATAGCATGATCAGTGATAATAAAATGTTCCTCTGATAAACCTGGGGTTCACTTTCTCCCAAATACACTCTCCTCTGAGGAGAGTGGTAACACACAGAGAATACAAAAGCAAAGAGGAATGAACATTGGTAAATCACTTGACCAAGGCAACTCACACTCTTAGCCATGCAGAGCCTTGATGTCTTCTTTTGTGGTGAACTCAACAGCAGTCCCTCTAATGATAAGGCTAAGTGGTGCAAGGGATAGAGTGCCAGGCCTGGATTCAGCAAGACTCATCTTTGTGAGTTCAAATCTGACCTTACATACTAGCTGTGTGGTCATGGGCAAGTCGCTTAATGCTGTTTGCCTAAGTTTCCTCGTATGTAAAATGAGATGGAGAAGGAAATGGCAAACCATTCCAGTATCTTTGCCAAGAAAACCCCAGGTAGGGTCATGGAGAGTCAGACATAACTGAACAACAACAACAAAATGGTAAGGTTGTTTCACTGGGCCTTTTGAGTCTGTTCTCCGCAGTTCAACTCTTAGATTCAGATCTACTGTATGAGTTGGTCCACCATATGGTGCCATACTGATTTGGGGGGTTTGGGAGAGAAAGATGAGAAATCTCACTTTCTACCCATTTTATTCTGGAAGAGGTACAACAGAAAAATGAAGAGTAATTCCCTGGAAAGAGCTGTATTCTTCCTTCATAATTGACTTTCTTCTCATCTCCAAGAAATCCTTGTCAGAACTCCCTATTCCTAACTGTCAAAGTTCCCCTCTTCACTACTGTTTGCTTCCCAAAGCTTGTTCTTGCTTTTAAAGGGCCACCAGGAATGTGGATGACCCTTTAGTTAGCCAATGGCTAGCTGCCTTATAATTCCATCAAGTTTGATGGAGGAACTGAGGCCAAAAATATCACCTGATGGCCAACTTCTCCTGAGGAATTTCTCTGAACGTAGCTAGATTGTTTCTCTGATGACAATCCCTAGCCTCAATACCTTTCTAGTTTGGGTGGATTTTAATTAGTCTGCAGAACACTATCATAGCCTTTGAGAATCCAGGATCATCTCCATGCCATGAATAGGCAAAGGAGGCATAAGAACAGCATTTTAGTGGAGGATATATATATATATATATATATATATACGGTTTGAACAAAGGTACAGGCTCTGAAGTACCAACACTAAATGAATAGAAACCAAAATGTCTACAGGAAACTGAAGGAAAAAAGAGCAAATTTAGACTAGTGAATGCTGGGAGGAAAACAACTTTCTTTAGAAAGGAATTTTCATGAAAGGAGACTGAAATCAAACAAAAATGGCTTTGAAAAATGAAGTCTAAAACAATGGTTCAACTTGAAATAAACAAATAGTACAAAACAAGTTAAAGCTCTATCAGAAGTGTCTGTAGTGATATAAATCAAACATTTATTAAGTACCTACCATTTGAAAGATGGGCTAGGCAGTGGAAGAACAAAGATAGATACAATACAGATCATGATGTCAAAGAACTAACTATCTATAGAAGAGGAGAGAAATGTGTACAGATAAGTATGGTGCAAGATGTACACAAATAAGTTTGATACAAGGTAGAGTATAAAAAACACAATGATAAGTCAAAAACATGCAAATTTTGACAACTAGAGACATCAAGACAAGCTAAATTTACAATGAACAGATTTTTAAGTTAGCAAAAATATATTTACCAATAATTTTAAAAGTTATTCAATGGCATTTTAGTGGAAGGGAACATTTCTAACTGACAAACATACACCTCATAGTATTCTTGCTCAGACCTGACAAAAATGTCATAGAAACTGAGTATTAAAGAACCCTATCTTTCTTTGAAAACAGAAATAAAACAAAGCAAAAACTAAGACATGAAATTGCCCCCATATTAACCAAAAAATTAAATAACTTTTTTGGAAACTATGGTCATCAGGTCTAACATGGATTTTTCATGAATTGTTATGGGGTAAATATAATAAGTATTTACATTAGCTGCTCCATTTTCAAACAAACTGGCCATATTAAAGCTAGCGTTAGACTTTCTCCGTGCTTTTGAATTGACTATCCTGGTATGGAATGCACTCCGTCCTTACCTCCATCTCAGAGCATTTCTATCTTTCTTTAAAATGTAACTCAGGCATCATCTTTTTTTTTTTTAAGGCACTTGGGGTTAAGTGACTTGCCCAGGGTCCTACAGCTAGTAAGTGGCAAGTGTTTGTTCTCAGACCAGTTTTGGCCTCAGGTCCTCCTGACTTCAGGGCTGGTGCTCTATCCACTGCACCGCCTAGCTGCCCCTCAGGCTTCATCTTTTGAAGGAAGCCTTACCTGATCACCCTATTTGGGCCTTCTTTCCAGGAATGTGCTAGTAAATGTTTAACAACCAGTTCTCCAAGGGAAATGATGTATTCACAACAAACTTTAAAGTTTAGTCTGCATTATTAGCATTTTTTCCATCACTTTCTGAAGTCTACATAATAAACAAGACAAGCCCTGATTTGTAGCAGTTGCTGATTCCTGAGGTGTAAATGTTCACCTTGAAAATTTAACAATCTGCTCTCTCCAGCTCTTTCAGGTTCCTTTGTCAGGTTCAGATATGTGTGTATGTGTGTGCGTGTATGTATGTATGTATACATGTGTGTGTATATGTATATGTATGTGTATGTATGCATGCGTGCACGTATGATTCGTTTACCTAATTCCTCTTAAATAAGAGTCTCCTCTCAGTGACTCATATTTCACTTAAAAAGCCACAGCGCCCCCACACTTCCCCAACCAAATTGATAGTACTTTTAAAAATCATTCTTCACTCTCTGAATGTTTACATGATTTCCCATTTTGTTTACTTTTAGCATCTTTGAGTGTAAAATAATTATAAGTAAATGAGTTAAAGTATCTCTAATGGATGTAACTCTAAAGACTTCAACATAGTCCTCATCTCTCTAGTGTCCTTGAAACTCTGCTTCTTTACATTCATATTTTTTCTTTTTTATAATAAATAAAAGATCTTTCTCTGTCTCTTTACACCATCAAATTTTCTCACATACGTGAGGAATCATTCTATATCATTTACAAAGGGAATTGAGTCTTTATAGTCACTCCACAATTCATTTTCTGTCCCAAACTTCATATTCCCTCTGAGAGCTATGTTTTTTAATACACATATATTAGAATTTTGTCAAAACAAAGATATTCTCTTACTCCTTTTACATATCAAAATGTTCATCTATGACAGCACTCAGATTTTGTATTATCTGAAATTGATATAAATATTTTCCTTTATTCAAAATTAGTTTTTCTGTCATTTTCATCACTAAACTGTTCAATATGAAAAGGTCCTTAAAGGTGCAATGTATCTTACATTATGATAATAATAATGTAATCCTCTCTTGGCTTTCTGCAGGTGTTGCCGTGGAGACAGATGCAAAAGTGGCTCTGGCAGCCCAACAAACTTTTTTTTTTAAAAAAATGCCTGAGATGTTGAACTTAGGCACTTCTCTGAAAGACAATGGCCACACAGGGAATCAAGGCAAGGGAGAAGCAAGTATCTGCAGTCATTTTAGAAATTTCTGTTTCTTCTCCTTCCCTGAGAGGAGGGGAGTAAAAAGGGAAGAAGCCTTTTCAGCTGCCTGTCACAGGAAGCCCTGGAAAGCTGGTCTTCCAAACAAATTGATCCCTAGTTATTTAGCTTATAAATCCATTCCAACAGATTTAAAATGTCAAAAACTGGTGGCCATCAATGGAGGCTGGCATAATAACTGGCAATGGTGACTGAGATGGGAAGACAGAAAGGATTTTTATTTTCCTTCCCTGTAAAAGGGACAGAAAGAATCATTTCCCTTTAGCAGAAGCTAGGGCAACTTCTCATAATAATAACTAACATTTATATAGCACCTACTAAGTGCCAAAGGCTATGTTAAACACTTCACCAATATCTCATTTGATCTTCACAACCCTGGGAGGTAGATGCTATTCTCATCCCCATTTTATAGATGAGAAAACCAAAGCAAACAGAGGTCAAGAGATTGCCCAGGGTTACACAGCTCATAGGTATCTGAGGCCAGATTTTAATTCAGGTCTTCCTGACTCTAGGCCCAGCACTCTATCTGCTGTGCCACCTAGCTGACTTCTGCTCATTGTTCTTAGGTCAACTTTCTGGAGATGAGTAAGGTAAATTTAATAACAAAATTTAATAATAATTTTATAATAGAAGACAGCTCTCATGTCCTCTCCTAAGTCTTTTCTTTAGGTCAAATATTACTTTCATCAACTGATCTTCATATCATTATATGGTCAACCAAGTCCTTTACCATCCTGGTCATTATCTTGTAGACCTACTCCAGTTGACCAACATCCTTCCCGAGATGGCGGGTCTAACAATGAACACAATACCACAGATGTTGTCTAACTAGTGTGGAGCTATTTGCTCTGGACTCTGGATCACATTAGCTTTTCTCTCATCAATCCCAACGTGACCAACAGTCATTATAACCCCCCAATCTATTTAATATGAACTGTTGTTGCCTAGCCACACCTCTCCAATTCTAGAATTGATTTTTTTTTAGCCTAAGTACTAGACTTTACACTTACTCCTGTTAAATCAACTCATCATTCTAGTCTATCAATGATATTTTTAAATCCTGACTCTATCATTCAATATTTTTGAAATTGCTCACAATTTCAGGTCATTGGACATTCTAAGGATCATGCAGTCTATGGATTCATCCAAGTCATTGAAAAATTATTGAACATAGCAGTCAACGAGCATTTATTAAGCACTTGCTACATGCCATGAATTGTGCTATATGCTGGAGATGCAAATAATGGGGAGGAAAAAAAAAAAACACTCTCTGCCTTGAAGGAGCTCATAATTCTTTTAGGGGGAAGCAACATGCAAAAAAAAAAAATACATACAAGATACATACAGTGTAAATGACAGATAATCTCAGGGGGAAGGCATTAACAGTTGGGAGAACCCAGAGAAGCCTCCTGCAGAACCTGCGATTTAAGCTGAAAAGAGGCCAGAGAAATTGGGAGTTGGAGACAAGAAAGGTGAACATTCCAGGCATGGGAGAACAGCATGCTAGTGAAAAGACATAGAGTCATCAGGAGATGGGGTATCATGTTGATGGAGCATCACAAAGACCAATGTCAATGGACCCTTGTATATGTAGAGGCCAGTAAAGTGTAATGAGACTGGAAAATTAAAAAGGGTTGGGCTATTGAGGTTATTAGGGAATCACTAGTTTTTTGAAGAGAAGGGTGATATGGTCAGACTTGCATTTTAGCACAGTCACTTTGACAACTGAGTGGAAGATGGACCGCCAACAGATCAATCAGAACTCAGTTGTAACAGTCCAGGTGGAGGTAATGAGAGCCTATAACACTTCAAAGTCTGTGTGAATCAGGATAAAAGACTAAGGATAGATCCCATGGGCCCTCACCTAAAGACCTCCTTCCCTGCATCTTGACATTGATCGATAATGACCATGCACTGGGTCTGGCCATTCAATCAGTTAAGGATACACCTAATTGTACTGTTATCTAGCCCATAATTCTCCATATTTTTTTTTTGGAAGGATATCATGAGAAATGTTGCTGAGTGCTTTGTGGACTTCGAGCATGCTATGTCTGTAGCAGTCAGCCTGATTCGAAAAGGGAATGTGTTTAGACTGGCAAGATTTGAGGAAGCCATACAGACTCTTATTAATAACTACTTGCTAATATATTCTAGAATCTTTCCAGGAACAAACAAAGAAGACCTGGTCTTTGGTTTAGTTCAGTTCCTATTCCATTTTTGACAAATGGAAGCTGTGTCTATCTCCTATCCTACAGCACTACCTCTTCCATTCTGTACAATGTTCTGAAATCACTGAGAGTGAGCATATTCACCAGTTCTTTGAGAACCGTGAAATGTACATAAGATAGTTCTGGAACTTTTGGTGAGTAGGTGGGGTACTCCCTTTTCATTCTATCCTATCTAGATCATTCTCCTAGAAAGAGAAAACAAGCAGAGTTGAATCATCCTGCCTTCTCTCTTGTCATCTATCATAGTCTCTTCTAACCCAAATAGTAGTTTTATCTTTTCTTTGGGATTCCCCTTGCCATCAACCTAGCTAAAGCAAGTCTTTAAAAAAAAATCTAGGAGCACCTAATTGGCTCAGTGGATAGAGTAACAGCCTTGGAGTCAGGTGGACCTGAGTTCAAATCTATCCTTAGTTACTTATCTGTGTGACCTTGGGTGCTTAACCCTGACTGCCTCCAAAAAATATAAAATAAAAAGTAGATTCTGGCTTGCATTTCCAGTCTTAATGCATTTTGCCCTTAACTACTCTTGGTGCCATTCTTACACAATGGCCCTCTTCTGTTTTCTTTCTTTATTGCCTTCCCTGCATTCCTTCTTTGATAAATGTCTTTTGATATACGTACCTGTTATTCAATGAGTTCTCTGTGCAACTGTATCAGAATCTTTAGAGAGTTCATCCTTTTTTTCATCAAAATTATTTTTCTTACTTTGGAATTTTATTTGTGAACAATTCCCATTCTTCTGGAGGTGACTTTTCCTGTCTTGAATTTAAGCTGTGGAATTCTACCTATTTCTTCACTAAACTCTTAAACATCTACTCTCCCAAAATACGGAATGTGTTCAGCTTTCATCTCCCCTTTCAGAAATCCTTAGATAGGTTCAACATGAATAAGTCAAGGTAAGATAACTTCATTTTTATTTTTGACAGGGCACTATACAGAATTAAATTTAATTAATTAATACATTTAACCAACATAGGAATCTTTCAGAGATTGACCCATAAGAGCTGGAATAAAAGGTATTATCCAGTAAATGTATGAAAATAATAATAATTAGTATTTATATAGTGCTTTATGATTTGCAAAGTGCTTTACAAATATCTTATTTTATCCTTACAGCAATGCTAAGATGCAGATGCTATTATCTCCATTTACAAGTGAGAAAATTGAGGCAGACAGAGTTAAGGGACTTGTCCAGGGTCATAGAGCCCCTATGTATCAGAGGAGAAACTTGAACCTGGGTTTTCTTGGCCCTGAAGACATCTCTCTATCATGCTGTCTCTCTTCATTTTACGAATACATAAAAAGTCTGAACTTTCTTTCATTCCTCTCCAAGGTACACTCCTGATTCTTTAGGATTTTTCTACAATGCCACAGAAACCTCTTCATCCTAGAAACTCACTCACCCCTGAATGCCTCATTTTGGAAGTACCTTCTGCAACTGCAGCCTCTCCTTCTGATTGGTTGTCTCTTCCCAGAAACTCTGTTCTAAGGAGGATGCCCATGTTTTCATTCCTTTCTAAACTGTACTCCTAACTCTCTTGGCTTCCTTTATAATGCTCCCACACTAGGTACCTTCTTTGTTTCTCTCCCCCTCCCCACTCCACATTTTTTAGCTTTCTTTTATGTGCTGTCTTCCTACACTAGAATGTAAGCTCCTTGAAGGCAGGGGCTGTCCTTCTCCTTATATTTGTGTTCATATTGCTGAGCAGCACAGTACTTGGCACATAGTAAGTGCTTTATAAATTTTTGTCTACTTGACTTTCCATCTCCCCCAGGGCTGAATACAGTTCTGTGCACCAGTAGGTGTTTCATAAATGAATAAATGTTCAAAACGATTACCTTTCTTGAACAAAAAATCACATAGCATAGTTCTTTAAAAATCTTCCCAGAACCTAACTGATAGGTATTTTTAATAAGACAGGAAGAATTTGGAGACCATTCAGTAAATATTTCATTCCTCTATCATTTTCCTGCTCATGCAAAGACCACTTAGGAGAGGACAGTAGTCAATTGCCTGAACTATTATCTTTGTTCATTACCTTTAATGTCAGAGATTGTAATGATGATTTTTGTCCTTTTAATATCAGGAAAATGCACTACTACATATCTGACCCAGGCAAACTCCAACCCTCGCTGAACTTGAGAGGGATAGCAACTCTATATTAGATTGACTTGTTTTTGCCACTGCAAAAAGAATCACAATATTGTGTCCACCAGATGAAGAAAAGTTCACCCATAGACAGGAAAGTCCCCTCCCTGTAATTATTCTCTGCTCCTACTTTTCTCCATGATTTTTTAAGGCAAACAATTATAATTGTCCTCCTGCCAAAAGGCTAAGAAATGCTAAGCCATTCTACTGAAAACCAAAACCAGTAACTTTAGGCAATGTCGTTTTTTTGTCCTGTCCGTATTTGCTTCTGCTTCTCTAGGGGGAGGGGGGGAGTCACAAGTTAAAAGAATTTGAAAATGTTCTCAGTTGAAGTGGTTAGCCACTCTGGTATTTGCTTTTAATTTTTATCAAATATTAATAGTTTCAGGCATGAAAAAGAAATGGAATTTTCAAAGTGAGACAATTTGGCCTGTGATCAGAGCTGCCAAGGGAGACAGGATTATTTTATGTTTGCCTTTAGCGTAATACCAAAAGATCCTATTCCTTTTCAAGAAAATGCCTCTTCAGGGTTAGGGTTAGGGTTAGGGTTAGAGCGCAATTAGGGTTAGGGTTAGGGTTAGGGTTAGGGTTAGAAATGAGTTGGAGTCAGAATTGGGTTAGGGTTGCCTTGTGTAGGTTGTGGACACATTCTGAGTCCTAATAATAGTAATATGAACCACCCAATACCAAGGAGTCATTGTGGATATCAACCAACCTGCTTATTTCCACTCAGCTACAATCCTTTGGATTTATTCACCATGCCTGGTCATCCTGAAAGATCACTTCAGTCTTGATTTAGTAATCACTTCAGTGCAAGATGTTGCAAAATCACTTCAGTCTACTCATACCTCATCAGTACCTTCTGCTTCGGGGACCAAGTCCCCCCTCTCCTACCACACACACATACTCACACACACACACACACTCACACACACACACACACACACACACACACACACACACACACACACATACACAGTGATAAAGGGTAGGAGGGAAAGAAGGTAAAAAAGTAGAAACCCAGAAGGACTGACTAAATTCTGCCACTTTCTGGCTATATAATGTTAGACAAGTAAGAATTACCATGCCAACCTCATGGGATTGTGGTGATGTACATATAAACATAAAGTATTATTATTATTATTCTATTACAGATGAGATGGATAGTACAGAGAGATCAAAAAAGATGAAAATGGATAAATATCCTTTAGGAAGTCAACAGAGTATAGAAATTTCACAATAATATTTATAATGATTTTAATCTTCTTCAATTAAAGAATCATGTATACTCCACCATTAAGGGACTACTACTAGACCCCCAGGGGGAAAGAGTATTTTACCTGCTCCATTTCCCTAAGGGATCTCTATATTCTGAACCCAAGAGTACAGTGGAACTAGACTTAGTGCTAAGGAACCTGTACTTTAATGAGAACTGTTAAGCTCCCTTTTTTTTCCCCATTCTAGAGCTCATTTGACCCTATCTTTTTGGGTGAAGGTTTCATTTGCCCTAAGAACAAATTATTTAACACATAGATTTAGTCGCACTCAATAAACAATTTAAATCAGGCAAGGGACAAGTATTTATTCCTTACACACAAAAGAAATTCTAAAAGAATTCTGAAAGACTCTCACAAGTGTTCATTGACAGTAATACTTAAACTAAACAAGCAGCAGTGCTAACTATTGTTGAACCCAGCTGGGAAGTTGTCACTTAAAAATCTTCTAAACATGAAGCAGTTTGAAAACCAGCTGATTAGACATTTTGCATTTTACCTCAGTTCTGCATTGTCTCACTCAAAGTCCATGTTTTCTGGCAAGCCAGGGCAAGAGTTTGGGCTCTTTTTCTTTTTTCCAATGGTTGATTCCTGAGATATAAGAGCTTCCTTTTTCACCAATTAGCTCCATTCATTGGACCTAAGACCTCCAAACCTCTAGAACTCAAAAAGTCAAAGAACTTCCAAATCTGCACACATCCATCTAGAAAATGATGTTTGGTCACCTACTCAAGAAAGGAAGCACAAACCAGAAAAGGCATCCGGGGCTCCAGGAGCAAGCTCAACTGGTTGACTACATGCTCCAAGTATAAGTGGCAGTGAGGTAGAGGTAGAGGGAAAGAGGACAACCTATTCTCCCACCCTCCCTTATGGGGAGTTTAGAGACAGCATACTACTTGTGTCAACCTCAGAGTTCAGTCTAAGAAAGACAAACAGAATTAGGTCATAGGCAGTTTATTGCCCTCAAGTGGTGCATTAGACCTGCAGTTGGAATTGAGCTTGATCTGGGGTTAGGCTGCACAGGCTATAAATACAAAGAGAAACTGCAAAGCTGGGCTGGAATGGCCATGTCATGGCCCAATCAGGTGCTGCCACCAGGGATTTGATTTTCCCCACAAAGGAGTTGTTTCACAATCCTAATTCTTCAGGATTTTTCTTCAATGTTACAGAAACCTCTTAACCCTAGAAACTCACTTACCCCTGAATGCCTCAATTTGGAAGTACCTTCTGCACCTGCAGTCTCTCCCTCTGATTGGCTGTCTCCATTCTAAAGAGGATGCCCTGACCAGTTATGTCGTCATTCCTCTCTAGGCTGCACTCCTGACTCTCTGAACTTCCTTTACCATGCACCCGCTCTGGATATCTTCACTGCTTCTCTCCCCTTCACCACCCCACACTTTTTAGCTTTCTTTTACATGCTATCTTCCTACATTAGAATGCAAGCTCCTCATGCAGGCACCCCTAGGGTACATGGAACAAGAGAGAGGGTCAGGCTGAAAAGTCCCCAAGGTCCCAAAACTAGGATGCTTATGCTAGCTCTATCCATCAGAGCTGATATGAACCAGCTTAAGTCAGTTCTGTGGTCAATGCAAAGAATCTCTGGTATGTCAACTAAAGGGATGCTCAGTCTGTTTCTCAATTGGCTGATTCTGATTTCCAGATCAGTCTGACCTCCTCTGCTTAATAAGGAAGCTCAAGAAAATCAAGGTGGTTAGTAAACCATAGAGTGGGTATGTCCCAGGGTGGGATACTTCCAAACAACCACTCAGGATTTGCTATGTCATACCAAAATGCCACATTCTTTCACCACTGGGCTACCATAAGAAACAGGACTCAAACCACTCACTGGGTGAGCCAGAAACTGAGAAGGCAACTCTGAGCATGCTTCATGAGTTGGCCCTAGTTACAATATGAGGGAGAGAATATATGTAATCTGGTGTCAGGAGGCACAAGCCTGATTGATGGGGTATGAGACTTGAACCCAAAAAAAGGAAAAGACCTTTTGTCCTTGAACTTTCCCACAGATTTGGGGAACCCAGGTTCACCTGAGGCATTTGGCCTTTCAATAATCCTTTCAACTATCCTTTCACTGTGGACCCAGACCCAGCCCAACCCTTCATTCTCTGCTACCTCTGGATCACCCCAGGTTACTTGCCACTCCTTAATCCCATCCAGATCTTTCCACAGTCTTTCTGTATAAAAGTACAAATTTTATCCTCACAAATAGTGCATACTTACTAGAAGTCTGGCCTGCTTATATTGGCATCACAAATAAACTACTACTTTGACTTGAAGGCATGAGTGGTAGAATTCTTTTGAGGCAGACCCAGTTCCCAGTACCCCGAGACTGCAACATGACCATAAAGGCATAGTGTCAGGGGCTTCTCCATTCTGGTGATGAGGTTCAGGGTATGCCCCAAAATGTTGCAGTACAATGCTGTCTCAAAAAAGTTCACTTAGGCTGTCTCCAAATCAAGAAAAGGCATTTATTTTGGATAACACAATGCACCAAGCAGGCTTCTCATTGAGCATTCTATTTGAATCTCATCTCCCCCCTCAAGAAATAAGCACCCAAATTCATTTAGGAAAAAGGGCAAGGGAGGTCTTTAATTGGGGCAAGTGAGTTGCACCTTGGAGTGCCATACAGCAAGTTCTGGAGTGCCTAAGAAGGGGAACTGGGAACAGGGTTCATATAAGGCAGAGACAATGACTACACTGCTGGTGGGAGGGGTTAGGTATCTCACAGTTTCACGAGATAAGTTGTTTTACATAACAAGCAACAGTCCCAAAGAAAGTTTGGGAGGTGGAGCCAAGATGGTGGAGTGAAAGCAGTGACTTGCTTGAGCTCTCCCCCAAACACGTACAAAAAAAATGGCTCTAAACAAACTCTAAAGCAGCAGAACCCACAAAAAGACAGAGTGAAACAAATTTCCAGCCCAAGACAACCTGGATGGTTGATCGGAAAGGTATATTGCACGGGGCGGGCAGAGGAGCGCAGTTCGGTGTGAACTCGCAGGCCACAGCCAACCTGAAGCAGGCCTCAGAGGACTGAATCACAGGCAGCTGTGGTGGTTTCCAGACCTCTCAACCCACCAACACTGAAGACAACTTAGAAGGTCAGTGGGAAAAGTCAGTTTCTGCGGTGAGAGAGAAAAGCTAGATACCAGTCACAAGTCCCAAGCGTGGCCTCGGGGTGGCAGCTGCTTCCTGAGCATCCAGCCCACAGACTGAGGGGGAATTGGGTAGCTAATAAGAGGGGGATTGCAGGGATCTCTTTGCCAGTGCTGAGGCAGGAATCTCTTGCTTTGTCCGTGCTTAGATCTGGGTCACAGTTCTGGGTGGCAATCCTGGGGTGAGGAGGAGCACTGACATGGTGGAGTTTGTAGTGGTGGTGGAGAAGAAATCCTCCTCACAGTTCCAAGACAGAAAAGACTGCTTGTATTCACTCATAGACCAGAGCACAGGCCAGGAAAGGAGTAAACACCTCACCCCTTATCATACCACCTTAGAAGAACTGAAAATTTACAGGTCCCTAGAAGTATCTCTGAAAACACCTGTACAAACCCCCAAAGTTTGGGACAGTACATTCTTCACATTGGAAGCAGACTCTTACCTTAACAAAGAGTTTAAAACTCAAGTAATTGGCTGGGATCATGAGTAAGCAGCGCAAAAAGAATCAGACTACATTATCTTACTTTGGTGACAAAGAAGATCAAAACATACAACCAGAAGAAGACAACAAAGTCAAAGCTCCTACATCCAAAGCCTCCAAGAAAAACGTGAATCAGTCCCAGGCCTTGGAAGAGCTCAAAAAGGATTTTGAGAAGCAAGTAAGAGAAGTAGGGGAAAAACTGGAAAGAGAAATGAGAGTGATGCACGAAAATCATGAAAAACAAGTCAACAGCTTGCTAAAGGAGACCCAAAAAAAATACTGAAGAAAATAAAACCTTAAAAAATAGCCTGAACCAAATGGCAAAAGAGGTCCAAAAAGCCAATGAGGAGAAGAATGCCCTAAAAAGCAAAATTGGCCAAATGGAAAAGGAAGTCCAAAAGATTGCTGAAGAAAATACTTCCTTAAAAATTGGAATAGAGCAATTGGAAGCTAGTGACTTTATGAGAAATCAAGACACTGTAAAATAAATCCAAAAGAATGAAAAATTAGAAAACAATGTGAAATATCTCATTGGAAAAACAACTGACCTGGAAAATAGATCCAGGAGAGAGAATTTAAAAATTATTGGACTATCTGAAAGCCATGATCAAAAAAAAGAGCCTAGACATCATCTTTCAAGAAATCATCAAGGAAAATTGCCCTGATATTTTAGAACCAGAGGGCAAAATAGAAATGGAAAGAATCCACCAATCACCTCCTGAAAGAGATCCCCAAAGGAAAACTCCGAGGAATATTGTAGCCAAATTCCAAAGTTCCCAGGTCAAGGAGGAAATATCACAAGCAGCCAGAAAGAAACAATTCAAGTATTATGGAAACACAATCAAGATAACACAAGATTTAGTGGCTTCTACATTAAGGGACTGCAGGACATGGAATATAATATTCCAGAGGGCAAAGGACATAGTATTACAACCAAGAATCACCTACCCAGCAAAACTGAGTATAATCCTTCAGGGGAAAAATATCATTATACAGTAAAATAGAGGACTTTCAAGCATTCTTGATGAAAAGACCAGAACTGAATAGAAAATTTGACTTTCAAATACAAGACTCAAGTGGAATGTGAAGAGATAAACAGCAAAGAGAAATAAAAAGAAAGCTTGGTTATCTCTGGAGGGAGGGGAGATTTGCAAGATCAACAAAATAATCAGAGGCTAGAATTGACAATGTCTGGTCAGCCCTAGGCAACTCATCAACCTGGGAATGGAGACCATGGCAGTTTTAATCAGTTCTTGTTCAACTGAGTTTGTTAAGACCCAGGTACAATAAAGAGTGAAGAAATCCACCCCCACCTTTGATGGTTTCCCATCACCCCATGGACCTATATAGTCCTTCTTATTTCTATTTCTATTCTATTCTGCCTGAGCACCACAACCCAAATACAGCTTGTCATTAAAGACTATAATTTGCAGCTTGCTTTTCTTTTCCCACTTTGTGCAAGAAATAATGCTGAAAAAAATTGCTCTGGACTATTTGCTTTTCTTTGATATCTTCTGCAGTTTAGCACAGAAAGCAATCATTCCATTGTGTTGGGATAAATCTTGGTAGGATTAAGTTTCTTTAAACTGCTGGCCTTCACTGATTCTGTGTAAGGTCTTATCACTGGGAGAAATTTAATTGGTTGAGATAATGAACATAAGTATAGCATAAAACAGCATTTCTGTGAGGTATGAGATATAACTCTTTGACAAGCTTAATGAAAAGCAAATTCTTTTTTACTATGTTTCACATAGGATGGGGATCATGAATGCCAGACTTATTGAAAATATTCAAAAACCAAAATGATGAGTATCAATCAGAGCATTTTATTATAACCTAGGTATTCTATAGCAGAATCAATTTTAAGCTATGTATATTTATTCCACATCTATTCTCTTTCCTCAGATTGAGTTGTTCAGTCATGTACAACTCTTCATGACCCCATTTGGAGTTTTCTTGGCAAAAATACTGGAGTAGTTTACCATTTCTTTCTCCAGTTCATTTTACAGATGAGGAAACTGAGGCAAGCAGGGTTAAGGGACTTGCCCAAGGTCACATAGCTAGTGGGTATCTCAGGCTAGATTTGAACTCAGAAAGATGAGTCTTCCTGATTTCAGGCTCAGCATTCTATTCATTGCACCACCTAGCTGCCCCATAAATAAGAGGGAAAAGTCAGTTCTTCTTAGTGATCATCACACACACACACACACACACACGTCCTGGAGTTATACTGTGAAAGGAAATTACCTTCCAGATGTTTGTTCTTCTCTCCAAAGATAAATTAATTGAGATTATATAAATAATTTCTATGAAAACATTGTATTATATGAAAATATTAAAAAAATATTTCTTATTTTATATAAGGGTATAAAACAGATTTGTTCTTTAATAAGATGGTAGGATTTAAGATTAGAAAGGACTTCCTCATTTTACAGATGAAGAAAACCAAGACCCAGGGAGGTTAAGTGATTTGGAGAAGGTCACACAGCTAAGTAGCCGAGCTAGGATTCTAATCCAGTTCTTCTGACTTCAAATTTATTGCTCTTTTTGACAATTTCCTCTACCCATTCTACTCTCTTAATCCTTTCCCTCCCCACAACCTCAAATCACATTGATTCTTCCTCTTACACTTGAGGCTTTTTGAGAGCTATGTGTAAGCAGGCTTCCAACAAAAGCCTGGAGTGTTTTACATACTGCTTTGCATGCAGAAGGAACCATGATGCCTAATTTGTAGAATTCCAGACTCTGAGACATTGCTGAGAACCTGTGCAATTGACAGAGCTGGTGTCAGAAAGAGGGAAGGAGGGGGAAAAAAAGGCTCTGGAAGCCAGCTGTGTCCCTGATTTCTACCTCGCCTACTCAGAGACTTTGGAGACTTTTCCTTGAGTGAGTTTAGGTCCTCTCTCTCAGTTTGAGCTGACATCTCATCTTGCTCCCAGCTAAAGAACTTATTCACATTTGTGTATATGTCAGCATATTCTAGTCTGTATAACATCCCTGATTTCTGTTTCCTGTTTTGCTTGGATAACTGCTCTTTTTTAATGATGATCTTTTGTGTAACCAGCATTTGGTGGAAAGGAGGTAAGCTGACAACTAAAGGCTTTCCTGCTGGTTAAGAGCAATCAAGGAAGAGACTTTCCTTTTGAACCTCTAGACCCCATGGCCCTAAATCGAGATAATTGAGGAGGGAAGATAAACATAATTCTAGTCTGACATCACTCTCAGAGGCTGAAAAAAGGAGCACTCAGCCTCAGAATGTTTCTGAGGCCTGCCTTCCTCCCCAGCCAACTTGCTGGGGAACAGGCACGCCACTGGTCTTGGAATCAGGAAGACTCATCTTCCTGAGTTCTAATCCAGCTTCAGTCATTTACTAGCTGTGTGACCTTGGGCAAGTCACTTAACCTTCTTTGCCTCAGTTCTTCATTTGTAAAATGAGCTGAAGAAGGAAATGGTAAACCACTTCCGTATCTTTACCAAGAAAGGTCACAAAGAGTTGGACAAGATTGAAAATGACTGAACAATTACTGTAACATATTATGTTATATTAAGTTATGTTGCATTATACCATATCACATTAATTATGTTACATTATATTATATTATGTAATTTCCTATTCTGTCCTATATCATAATATACATTTATACATATATAAAAATAATATGTATTTAAAAATTGGAGATCTCAGAGGGAAGGCGCTAAGAATAAGGAGGACTGAGAAGGCTTCTTGCAGACGGTGGGATTTGAAGGAAGTTAGGAAAGTCAAGAGGCAGTGATGGGGAGGGACAGTGCCAAGCATGGCAGATGGCTGGTGCAAATACTCTGATTCAGAAGATGGAGTGTCTTGTACAAAGAAGAGCAAGAAGTCCGGTGTCAGCAGATGACAAAATTCATGGAAGAGGGCATCAATATCAATGATAGGAGCACCCCCAAATCTGTGGGTCTGTCTGAAGCCTCTGGATCAACTGGACTTTGGTCATGAACTGTTGTGGCTGTTTTTGTGGCTGTGTCCCCAAAGGCTATGCCAACCAGGCAGAAGTTCTGGCAGGTTTTCCCATGCTTGGAAAGGGTTCAAATAAAGTCCCAGCAACAGATTATGTCAGCTCAAATTTGCAGATGACACAAACCTGTGAGGGTTCGCTAGCACATTGGATGAGAGTCAAGAGCAAAGATGGTCTTGAAAGGCTAGACTATTGAAATTTAGTATGGATATATTTGAAGTACTTACACTTGGTTTAAAAAAAAAGTCCGAGTCAGCTAGGTGGCACAGTGGATAGAATACCCACCCTGAAGTCAGGAGGACTGGAGTTAAATCTGGCCTCAAACCAAACAATTGACACTCACTAGCTGTGTGACCCTGGGCAAGTCACTTAACCCCAATTGCCTAACAAAAAGGAAAAAAAAAGTCAACTTCACAAGTATAAGATAGCAAAGGTGTACGTAGACAACAGTAAAAGATCTGAGGATTTTGGTAAACTGTAAACTTGATATGAGTAACTATTATTTTGGCATATTTTTGGAGGCTAAAAAAATTAATGTAATTTTGGGCTGCATTACAAGAGTACTAGGAGGATCCATCTGTGCTCTGCCTGGTTAAACTACACATGAAGTACTGTCTTCAATTCTGGGCAACATATTTTAGGAAGGGCATTGACAAACTGAAGAACATTCCTAGGAGAGCAACACCGATAGTGCAGGTCCTTGTGGCAATGGCACATGTGACCAAGGTGAAGAAAATGACGCTATTTGGCCTTTAGGAGAGAAAATTTAGAGGCAACTTTTGGCTTTACATAAGGAAAACATTCCTTCCAATTGGAGCCATTACAAAGTGGAATGGGCTGTCTCAGGAAATTTCTTCATTGAAAATCTTCAAGTAGGTATCACCTTTTATCTGACATGTTGCAAAGAAGTTTGGATTAAAAAGCTTATGAGATTTCCTGACAACTCCCAAATTTTGTGATTCTGGGACAGCTGACTTCAAGCTTCCCTAATTTCCTTCATAACTCAGCTCAAATCCCACCTTTTGCAGGAAGCCTTTCCAGGTTCCTCCTCCCCCCAAGCACTTTCACTTTATATCTATATCTATATCTATATCTATATCTATATCTATATATCTATCTATATCTATCTATCTATCTATCTATCTATCTCTATATATATATGTATATGTATATATATCTTACATGTACCCATTTATCCAACAATTAGAGCTCTCCAAAAACAGAAACAGTTGCCTTGACATGTAAGGGATATTTTGTCTTACTGAAGGTCATGAGGCAAAGTCTGGATAGCCATTTGTTGGGCGTATTATAGTGGGGGATCTTCAATCAGATTTGGATCACTCAGACTCAAAGGTCTCTTGACCTCAGCTTGAGCTGAGCCTTGCAAAAAGCTAGGGGTTCCAACAGGTGGAAGTGAGGTCAGGGGAGCATTTCAGGCATTGAAGACAGCCAAGGCAAAGGCCTGGATAGAGAAGATGGAGTGCAACACACACAAACCAAACAAAGCCAGTCTGGATGGAGCTTAGTATGTATGAAAGGGAATGAGGTATAACCAGCTGGGAAATACATCCTGGAGGCAGACTGGGAAGGAATCTAAATGCTTAAGTGTCCAATGGTCAAACTTGGACTTTAGGAATATCAATCAGGGTTCTGTGTGGAAGACTGAATAGACAGAAGAGGCTGGATGCAGAGAAACCAATTAGAAGGCTATCTTAATAGTCTTGAATAACTAGGGTAGTTGTGATTTAAGCAGACAAAAGGGAGATGGATACAAAAAAAATGTTGTGGAGATAGATAAATTTGGCAGTTGACTCGATGTGAGGCATGAGTTAAGAGGGGAGAATGACTCTTAGGTTGTGAATCTGGGTGATTGGAAGAATGATGTTACCCTCAACTGAAATGAAAAGTAATGGGGGGAGGAGGTTAGGAAGCAAACAGTTTTGAAAACTGACTTACTGGAATGCCAGTTTTTTCAACACTAGTCATTCATTATTCTGGAAAAGTGCCTATAGTCAACTACAACTGCTTTTCATTCCTTGATGACATCTTGCAAAACTTGTCTCATATCTAAAGCCTTTACCCTCTCCTCCTAATCCAAAAGTAGCAACCAAGTTCTAAAGAACTCTGTGATAGCCCCTTAGCTTCTGTTATCCTTCTCACTGAGTTTCCATAGAATCCTTCTGAAAAACCTGCGTTTCTGCTTTGGATCTTCCATTTTTGAGAACAAAGTCATTGTGCAACTATTCCTATCCCAATGGTACTTCTCTCATTGTTGACTCTGATGTCTCGACTATCTTTTTAGAAGTGTCAATGTCTTCAGTGATAGCTTGGAGCTCCTGCTCACAAAGGGTCAGAGTTTGGTTAAGAGTCATAGTTTTAGGGGCAGCTAGGTGGCACAGTGGATAGAACACTGGCCCTGGAGTCAGGAGGACCTGAGTTCAAATCCAACCTCAGACCAAACACTTGACACTTACTAGCTGTGTGACCCTAGGCAAGTCACTTAACCCCAACTGCCTAAAAAGGAAAAAAAAAAGAATCATAGTTTTAACTGAATATGGTGGCTCATGCCTCTAGTCTCTGTTGTTGGGGAAACTGAGGCTGGTGAACTACTTGAGCTAGGAAGTTCTGAGCTGCATTAGGACTAAAACCAATCAGATGCATACACTAAAACTGGTTTCAAAATGGTGAATCCCACACTGTCTAATGAGTGAAGAATCAGCCCACATCAGAAACAAGACACTTAAAGTGTATGTGCCATTTAGCAATGGGATTGGACCTATGAGTAGCTGTCGTACTTCTTGCCAGGACAAGATAGGGAGACTTTGAGTTTGAGGCTTAAAAAAGTCTCAAAAAAGTGGGGAAGGGGAGGAAAGATCAGTCTTTACACAGCCTAAAAACATTGATTTAACAGGTGTTGCTCTAAAAAGCGAGAATAACTAAACCAGATCAAGTACACACAAAGAAAATCCATGCTGAAATGCACACATTTTTTTAGGCAATTAGGAGTTGATTCTCAAGATAGCTAAAAGAGAAGAATAATGATAAATAGAATTTACATAGCAAATTTTAGTCTGCAAAGCTTTTTATATGTTATCTTGTTGGATCCTCACTACAATACTGTGAGATAAGTAATATTATTATCCCCATTTTACAGATCAAGAGACTGAGGTGGACAAAGGTGAAACGAATTGTCCAGAGTCACAAAACTAGTAAGTGTCTGAGGCTGAATTTGAACTTCAGTCTTCCTGACTCCAGGTCTATTACTCTATCCACTGAGCCCCCTAACTGCCCAAATGAAAAAAGAGGAGGAAAAAGAGGAAGAGAAAGAGGAGCAGGAGGAGGAGGAGGAGTCATAAACAACAATGTCTTCTATACTGTGCGAAATTATAGTTACTTCTTCTTTCAAAGTAAATCTTGAGTTAAAAACAACAATAATCCTTTAACATTTGTTCAGTAATTGATGTTCAGGGTCCTGCATATTTTTTTTTTCTAATAGCAAGGCTTATTAACCTCTTTTGTGTGACAGACTTTCTCAAGCAGTGTAGTAAAGCCTGTGGACCCCTTCTTATAATAACGTTTTTAAATGTATAAAATAATATATAAAGAACCACAATGGAAACCAATTATATTAGAATATAATTAGCAACATATTTTTTAAAGTTTGTAGACTCTAGGTTAAAAACCCCTAGTCTATTCTCTGTTATAATTTGAATTCCTATGATATTTTTCTTTCCCTTTATTTAATTTGTTGTTCATCCTTTGTTTATTTTATTGAGTGCTCAAGAAAAATGACAACTAATGAAGAAACAACATGATTTTTAAATAGAAAATCTTTCTTTAGATAAAGGAGAAGAATCAGAGGGTATTAGGGAGATATTAAATGTCATAATCACAGAAATTAGAGCTGGAAAGGACCTTAGAGATCACTTGATCTGAGTCTTTTATTTTATTTATTTCTCTTTAAAATTAGGTAAGAAGTATTTTTATTATGAACTCAACAGTCACCAACAAATATTAACATTTCCATATGTGTGGGTGTTTGTGTACGTAGAGAGAGACAGTGACAGAGATTCAGAGAGAGACAGACAGAGAGAGAGAGACAGGGACAGAGACAGACAGACACAGTAGGGGGAGAAAGAGAGAAAGAAGAAAAGAGAATCAGAGAAAGAACTGATAAATAAAAGTAAGTATAGAATAATTTTACAGATATATACCTATTCCTGTCTAATGGTAGCCATCTATAGGGTAGGTGGGGAGAAGAAAAAAAAATCATATGATAATTTTGTTGTATATTTGAAACTAATAGCAAGTTGTTCATAGTAGATTTGAAGTTTCATGGGTGATCATCTTTTTTTATTGTGCTGTTATGGAAATGCTTGTTTTATTCCATAAATTAAAAGTAAAATTAAAAGAGAGGATTGTATACGGAAAGTATGCATCACATTTAACAAGATAGTACCAACACTGCTCAGCTTGTTGCTTTCCCCTTCTAAACTTCCTTTTATGTGTTTTTAAATGTTTCATTGAAGCTCATTTCTTCCTTTTGTTTCCTTTTTTAAATTGCCATCACTAACAGTATTCCAACACTTCCCCTCCTCAAACACACCCCCATCAGCCCTCTTCCCCATATTTAAATAAAAGTTTTCCCTTGAAACAAATTAAGTATAGTCAAGCAAAACAAATTATGTTGTGTCTGTCAAGTTAGAAAGTACAAGTCTTATTCTCTACCTTCAGTCTTTTACTTCACTTCCAAAAGGTAGAGAGAATGTTTCATCATCCTTTTTCTGGAGTTGTGACTATTCATCACCTTTATCAGACTTCTTAAATCTTTCAGAGCTATCTTTTACAATGCTGTAGTCAATGCACAAATCATTCTCCTGGTTCTGTTCACTTACTTTACATCAGTTCATACAAATCTCCCCAGTTACAATGCTGTAGTCAATGCACAAATCATTCTCCTGGTTCTGTTCACTTACTTTACATCAGTTCATACACATCTTTCACTGAATCTGTCCCATGAGTCATGTCTTACAGTACCATCACATTTCATTACCTTCATATACTATAATTTGTTCAGCTACTCCACAACCCTAACTCACTTTGCCTCCAGTGTTTTTATTATAACAAAAAAGTGCTACTATAAATATTTTTTTGTGCACATGGATCCTTTCTGTCATTGCTCTCTTTGAGGTATAACTCTAATAGTGTAAGTTCTGGATCAAAAGGTGTGTGAGGTTTGATGGCTTTTAGGTGGCTTTTTAGCAGTTCTAAACTGCTTTCCAGAATGGTTGTACCAACATTTCCTCAGGGTGCCTGTTCTCTCACATCCTCACCAACAATTGCTATTTTTCTTTGTCATCTTCGCTAATCAAATGGTTCTGAGATAGAACCTCAGAGTTGTTTTCATTTAAGTTTCATTTAATTTTTAGTGACTTGAATATTTTATTAATATTATTATTAATACTAATAGACAACAATAATAACATTATTGATAGCTTGCATTTCTTCTTTTAAGAATTTCCTGTTCTTGTCACTTGACCATTTATCTATTGACAAATAACTCTTGTTCTTACATATTTCAAAAGTTCCCTGATATTTTGGGTATCAAACCTTTACTGAAAAAAATGTGCTACAAATATATTTTTCCCTAGTTAAGTGTTTGCCTTCTCATTTTAACTGCATTGATCTTGTTTATGCAAAAGATTTTAAATTTCATGTCATCAAAATTATACATGTTATCTTCTGAGATCCTCTCTGCCCCATTTGGTCCAAGAACTCTTTCCTTATCCATGGTTTTAAAATTTCCTTATGAGATAATCTTTTTTATATGGGTCACGTATCCATTTGGAGTTTATTATGGCAAAGGGTATGAGTTGTCACCTTATTTAGCCAATTCCTTTCCAATTTTCCCAGAAGTTTTTGTCAAATAGTGAGTCCTTACCCTAGTAGTTGGTGTTTCAGGGTTTATTAAACATAGTGCTATTATATTCAGTTGCTTCTAGATTTTTTGTACCTCATCTGTTCCAGCAGCCAATTTTTCTATTTTTCTACTTGCACCAAATTATTTTAATGATTACTGCTTTGTTGCATAGTTTGAGATCTGGTGCTTCTAGACCACATGCCTTTTCTTTTTCTTTTTTTCATTATTTCCCTTGAAATTTTTGACCCATTGCCAAGATTTGTAGTTTCCATCTGCCATATATATCTCTTTCTCTTCATTTAAACAGCCATAACTCTGATGCCATGCTTTGACTACTGCAATAGCCTTCTGGTTGATTTCCCTGCCTCCAATCCATCCTCTACTCAGATGCCAAAGTGATTTTCCTAAAGCACATGTTTAATCATGTCACCACTCCCTCCACCTCCAATAAACCAATGACTGCCTATTACCTCCAGGATCAAATTCAAAATCCTTAGTTTGTCTTTTAAAGCCCTTCACAGTCTGGTCTCTTCCTACATTCCCAGTTTTCTTCTACTTGACTCCTCACCCCATCCTTCATAAACCAGAATCACTTATCTACTTTCTATGCCTCATACATGACACTCAATTGTCTTGACAACCTCATGCCTTTTCACTGATTATCCAGCATGCCTGGAATGTTCTCCCTCCTTGCCTCTACTTACTGGCTTTTCTGGTTTTCTTCAAGACTCAGAACAAATCCTGCTTTCTTCAAGAGGCCTTCCCTCTTCTCCTTCCACCAAAGCAAGTGCCTTCCCTCTGAAATTACCTCACATCTATAATGTGTGTGTATTGCATATACATGGTTGTTTGCTTATTTTCTCCTCCATTAAAACATGAGTTCTTTGAAAGCAGGGACACTATTAAATATTTACTATATAATAGACACTACATTAAGCATGGGGGATGCAAAACAAATAGTCTTTGCCCTAAAGAAACTCATATCTTATAGAGGCATGCAACATATCTGCACAAAAATGGATAGAAAATAATTATAAAAATAAATGTAAGATAAATTGGAGAGGGATATTCGCAACTGGAGTATAGAGAAATCTCTCATGTGGGCATGGCATTTTAGCTAAGCATTGAAAGGAACTAAGGATTTTAAGACGTGGGGGTAAGGAAAAAGTGCATTCCAGGTATGAGAGACAGACAGCTATGCAGAAACAGGGACAGGTGATAGAATGTCATATTTGACAGCAAGATCAGTTTGGCTGGGCTTTAGGGGGTATGAAGGCAAGATTACAAGCCTAGAAAGGTAGGCTGGAGCTATATTATGAAGGGCTTTAAATGTCAGGTGGAGATGTTTGTATTTGATACTAGAGAAGACTAAGGTTCATTAAGCAGGAAGAAACATGGTCAGAACTGGGCTTCAGGAATATCAGTCTAGCATCTTTGTGTATGGTATGGAAAAGGGAGAGACTTGAGGCAAAAAATGCCAATTAGGAGGGTATTGCACAAATCTAATTGATTGGTGATGAAGGTCTTAGCTAGAGAGTTGGTCGTGTGAATGGAGAGAAGTAGCTAGATGCAAAAGATCTTGTAGAGAGATACCTGTTGAAACTTGTGACTAATTAAATAAATGAAATTAAGTAGATTGAGGAGTCAAGGATGACTGAGATTGGGAAAAAGGGTGACTGGGAGAATGGTGGCACCATCAAAATAAATAGATTAATTTAGAAGAGGGTGGAATTTGGGGAAAAAAATAATGAATTCTGTTTTCAACTTGCTAAGTTTGAGATGCACAAGGAACTATCAGCTCCACATTTTTGATAGGCAGTTGGTAATATGAAAATGAAGCTCAGGAAAGATACTAGGTCTGGATATATAGATCTGGAAGTTACCTGCACAGAGATGATTATTGAACTCATAGGATTCACCTCCTTCAAGAATGAAGTCAAGTTCCAGAAATGGCATGGAAAGCCTTCTTGAAATAACCACTACTGATATTCTCTTTGAATATCATATAAGCTGTTTTCAATTCAATAAAAATACACACACAAGTATAACATAAATTATAATATCCCAGCTTCTGAAGCATCAATGTGCTTTTAAACACCCTGGACTTTTTCTATTCTTGTCGGGAAAAAGCTAGGAGATAAATCACTCAAAGGTATAATCAGTAACGTCAATCTGATGGATAAATGAATACAGGAATGTCTTAATGATCATCACATTCCACAGAGGGTGGACGTATACACATACTTTCCTCATAATAACACTGAGAGGTAGCTACTACAAGTATTATCCCCATTTTTACAGGTTAGGAAACTGAGACTCATAGAATTTACATGATTTTGCCTGAGGTCACAGTGCTAGTGACAAAGCCAGGATTGGAACTCCAGTCCAACACCCTTTCTATTACAACAGATTGGTTACATTTAGAGGGGCTTCTCACTAGAGGAAATCATTGGAAGGTGATTTTTCTAGACAAAATATGAGATTCTAGTATTTCAACTACATGCAATTTGATAAAGAAATTCAAGATCTGTAAAGTGGGAGAGTTGGACAAGATAACCTTTAAGGACCCTTTTAATTCTAAACCTATGATCCCCAGATTTTTCTGAACACTGAAGACTTGGTAGATGTTGTCAAGAGGGAAAATGCCTTGTGATCTATGAGGGCCTTCAGCTGCTTCAATAATTAAAACTTCTTAGATGGATTTGCATCAAACCATGAAAATAGTTTCACATAAAGCACATCAACTATATGGCCACTGCCCTCTGAGTAAATAAATACATGTTATGCATCCAAGGCAATAATTAATTGCTGTCTCCTAAGGAATACATTCACAACTTTAAAAGACAGCTTTTTGAACACAAAACATTGGAGAGGAAATAGATCATATGCATAAACTCAGGAGGTGGTACATGTGCCATAAAAAGAAAAATGTTGGTAGAAGAGATCAGCAATTTTCAGGAGAAAATATTTTAAAAGAGCAATAATGCATCACATGGCCTCAGGTAATTGTATGCAAATGAGCAGCATATGGTTAATAAGCATTATGAACTAGAGCTATTGTTATTATATTAAAGAGGTAATTAGATATTAAGAAGACATTATATATATGTGTATATAAGGTAAATTGGACTTTACAGGTATCACTAGGAAATGGTACAATGTGATGCAGCAGAGTTAATCTGCCTTGTACATATGCAGGAATCCAGCTCTATCAATGTTAAGCTGTGATAACATTTGCACTAGCTAAGCTGGAGTGCAAACCTAATATCCACTTAAGTTCAAGTTTTCCAGGTTTCTTTGAAACTGTCTGGTGCAATGGAAAGAACATGAGGTCTAGAGTCAAAGGAACAAGGTTCAAAACCCAGCTCTGCTACCCATTACCTGTATAACCTTGGCTAAATCCCTTAAACCAGGGGTGGGCCTTGAGACCCCATCCCTGAACCCTCTGCTCCATTTTGCTTACCTGTAAAATTCCAGGATTGAACTAAATGACCTCTAGGGTTTCTTTCAGCTCCAAATCTTTATCTCAGTCGATTTTATAGATGAAGAATTTAGGCTCAGGAAGGGCATAAAAAACAGATCACTTGTCTGAACTTTCAGTGTGCTTTCCACTACATCAGGGAATACATTTTCCTTTGAATGGGAACCACAGTCCTATGAAAGGAGTAGTCAAGGTATGTATTATCTTGCCTATTTTACAGTTAAGAAAGCTGAAGCTTTAAGAAGTCAAATTCAGGATCCCCGAGCTGGGAGAGCCAGGACCGTGATTCAGTCTTCAGATTCTTGGGCCTAAATTCTTTTTCACTACAGGATGAAAAAGTATCAGGAAACATGCAAATTCCTTAGAAACGAGTCTCTGTTTATTATCATTATAGGCATGAATCATGGCTCTAGAGTGAGAAGGGAACTTAAAGGACATTTAGTCCTCCACTGCCATTTTACCGATAAGGAAACTGAGGGTCAGCAAGATTAAAGTGACTAGCTCAAAGTCACACAAATGGCAAGGGGTAGGGGATGCATTTGAATTCAGTGATTCTGATTCCAAGTCTAGAGGAGGCAGAATTTTCTGAGGAAACAGGATGACATCCTGCGTGTGTGTAGACACATATCCTACATCAGGGTAGTCACCAAAGACAAAGAAATATGGATGTGCGTGTATATATGCACCTTTATGCAGAATTTTCATGAAATGCATCTGGAAAAAGTTCTGCTTTAGAGCCCCTGGTGGAGATTTCTCAGTAGGCTTTAGGAAGATTAAGCAGAGTTTAAGGGGAGAGTCCCGTACATCTGCTTCTCTAGGAGTCGATTGGGGTCTCCTTTCTCACTTCTCCAACTTCCCTCCTCCTCTTCTTCCCTTTTCCTAAGACTAGATTAAGCCTCTTTTTTACAAGCAAATGCTGACTCCTGTGAGTCCTGAAACCAGTCATGCCTTCTTCCTGCGCCCTTGAAAGTCACTGATTTAACAGTTTATTTTTGCTTTTCTTCTTCAGCTAAATAAAAGTTGTCCTCGGGACCAAAGGAGCTAAGGCTCTAGACCCTACCGGATGCTAGTTAAGCGTCCGTTCCTGAGCTATCCTCAGCCGCGCTTTTGGTTCCAGAGTTCAGTTTGAGCTTCCAACTTCCCTCTCAGATAGGAAGGAGATTAGAGAGAAGTCTGGACCCTGCACTGGAAAAGAGGACGCTCTCCTTTTAGAGAACAAAGCAGTTTTGTATGGACAGGTAGAAGTGGAAGCAATGAAAATCCCTCTTCCGTCTCGGCTGCAGAACAGAAGCGGGATGAGCATGAGGCAGGGGAGAAGGAAGTGTTGAATTCGTATCCATACCAGATTATGTATTAGGAAGTTGTATTGGGTATGAAATTGCGCAATTGTAAACAGATCTCACTGATAAGACCAAGATTTGTCCCTTTGTTGGAAAGAGGAGGAAGAATATTTTATGAATTGTTGCAGTGTGGTGGAAAAGGAGCAGGGCGGGGGTGGGGGGGTGGGGGGGAGAAGAAAAGATTGATGAATGAGCTGTGTGCTCTGAAGTGGAGTGTGCGCGCGCGATAGAAGGGACTTGCATAATTTCCCGCTGGTGCAACTGGAAATTGATGTTTTTATTCCCAAAGACTGACGAACTAAAATAGGGAGGTGGTGGGCTAGTAGCGGCCAGGGTGAGCACAGGGGTAAAGGAGAATTGAGATGCCCTGCCCATTGAGGAGAAGAGCCGGAACGCTTAACAGTTCCTGCTGTCTCCAGATGTTCTGCTGAGGGACTAGCGGGAGCCCCAGCTCCACCCTTGCAGCAATGATGCAAAAAGAACAAATCACCGACGTGGAAAAAAAAGGGGGGGTTGGCACCAGGCGATAAGCAGCCACTGAGACGGGAGCGCCTTTCCGGGGAAAACAAATCCAGCATAAATAATTGTGACCCGCTCGCGGTCCTTGCAGACTCCTCACCTACAAACCTTTGCGAGCGTTAGGAAAAAGGAAAGGGAGGGGAAGAGAGAAGCAGGGCTAGAAAAAAAGCAGCCCCGGGACAAACATTGAGTCCTGGAAGGACAGTCAGACGGAGACAGAGAGATAGGGAAGGGTACCGAGGACAGAAGGAAGGTAGGGTCAAAAGAACGAACGAAAGGAGGGACTGCTGAAGGGAAGAAAAAAAAGACAAAGTGTACTGAGGCAGCAAGGGACTCGAGAAGGAAGGTAGACGTTAAGTGAAGAGGGCAGGGTGAGGTGGGGGCCCAATGGGCAGCACGCGTTTCCCTGGTGGGGCTTTGCCCGCCTGGACAGCTGCCACCGGTAACTCCAGTCCTTGGTGGCCTTCGGCCAGCAGCCCCACGGAGGCCCCCAACGCTAGCCTGTATGTCTCGGGGGGTGACAGTCGCAACGAGGAGCTGGCCAAGCTGGAGATCACCGTGCTGGCTGCCACTTTCGTGGTGGCTGTGCTGGGCAACAGCAGCGTACTTCTGGCCCTGCACCGCACCCAGCGCAAGACGTCTCGGATGCACCTCTTCATCCGCCACCTCAGCCTCGCCGACCTGGCCGTCGCCTTCTTCCAGGTGTTGCCCCAGCTGTGCTGGGACATCACCTACCGCTTCCGCGGCCCCGACGGCCTGTGCCGCGTCGTCAAGCATCTGCAGGTCTTCGCCATGTTCGCCTCGGCGTACATGCTGGTGGTGATGACCGCCGACCGCTACATCGCGGTGTGCCACCCTCTGAAGACTCTGCAGCAACCTGCCCGGCGCTCCCGGGTCATGATCACCGCCGCCTGGGCGCTGAGCTTCGTGCTCAGCACGCCCCAGTACTTCATCTTCTCCATGATCGAGGTCAACAACGTCACCAAGGCCCGCGACTGCTGGGCCAACTTCATCCAGCCCTGGGGGCTCCGCGCCTACGTGACCTGGATGACCGGGGGCATCTTCGTGGCCCCGGTCATCATCCTGGGCACCTGCTACGGCTTCATCTGCTATCACATCTGGCGGAATATCCGCGGCAAGACGTCCACGGTGAAGAGCAAGGAGGAGGAGGAAGCGGCTGTCGGCGCCTTGCGCAAGGGCCTTTTGTCGGCCTCCTGTGTCAGCAGTATCAAATCCATTTCTCGGGCCAAGATACGCACGGTGAAGATGACTTTCGTGATCGTGACAGCCTACATCGTGTGTTGGGCGCCCTTCTTCGTGGTCCAGATGTGGTCTGTCTGGGACCAGCAGTCCTCTTGGACAGGTAAGTACCTGGGGGTGGCCGAAGGAAGAAGGGAAGAGAGAGAGAGACAGAAACAGAGAGACAGAGAGACAGAGACAGAGAGAGACAGAGACAGAGAGACAGAGTCAGAGACAGAGACAGAGAGACAGAGACAGACAGAGAGACAGAGAGTGAGAGACAGAGAGAGACAGAGAGACAAAAGGAGAGACAGACAGAGACACCGAGGCAGACAGAGACAGAGAACCCAGATAGAGAG
>NW_020950098.1:6473189-6563623 GCF_900497805.2 Vombatus ursinus
GAGACACCGAGGCAGACAGAGACAGAGAACCCAGATAGAGAGAAATAAACAAAGAGACAGAGAGGGAGTGAGAAGCAGAGGGTGAGAAACAGAGACACATATAGACTGATAGAGAAACAGACAGATACCAAGATAGACAGACACAGAGAGACGGAGAAATATATACAGAGAAAGAGACAGACAATAGAGAATGATAACTGGAACAACAGTGGTGTGCCAAGAAAATAGGGACTCAAGGTTTTTCTCTAGGCTGGTGTTTTTCCCCCAGCTTTCTTTCCCAGCAAGTAGAAATGTGTATTGAAATATTTCAATTTCCAGAAGGAAATATTTATAGAATTTTCTTGAACAGATAGTCTAGGCTCCCAGAAAGCAGTCTTTTTTTCTCTTTTTACTGCTCTGATTTTGGAAGGAAAATTTCAGTTAAAATCTTTAATGTACCAGGTAACCTGAAAAACCCAGAGTTAACATCTCTCATCATCGAATATGTAATAATTTATACAGGCTTAAACAGAAAATCAAATAGCCTTAGGAATTTTGCAAAATTCATTCCCATGTCTCTCTCATTGGTTGGTAAAAGTCCTGAAACATTCTGGTAAATGAGATTATTCATGAATTTTGGCTGCAACAGGTTGTTGGTGCTGGAACACCATCACTGCTTGAAACTTCCATGGAGACTTAAAAGTTTTACGGGAATCATCTGACATCCAGGCTTATGTTCTTTAAAATGAATGCATTAGATAATTCAGTATGAGGTCTCTCCCAAAGCATTTATCTCCCCAAATTCTGAATCTTTTCACGAAGCCTGGGCTTTGATTTGAGGTTTAACTTAGTTCTCCTTTCTTCTACAAGTCCATTTTTGAAATGCTAATAGGTGTGATTGTCGAGTCTTTCAAAAAGGATTTTGACCATAAGAGGAAAAAGAGTTACAGATCTTTTATATCAAGCTACTGCATTGGTGTACTGCACTTGTCTGATAAATGTACCAGGTGAGAATCCATAGAATTTTAAAGCTGAGAAGGATTTTAGAGATCATTTGGAATCATTCTCACTTAACCCTCAAGATTCTGGTAGAGGAAATAGAGACCTAGAGAGAGGGAGTGATTGCCCAAAGTCACAGTTGTAACATGTAGAAAAGTCAGAATGTGAACCCAAGTCTTCTGAGTGCTCCAGATTCTGTGTACTTTCAAGGACACTACCTTGTATCTTTATCCTCTAACCTCTTTCCAAAATGGTGACACTAATTTCATTTAACTTCTTCTTCTAGATATTCAGGCCTCGTTAGCTATTCTTAAACTTTGAAAAAAATAATTCTACTCATTATTAAGGAAAAGATTTTTTTTCAATTCAAATGTTTTACCCAAGACTTTGTAGGCAACAAATATAATTACAAGGAAGTAGATGTCTTTTTTTTTAATGGGGCATGTTAAAATGTATATCCAACATACTAAGGAGTTACATTTTTCCAGCAAATTATTCTACAAAATGTGTTCTAAATAAATGAGAAATAACAGAAGACATTAAAAAAGCTTTTCTTTTATAATTTACAGGCTGTGACTACTGTGGACTCTTAATATTGCCAACCAAGTATGAAAGCAGGCCTAAACACTGTATCATCAAAAGCAAAATGCAATTATGAAAAGACCTTTTTATATACTGCTAAGACACTAGACCATGAGTCAGGGTTCATTCTTTTTGCCACAGCTTCAGACCTTGATAGTAATCCCTGAAGAGAAGGGACAGTATTTTTATATTCAAAGAACAGCATTATATATTTGTGTTGGCATAGTGAGTCCAAATTTGAACAGTCAAGAAAAATTTATGTTAGTACATATTTTTTTCATTTTAAGAAAAGGAATAGTATTCATACAAGAGTCCTTTTGCAAAACATGAAATATATATAACATACCGACAATGTGATAAATAGGAGATCCTCTAAGCCAACCCATCCATCTTACAGATGAGAAAACCAAGAGCCACGATGGTTGACTAATCCAAGGTCATGTAGGTCTCTTGTTATAGTAATAGCATTTATTTAGGTCAACAAGTGTCAGGTAGGATCAGAGAACTATGATTAAAAAAAAATCTGTTTTGAAAGTTTTCTATTTTCTAACAAGTGCTCTTAACAGAATTTAACTTTTTAAACCTTATTACTCAAGATTGTCTAATAGTAACTTATTGTATGCTGGTAAAGAAGAAGAAATATAATTGTACTATTTATATCCTGCAAAATTCTAGTTTAATAGGATCATCTTTGATGTTAGATTATTTTTAAGTACTAAATACTGGGCTCGTTTCTGCAGTCATTGCTGGAATCATTGGGATAAATGTGAATGTATAGACTCGGTTATTTTGTTGTTGTTAGCCATTTTCAGTTGTGTCTGACTCTTATGACCCCATTTTGGGATTTTCTTGGCAAAAATAGTGTAGCGTTTTGCCATTTCCTTCTCCAACTCACTTTACAGATGAGGAAACTGAGGCAAACAGGGTTAAGTGACTTGCCCAGGCTCACACAGCTAGTAAGTGTCTGGGGCTAGATTTGAACTCAGGAAGATGAATCATCCTGACTCCAGATCCAGCACCCTACCCATTACACCACCTAGCTGCAGTTATCTCTACTTTCTCATACATCATCAATCACTTCTTCTCCATTAACTCTTTCCCATCTCCCTATAAATATGATCTTGTTTCCTTAATGCCATTAAGCTGCCTTAGACTCAATTATAGGGTCCTAAAATTTCATTGAGAGGGAATTCCTTTCATTGATTCATTGATTTAACAAAATTACTGTGCAAGGCATTTTGCTAGGTGCTGTTTGTAATAAAAAGATGTGGAAGGCATGCTAATCATTGTTTTTGATCCTCATCATAAGCATTCATGGAATCATAGTATATAGATTGGAAGAGACCCGAGAGGACAAGTTCAGCCCATACCTGAATAATAATCTCTTTCGATGTCTAGTGTTGGGCAGCTCCCAAAGCAGTCCATTCCACTGTAATTGTTTTGATATTTTTTTCTCCCATCAAGCTGAAATCTGCCTCTCAGTAGCTTCCAGCTATTATTACCAGTTCTACCCTCTTACTCCAAGTAAAACAATTCTATTGTACTTCCCTAGAGCATCCTTACAAATTCTTGAAGACAGCTATATTGCCTCCCCACCATTGTCCTTAGCCTTCTCTTTTCCAGACCAAGTTCCTTCAAATGATCCTCAAATAGCATGGTTTTCTATCTCCTTATCACTCTGCTTAAATAATTTCAGTAATTTCAAAAGACATTCTATTTGCTTCCTGGTATCTCAATTAGGGAACTATTTTATAAACGAGTCAAGATGCATGCAACACTCTCTCCCTACTGATCACTGGACAACACTGTTAGTGGTCCATTTTAATAGACTGCTCCACTTCCCCACAAATTATTTAATAGATATTATCAAGTGATTAAAAGTAATTAATTAAAGCAATTAAAATTGAAGATTACTGTCAAGTAATTAAGATGTAGCTTTGTCATTTAAGCACTCAAAGCAGGGATTCTTAATCTGGGGTATGTCAACTTTTAAAAATATCTTCACAATGGTATTTCAGTATTGTTTGTTTCCATTATGAATCTATGTATTTTATTTTATTTATTTTAAACATTACCCTGGGAAGTAATCCATAGATTAACAAAGTGACCCATGACATAAAGAAGGTTAAGAATGCCTATTCTTTTTTTTTTTTTTTTTTTTGGCTAGGCTAGGTTAAGTGACTTGCCCAGAGTCACACACAGCTAGTAAGTGTTATGTGTCTGAGGTCGGATTTGAACTCAGGTCCTCCTGACTCCAGTGCCAGTGCTGTATCGACCACACCACCTAGCTGCCCCGAGAACTCCTATTCTTAAGGATCATAAACCAATTGAATGCAATACAGCAAATATTTATGAAAAACCTGATGTGTGTAAGGCTCTGTGCTTAGGCTCTAAGGATACAAATATCATGGTCTCGTTAATGTAGGTATACCCTCCATGAGTCCAGATTGCAGCCTATCCACACCCTATGCAATTCTTCCTGTCTTCCTGGCTTTCTTTTTGTATTTGTTTCCTTCGTTAGTATATCAACATGTTGGTATTTGCATACAGTCTAGAAACTGCACAATTCTTGGCACCATCTCAATACTAGTAAAATAATTCAGTTTTACTTTTTGCACAGATTCTGAAAACCCTGCCATCACCATCACGGCTTTACTGGGCTCCCTGAACAGCTGCTGCAACCCCTGGATTTACATGTTTTTCAGTGGCCATCTTCTACAAGACTGTGTACAGAGTTTCCCCTGCTGTCGAAAAATGAAGCAACCATTGAGCAAAGAAGATTCTGATAGCATGAGCAGAAAGCATACTTCCTTCACTAACACCCGAAGCCCCACAAATAGCACTGACACCTGGAAAGACTCCCCTAAGTCATCCAAGTCCATCAGGTTTATTCCCATTTCAACCTGACTCCACTATGCAGTGAGAGTTTTTTGAGTGATAGTGGAAAACTTCAGGTGGGTGAAGCCAGGCGTCATTGGAGCATAAGAAATGTCTGAAATACAAGTTAAGTGTACAGTACTGTATTTCTAGAGAGCTTCTCTCACTGATGTGAACAAAAGCTGTAAATAATTTTGTAGGAACTGTTATCAAAAACTCACTTTGCTGAAATATGGGAAAGTGATTCCCTCCTGGCAGAATTGAAGTCATTTTTCTAAAGGAAAAAAAATCATAGTAAAATACCTCCCTCCACCCATTCCTCCCTTCCCCCTTCCCACCCCTCTTGGCTTTATTCTTTTCTATTTGTTCCCAAAGTAACTAGTGCATGGTCAGTTTAATATAATATTCATTTAATTTAGAGGCACCACTTTTCCCTGAAAGGAATTAGAAAAGGCTTCAAAGGAATCAGTGCTTCAGGCAACTGAGAATGTCGTCTCTGCTGGCATGGGAGTAAGTTGAAGACAGATATCCTAGGTCCTTCCTATCAGCCTTATGCAAAAATGGAGAAGGTTTATTTTTACTGCCTTTGTGCATAGGACCACCACTATGCAACTTGGGACCAAGAACTATAGAACTATGAACAGCTAAAGCCCTATACCAGGGAATAAAGCTTACTACATTAACATATTTCAGACACTTTCCCCAGTAGAAATGGAAAATGATGGCCGTCTTGTGGTGTTTTCATATATAAAGAAATTCCTAAAAAACATTTTTTTAAAAGTTACAAGAGTAGGGATTTAGAGCGGGAAAGGATTTCAGAAGTCATTGAGTCCAACACCCTGCTTCTTTTTTTTTTTAAACAGATAAGCAAAATATGACCAAGAAAAGTTAAGAGACTTGCCCAAAATCACTCAGATACAAAGTGGCAAAACCAAGATGATTTGAACCTCAGACCACACACTAAGCACACTTTTTTGTGCACCAAACAGAAACAAAGAGATTTCTGTAATGTATGGGAACCTGGTACTTTTGGTCTTTGCTTTTTTCAAATAGTAAGGTTCAAAGTTTTTGAAAGAATAACACAGAATATGGATTTATTCCCCTGATACTGAAATTGCCTTGGCCTTTGCTTTTGGCCCCAGACCCCTCTTGTCATTTGGCATTTTCATAGTACTGGTGCACTCAGAGCCATACTGTTTATTTTTGTCCACTAATATGGATGGTTTAGTGTCTGGGCTACCAAAATTCTAAAATGCAAATATAGCTCTGCTGATTCATCGGGAAAATGTTTCCAATGGGCAGGAAAATGATTCATTTTGAAGCAAAGTCTTCTGGCTTAAGGTAAGAAATGCTTACCTTTGGAGACAGGTGATTTAAAGGCCTAAACCATCCATTTAGTTGATTTCTGAACAAAGGCAAATTCTAATTTGGCTTTTTCTGTTTACATAGCATCTATAATTAGGGGAGCTCAGTGTGCTTTTTAGCCCATTATGTTTGCCTCCTACCTTCCTCATGGAAATGATGCCAGGGTTTTATGATATTTACGGTGTTATGAAACACTGTAAATACTTCGGGTTCCTTAGAGGAGATAATATTTGCTGTTGACATTATTGTTGTATGTGAACTTGTGTGTTTTGTATGAGGAAATCTATTTTTCCCTCTTTAAATATAAGGCACTAGGGCATAGGGGGCAGGAAGCATGCCTCTGGGGGAAAATTGTCATCTTGCCTCCTCTTCATTCCCCTGAAATTCCAAATCCTTTATTGTTTTACTCCCAGAGATGCTGTGTATTATGAAAAAAAAAAAAAAAACAGAGGAAGGGATGTTGCGGGGAGGGGCAGTGAGTGCAATTTATGCATGCCAACCCTTAAGTTATCACAGTTTGGCTTTCTCAAAGTTATGACTGTTTCTTTAAATAGTTGCTTTCAAGCAGGTGGGTGTATACTTTGAAACTACCCCACAGGTGAGAACACTATGTAACAAGACCCTATTCAAACTTCAGTAAATATAAAGCCACCATTTAAAAATTTTATTGGAATTTAATGCATTTTGGAGAGAGAGAGAGAAAGAACAAACATTTACACAAGCAAAATAAAATAGAGGATTAATATATAGCACTTTTCTTGGGAGGGAGCAGTATAAGCTTTGCTTGAACTAAATTCCACTCTATAATAACAAAGTGATCTGGGATCTTTCAATGTAGGCTCTATTTTAACACATTTATACATGTAGATGTAATACACTCCCTTCCCCTAAACAAGAAAATCTAATTTGGATTCTGCCTTCCAGGAATATGAAAGAAATAAAAGACATAGGTCAATTTATGCAGTATAGTTCTACTTTTCTCATGAAGCAATACCATATAATGGAAAAGTGCTAGACTAAAAGTCTAGAGATCCCAGTTTTAATTCTGGACAAGTCAATCAAGCTCTGTGGTCCTAAGGTTCTTCAGTCATCTCAAAAGTACTGCCTGGCTGCTCCATAATTATGTGCCATGATAATAACAGCTCACAGCTATGTAGTGCTGAGAGGTTTAAAAGCATTTTCTTCACAGCTCTCCTTCTGAGGTCAGTAATATAGGTATGTTCATCCTCAGTGTGTGTGTGTGTGTGTGTGGGGGTGGGTGAGGGTGTGTACCAATTCAAACAAGACAGGCAGAGAACAGCAAGCAGAATATTATCACCTAGAGGACTACAAGGTGTCCCAAAAGTCTTAGTGCAGGTTTAAGCTATTAAGGCTTGAAGCCATTAAACTATTAAAGTTTATAATAGGATTAAAACTGCACTAAAATTTTAGGGACACCCTACATTAGCTATTTTCCAAAAAAAAAAAAAAAAAAGATTCAACAACATACCCTTTTTGGCCTGAGCAATTTGCTTGTGATTGGAGTACAGACTGAAGACTTGGAGGCAAAGAACAAATTCATTGTTTTGGTTTGAGGGGGAAGAACAAACATATTTGTGATATCCATTTGGACATGGAGGATGTGCTATTTTATTCACAGGAGGAACCTATGTTTGGGGACATTTATCTAAGGAAACTTTGAAATAGCTAAATTAATAAATAGTGAGGAGGTATGGCATGATGGATAGCCTCAGAATCAGAAAGTCCTGGGTTCAAGGGCCTCTGATACATACTGGTCATGAGACCTTAGGAAAGTCATCAAACCTCTCAGTGTCCCTGACAATTGTCCCAAATTTAGGAGTCATAGAGAAGGTGTAGAATTATATTTGTAAAGGGAGTTTTCCTCCCCAGGTGATCCCTGCAAGCCAGGTGGTGCAGTAAATAGGATGCTGGGCCTTGAGTCAAGAAGACCTGAGTTCAAATCTAACCTCAGAAACTTATGGACCCTGTGACCCATGTCAGTTTCTTCAACTTAGCACAGTGATTAGCATATAGTAGGTTTAATAATAAAAGTTTATTCCCTTCCCTACACTGATGAAATCATTGATCTAGACAAATGTATGTGTATGTGTAAATATGCATGTAAAATTCCTTTATTCTCTTTTATCGATTAATATTTAGGAATTATATGTAGAATATTTAGGAGTTATATTAATATGTATATATATATAATTCAATGAACTTTTGGGAGATACACACATATGTGCAGATGATATGATAAATCTTATGATACTGTTGTGATAAATACATATTGTGTATATGTGTATAGTTATACATATATATTAGAAAGAAGCCTTGTGGGCAAGAACAAATTCATTGTTTGGGGGAAGGGGATGTGTATGTGTATAGTTATTTGGTGATTAATCAAAATCTTGAGCATTTGTAAGTTTTATAACTGTCAAAAAATCTTGAGTCCTACCTGTTATAGATTTAAATGAAACTGCTTGGTTTATTAATATATTTGTCCTACATAGTAAATTTCTGTCAATATCAAAGAAGTCTTACAGCATTATTGAAGAGAGGTTGCTTTTTTTAAGTAAAAAAAGAAGAAATGATTATATTTAGTAGCCCTATTAACCTCCCCCACTCCCCCAAAATGCACAAACATCTACTTACTATTATTTCCCAGAATGTCTTTTAACCTTGTATTATCTATCTAAAAATTATTTAATGAACACTTCATGCTTTTCAAATGGAAGAGCATGGCTTTCTATAGCCTAAATGAGTTCTTAGAAGCATAAACAGGACTTGCTTCTCTCACTGAAGCATAAATAGCACTTGTCTCTCACACTGAAGCATAATATGAAAAGTACTTAAAAAGAACTGAGTCTGACTTCCCAGCTTGAAGGTCATAAATCAAGCTTGTACAAACCTATGTGAAACAAGTTCCAAATGGGGACCATGTTTGCCAGGTACTGGGCAGAAGCCTAATTGAATTCATGATCAAGGGAAGAGATGGTGGATACAAGGTGGTACAAGGTGGGTATGGTTGTAGACTTGGGATCCTGAAGACTTGAGTTCATCTGACTCTTTGTGACCCCCATTTAGGGTTCTCTTGGTAAAGATACATTTCCTTTGCTGGTTCATTTTACACACGAGGAAACTAAGGCAAACAGGGTTAAGTGACTTGCTCAGGGTCTCACAGCTAGTAAGTGTCTGAGGCTAGATTTGAACTCATGAAAAGGAATCTTCCTAACACCAAGCCCAGAGCTCTATCTGCTGTACCACCTAGCTGTCCCAGACACTTGCTAGCTGTGTGACTTAGTCTCTCTTAACCTCAGTTCCTTCATCTGTAAAATGGGGATAATAATGCCTACCTCCCAGAATTATTGCAAGGATCAAATGAAAATAATCATGTAAAGCATTTTACAAACCTTAAAGCGCTATGTAAATGTTAGTTATCATCATCATCATCTTGACATCATCTACATGAATTTGTCAAACATGAGGTCTGACTTCACACTCCTTGCATGAGTTTTATGTATATGGAACTCTTGCTGATTTCAGAGAAAATTCTATGCATGTAAGAAATTGCCTGCAGTAATACAGAAGCAGATATATATTTCATTATTGCTAAAAATCAATTGCTATCTTAGTTCTTATATTTTGTCATCCACACACTAACTCTTGCTACAGTGATACATAGTCTAAACAAGAAACTAGCCTTACACTTATGTTTTTTAAGTGTTTAAAAGAGTGAATAAATATACTTTTTCTGTTAACTATTCAAGAAAATGAATGTAAAGTAAACCTGTTGGTAAAACTGATAACAAGAAAGTAAATAAGTCTCAGTTATTGTGAAAATCCAAATATATTATTGTAAAGAGAAAACAGTGAACATGTTTATCCTTGTATCAAAGTGATTTTGATATTTATATGTCTTACAAGGTATTGTGGCTAATACAAGTAAATTTCTAATATCTCAGCATTTCCTTTTCTCAACTATTCTATCAAACTTTTTCCTTCAGCTAGTGTAGTAAATTTTACAGGAAAAGTTTATATATTAGGGAATTGGGGGGGAGGGAGCTAGAGGAAACAACCGTAAGTTATGAGTCATGGAAATTTTGCAGAAGCTTCAAGGCATAGTAGGTATCACATCAGTCATGAAAGAAGACCTTTTTTAAATCCCATCTCAGACATGTCTTGCTATATGACTCAGGGCAAGTTATTTAAGCTCCCTGAGCTTCAATTTCCTTATCTATAAAATGGGGATAATAACAGCATATGTCTCACAGAGTTGTTGTGAGGGCCAAATGAGATAGGGTATGTGAGGCATTTTGCAAACCTTAAAGTGATATGTAAATGTTAGCTTTTTATTATCATTATCAAATAAATGGGTGTCATAAGGTTACATCAACTATACATAATGTTAGATATTCTACAAATGGAAATCTTCTTGTTTCGATTCTGAACTGACGATTTTTTTTACTCTATTGTTTATAAATGTGTTTCTTGAGATAAAAGTAAAATTTAGATATGTTTAAAAATGGTCTACGTTTTAATTTTCTCAGTCTACAAACTGATGGGGAATGGATTCAGATTCAGCTGTTTCCCTTTGCTAACTGATGTCCTCATTCCTTCATTGTCACTGACCCCTTAAGACTGAGAAGATGGACAGAATCCTAGCTGGGGATGTGGACTCCCCAAGCCCATAGGCCCTTGACCCCACTAAAAGATGTCCCACTGACTCAGAATGACTTCTTAATGTACAAGGACTAGGGAATAGATCACTCATTTATTTTAATTATTATTGGAAGTATAAAGATCTGATGTAAGTGTATAGAACCCAGAAATCTGAAAACAGAAGCTTTTCCCCCTGTAATTTCCACCATACTCCTACCCACCCCACCCCACCTCCAGCAACAAAGGAGTAAGATCCTTGAGGTAATAATATTTTTTCCTTGCTATGAGTTATAGTTCTTCCCACAGTTAACATTTTCATAGGATTCTCTCAATCAGATACTGTGCATATCACAGAAACAGAAAAGGAAGTTGTCTTAGTCAAATGTAATCTCTTTAAGAATCAGGCATGGCTGGCCTCTGGGAAAATTATGAAGCTGTCAAAGTTTATTTTTGTCACCAGTATAATAATTCTCATTCTCTCTCTCTCTCTCTCTCTCTCTCTCTCTCTCTCTCTCTCTCTCTCTCTTTCTCTCTTTCTCTCTCTCTCTCTATCCCCTTTATCAAAAGTACTTCCAGGGAAAGGATCCTGTACCAGATCTTTTTATCTAATTGTAAATTGACTCAATATGTTACCTCTCCTGGGAATATTTGTTTTTAATCCCTATTTCTAATTATAGAACAAAGGACTTCATTCCAAATGGATCTTCAGGTCCCAGCAAGGTACCTAGGGAAGGGGAAGGTGGACTGTTTCTTTTGAGTACCCCTGAAATCATTCAGCCTGTGTTGCCTGGCATTGGAAATAGACACATAGTTGAAACTCAAAATAGAAATGAGTCCAGTACTGAATAAAAGTCCACCTCATTTTCAGGGTCAGACTAACCACTCAGGAAGCCAGCCAGATTCTCATGCTGCTAATCCATTGGGGTAGTTTCCAAAGCAGCTAGACTACAGGAGCCCAATAACAACTCAATCCAATCAATCAAGAAGCATTTATTAGGTATCTGAGCTCTACCAGGCAAATTGCTGGAATGTCAAGAGATAGGAAATGCTCTCTACCCTTAAGGAGTTTACATTTTATGAGAGAGACAATTTGATCACATGTAGACATGTACAAAACATAAATGAAATAAATGTAGTGTAGGCTCTAATAGGGGAAGCTAGGTGGTACAGTAAATAGAGTGCCAGATTGGAGTCAGAAAGACTCATCTTTGTGAGTTCAAATCTGGACTCAGATACTTATTAGTTATATGACCCTGGGCAAGTTATTCAACCCTGTTTACCTCAGTTTCTCATCTGTAAAACGAACTGGAGAAGGAAATGGCAAACCACTCCAGTATCTTTGCCAAGAATACCCCAAATGGGGTCACGAAGAGTCAGACATGACTGAAAAATAACTCAACAGCAACAGCAACAGTCTGGTGTAGAGGAAAGAACTCTGAATTTGGCTTGTGTCAGCTCTCAGCTGTTACGTAAAACCTGTTTGACTCTCAGCTCAGTCACCTGGCACTTCCTTATTCTTCCTCTTAAAAGGTGAAGTCTACAGCCTAGCTTAAGAAGATAGTCTGGGGTAGAGGAAAGAACACTGAGCTTGACTTTGGTTCAAATCTCATAACCTATATACCTTGGATAAGTCACTTTCCTCTTGGCCTCAAGCTCTTCATTGATTAAATGATTTAGACTTGATGATCTCCAAACTTTCTTCTAGTACTAACAGTGAGATTTCCACTTTGGCTGCCATAACTAGAAATAGCTCTTGCCTTGGTCTCCATCCCCTCCATGTTAATTATTTTAATTACCCTCCACCTCTATGGTTTACACACTTTCTTCACCTATTAAATGGAGGAGTTAGACTACAAGGTGTTTAAGGTCCCTTCCATGAATAGGAGGTTACATGGCAACAGGCAATCAGTTGGGAGTCAGAAGAGCTGAGCTAGAATGTCTGCTGTGCTAATTGCTGTTTTTGTGATTATGAACAAATTACTTAACCAAGAGTGTGCTGGTAAATGTTTAACAATCAGTTTTCGACGGAGGGTGGGGGGAGAATGTATGTGTGACACGCTTTTAAGTTTAATATGCATTATTAACATTTTCTCCATCACTTTCTTAACTCTAAACGATCAACAAAATAGTAACTCTAGCCCTGATTTGTATCATTTGCCAATTTCAGGGTGTAAATCCTCACACCGAAAATTGAACAATTGACTTTTCAAGTTCAAGCTGGCTCTAGCATACCCTTTCATTTAATCCATCTAGTCTCAGTTTCTTCATCTCTAAGATCCCTTCTGTGGAAGAAAAACAATCTTCTGTTTTATGTGCTTTAGCTAAAATCTGTCAGAGATGCATTTTTATTCATATATAAAAAAAAAAGTTTGCCTGGAGAGTGGTCCTGACTGACAGAGTTTCTCCTGCTAATCAGAAAAACCTATCCTTTAAATAATATCCAATTCATATTTTATAGTAATGGTGAAACAGTACTCAAATGGATCTGATCTGTGTCTGCATTTGAGAGTTCACTCCAGCAGTGCAGATCACCACCCACCCATGCCTGCCCATCCTGTTGGATTCTTGTCTATTTCCTCCCATAAGCTCACCAGAGGCATTCCTCTCTACAAGCTAGAGGATTCCCTTACTTCCTTCTGACATGGTAATGATGATGATGATGATGGTGGTGGTGGTGGTGGTGGTGGTGGTGGTAACGGTGGTGGTGGTGATACCTAACACTTATATAGTGCTTTAAGGCTTGCCAAACACTTTACATATATTGTCTCATTTTATCCTTCAGACAAGATGGGGGGTGGGGGTGGGTAGGTACTATTATTATACTTATTTTACGGATGAGGAATGTGCTGTATACAGAAGTTTAAGTCACTTGCCTGGAATCACATAGCCTTCCAAGGCAGAACTTAAACACATCTTCCTAACTCCAGGTCCAGTATTCTCTCCATCAAGCCACCTAGCTGTCCATGGAAGGCTATCTCCAAAGCATTATACTGGGAACCTATAATCCCTCACTCATCTCCCTGTCATACAAATTCTCAATGGCATCTTTTATTTTATTCCCATTCTCTGAAATTACTCATTGGTTTTATACTGCAACCTTTTCACACATGCCTTGTGCCTCTTCATTGTCTTCTGTGTGATAGTTATCTTTTTTTTCTTTTTTGTGAGGCAATTGGGGTTAAGTGACTTGCCCAGGGTCACGCAGCTAGTAAGCGTTATGTGTCTGAGGTTGGATTTGAACTCAGGTCCTCCTAACTCCTGGGCTGGTGCTCAATCCACTGCGTCACCTAGCCACCCCTGTGTGTGATAGCTATCTTTGATTCTTCAGAGATTTTGTTCTGTCGCCATGAAACAGTAACACCAGTAGAATCATGGTATTTTTTTAAAGGTGGATTTTGTTTCCGTGAGAAGCTTGGGGATCATTTAAAAGAGCTTTGCCATTTTCCAAAAGTAATCCAGTCCACTCTCCTCTTCTGGTTGAGCTCTAGGCCCAGCTCTGTATGTATGTCTATGTATATGCCTGTCCAAGATACACATACTGGTGACTCAGCTCTATATGTTGTCTATCCAAATGCAAATCATCTCTGGGCAATAGACATTTTCCATCTAGTTAGTCTTTCCTGTTAAGAACTAAGAAGAAAATGATGAGAATATTCTACAGGAAAAAAATCAAATGGAAGTAAGTAGGACTGTCAAATTATTTATGAAAAGGAACAATAGGGAACACCCTTGGAGAAGACCAGTCTGCTCCAGAAACTAAGGACACTCCCTGTCTTATTTGGTCAAATATAAACAAAGGATACTCTCTTTTGATCTACTCTGGGTTTGAGAGGTTGAGAAGATTCCCTTGTCTTGATTAAGTCCTCCCTTCCATGGAAACCAGGAAGAAAAGGGATACCAGACCAAAGAGATTAAATCTTCATTTTTATAAGGAGCAAAGGGAGAGGGAAATATAACAGCTCTAGGCCTCCACACTTCCCAATTCTATGATAGCCATAATTCTAGTGTTGTAAATTCAAATCTATTAGAAAGTTAAAAGTAAACATAATAAATATTTTTCTAGGCTTCTTTCAAGACCCCAGGACATATGAGGCTTACATGAGTTAAGCCAAAACTTAAAAACAAAAACCTTCCCACCTTAGAACTGTAGTCCATAAGTTAGCTTGTCAATATCCCTCAACCAAACTCCCTGATTTGGTATAATTGCACTTGTGTCATTCCCTTTTCTTGTGATTTCTCTGGAAACAGATCGCTTTGTACTACCAACCCTTAGATGTAGTGTGTTTATAGCAGACACAGGCTAGTTTTTGAATATCATAAGCATTTTGTTGACAATGTTCATAAAATTCCATGAATATGTAGGGTTTTTTCCTATCTATCAAATACCAAAACATAAGTTGTAATACTTTTTCCATGGTTAATATCTGTATCTGTACCTTATTCTGATATCATCTTCCCAGTTGGGGTATGAATCTGAACTTTAATTTAAATGACAGCTGCACTTTAAAAATTATTTCAATATCATCAGTTAATCTAATGACCCATTAATCTCACTTCATTTAAAACTAAGATTAAAACATTCATTTCTATCTACATCACTTCATTTAGAGTAGCTGTATTGGCCAGAATAAAAAGGACTCCTTTTCTCCCTTATTTTTGTTCTTAATATGACGGTGCATTGAGACATTGTTTTCTTCTTATCAACCACAAAGTTAGTTGTTCCCATTCTTAGAGTGACAAGATGAGAATTCTGGGAGCTGGTTTACTTGTTTGTTAATAGAACATAGCAGACTGTTGTTTCTATAGAATGCTGTCTCAGAATTTGATAATTTTGTTGGAATCCGACAGATTTTTTTTCAATTTTTTATTGATGCCTTTTATTGATTTCTTCCATGTTTGTTCCCCATTATGCTCCTTCTTCCACAGAATTCCTACCTTTAAAAAAATAAAAGAACTCTGGGGCAGCTAGGTGGTGCAGTGGATAAAACCCTGGTCTTGGAGTCAGGAGGATCTGAGTTCAAATCCAGCCTCAGACATTTGATGCTAGCTGTGTGACCCTGAGCAAGTGACTTAACCCCAATTGCCTCACCAAAAAAAAAGAGAGAAAGAGAGAGAGAGAGAGAGACAGAATACTAAGAAACTGACACAGTGATCCAATCAAGAAAAAAAAAATACAACATTTAGACCTATAGTTCTTCCACCTCTATTAAAGCAGGATCACGTGTTTCTGTCCTTTCAGAATAAGATCAGTTATTGGATTTGAGCTGAGCTGCTTTTTTAGGATTATTTATCTAACCTTGAGGAACTCCTGATGGGGCCACAGGGGCTGGATTACTTTGTCACTCCTTGTTCTGTACCCAAGCATTCATTGAACCTAAGGTTTAGTCCTTGGGAGTCTGACCTTTCTATAAAGCTAGGCTCCCTGTGCTTATACTCTTTAGGAGCCCTCCTCACCTTGGTATACTAGGGACAACAATTTTATTTGTAGTATCCAAGATGTCTAATGTTTCCCCTCAAAGGACCGTAAAACAGATATTCAATGTATAAGATAAACCATGTCTGGGCTGGGTAAATATCAATATTAGAATACAAAGAACTTTGTAGGACCACTAACTAGTAAGAGTACATTTTCGCTCAGCTCTCCACTATCCAAACAGCTTGGTGACACATTGGATAGAATGCCGGACCTGGTGTCAGAGACCTGAGTCCAAATCCAATCTCAGACACTTCCTGGTTGTGTGACCTAGGCAAGTCACTTAAACTCTGTCTGCCTCAGTGTTTTCATTTGTAAAATGGGGGTAATAATAGCATCTACCTCCCAGGGTTGTTATGATGACAAAATGAGATATTTGTAAAGTCCTTTGCAAACCTTAAAACATTATATAACCAATAGTTTGTAGTACTAGTACTAGGATTACTACTAAGTATATTTAGTAATAGTGTAATATATACAGTAGTATAATAGAATACTACTAAATATAATATATATAATATACATACTTTAATACATATAAATGTACTGTGTACTATATACTATAATAGTGCATATATGTATATATGTATCCATATATATATATAGAGAGAGAGAGAGAGAGAGAGAGAGAGAGAGCACACATATAGAGTAGTATACTACTAAATTTAGTAGTAGTTGTAGTAATAGTGGTAGTAGTAATAGAAAGTATCTACTGATAAAATGGCTAGGCTTGAGCAATTCCTTTGGATGGCGGTGGTGGTTTTCTTCAAGGTTGCTGGAACAATGGGCCAGGAATCCTCACCAGGTCACTCCAACTTGATGGACCCAGGACTTCTGTACATCTCCAATCCACAAGGTTGCCTCCATGCCTAGACACTTCCACCTTAAGAATGGCATTTGGTCACCTCCTCAAAAGGCAACCATAGCCCCAGGAAAAATCTCTTCTAGTTGAGTTCACGTTCCACAAGGAGGTAGAAACAAAGATAGAAGAAAGAATGCAGTCCATCCCCTAGACCTTCTCACAGGAAGTATGGAGACAGAGTGCACTACTTGCCACATGGAAGAATTATAGCCAAGACACGAAACTGGAAACTGTATCTTCTTTTATCTGTTGTAGTATATACATATATGCTTGTGCCATGGTGGATGGGGGAGATTATAAGGAAAGGAGGCAGGGGGGGCAACTAAGGAACCACTTGGAGTTTGACACTGAACACAAAGTCATTCAGTGTTGAGTCACCACATGGCCAAAAGTAGGTTCCAAAGCTTTCTCATTGCTGACCAGAGTTAGAAAGGGTAATTCTGAGCTTGTCCAATCTATATAGGATGCCTTTGTTACATTTATACTGTTGCACTCATGTATATTGTTCTCTTAGTTTTGTTTTCTTTACATTAATATTCATCAATTTGTTACATATTTCTTTGAATTTTCACATTTGTTATATCTAATGGTAAACTAATAATTCATTACATTCATATGACCATTTGTTCAGCCATTCCACAATTGATGGGCACATGCTTTGTTTCCAATTTTTTGTTATGACAAATAGGGTTGCTGTAAATAGTGGGAGACTAGAAAGAGAGAGAGAGAGAGAGGTATAACTTTTTTTTCCTGTCTTTGGCCTCTTCTGTCTTGGACATCCTTGAGGTAAATATCTAGTAACATCTGTTGATGCAGCAGAAACTGCTGGGTCAAAAGATATCAAGAGTTTAGTAACTTTTCACATAATTCCAAAATGTTTTTCCAGAACATTTACACCAATACACAGCTCTATCAACAGGGTATTAGTGTTCTTGTCTTCCCACAATGCCTCCAACACTGATTTATTACATTTTTAAACTTATTTGTCAATTGAGTAGGTGGGAAGTAAAACCTCAGAGTTGCTTTTATTTTCATTTCCTTTATAACTTCTGGTTTGGCACATTAGTTTTCATATGGTTTTTAATTCTTCTTTTGAAAACTGCCCATATGTTTTGACCATTTATTGTTGATCAGATTTTTTTTCTGAAAAAAAAAAAAAAGCATAGTTCAATATATTTCCCAAGAGTTTCATCAATTTTTAGGCCTAAAGGTCAAAATTTAGTGAACAAACTATTATATTATAAATTTTTTTATTTAACTATATTAAGACTAGAGAAATTACCCAATTTTCTTTCCATTAACTCTCTCTCTCTCTCTCTCTCTCTCTCTCTTTCTCTCTCTCACATATACACACCCAGATATATACATATATGTTACATTTGTGTATACATATAAATGTATCTATGTATAACACATACACATATAACATATTTTCATTTATATATGTTCCATATGTGATATATCTATATTTTTCCAGATTCATCCTTACGTGAAAACAAAGATATGACATTTACACACACATATACAAGGTATATTTTTGTATATCTCTTCTGAATTTATTACATTTATTTCTAAACATACTTTTTCTCCCCTACTAGACTATAAATACCTTTGAAATATAAACTGTGTGTTAATTACATGTTTTGCTCTCAGCATCTAGAACCATCTTTTGCACATAGTAGACAGTACATAGTATAATTAAAAGACCACTAGAAATCAAGAAATCTGTCTTCAAGACCTGGTTCTACTAGTAATGTGCTATATGACTTTGAGCCAGTCACTTTGGATTAAGAAGAAATAGGACAAGGACAAATCTATAATCCTTAGGAGAGGAAAGGAATTTTGTGATGGGACTTTTGATTGCAATAGCAGGAAGTAATTGCTCTTGCAAGCATTCATTATCCAGTAAAAATAATCTTCAGTAAAGAAGTGTGATCTCTGTATTGAAGCCAATGGAAAATTAAGAACAAGACACAGTTACCCTTCTCATATGTTCTCATGATGTGGAAGCAGCAGGGTGTAGTGGGAAACACTCTGGACTTGGAATTAGGAGACTGGGTTGGAATCTGGCCCAGGTATTTGACCCTGGGAAAGTCACCTCTCAGCCTCAGTTTCCTCCTCTGATAATAATCCTTATGTTACCCACCTCAATGAGTTGTTGGTGAGGAAAGAACTTTGTGAAACAAACTGCAAGAGAAATTCAAAGTATCCATATCTTTTAAAAAAAAGTCTATGATAATCAAATGTGGTAAAACAGAAAGATCAGGAGACATAGGTTCTCTCCTCACTCAATTTCATTAACTTGTGGCATGACCTACAGCCAGTAACTGATGCTCCATAAGCTGCAGTTTCTTCATCTGTGAGATGGATATGTGTTGGGGAAGGGAGAGGTGCATTAGATAGTGTATGTGGTCAATTCCAACCCTAAATTCCAATTGTTTTCATAGCTCTCTGCAGATCATGTGGTTGTATAACTTAAGAAGCCAGCAAAGGCTTCATTTGGAATTCACTCTCAATCCAAGGAAGACAATAAATTGAGATGAACTGGAATAAAGATGAACATATCGTCCTCTCTCCAGGAGTTCTTTGCATGAACCTAAAGAGTGGAAATTAACTGGAAATAGGGTAATAGGAATGAATGAGTCCCATCAATCAACAAGGTTCCAACCTGGTTTCAACAAGGGAGCAATATTTATGCCACCTCAGTAAGGAAAGAGAAAATTCTTCTTTTTAAAACTTCTACAGAAGCCTGATGCCACAATTGAGGATATTAGGATCACTGATTCAGAGCTGGAAGGAATCTCAGAGATAATCCAATCCAGCCTTATCATTTTATAAATGAGAAAACTGAAGCCCAAATAGGTGAGGTGATTTGCCCAAGGTCACATAGGTAGGGCAGTTAGATGATTCAGTGGATAGAGGGCTGGCTGGAGTTAGGAAGACTCATCTTCCTGAGTTCAAATCCAGCCCCAGAAACTTACTGGCTGTGTAACTTGGGGAAATTGTTTAACCTTGTTTGCCTTAGTTTCCCCATCTGTAAAATGAGCTGGAGAAGGAAATGACAAACCATTCCTGTATCTTTGCCAAGAAAATCCCAAAGAGGATCACAAATTGGACATGACCGAAAAAACAACTGAACAGCAGCAAACACAGGTAGTAAATGAAAGAGCCAAGATTCAAACCCAAGTCACCAAAACTTTTCACTATTCCACACTGTTTCCATGGACATTGACAATAGTCAAGAGTATTACAAAATTAGGGTCAAGTGAAATCTTTCGTCCAATTTCATTTGGCCCAACAAACATTTATTAACCATCTTCTATGTGCCAAGTAGATAGTATAGTCCTCAGGAAGCAGACTCAGTCTGCTTCCTGAGGACCAACCTCACTAAGTATGAAGTGGCTTATCACCAATAGGTTGGCTACTTGATAATGAATTCTTTGGCCATGGCTACCCATAAAACAAAATCACAAAGTAGACCTCAGTCCTGTACTGTCTCCCCCTTGTCCTTCTGCAGCAATGGGAGTAGAGTGGCAGCCAAATGTGAAAAGGATACAAAGAATCAGCCAGGTTTTTGACCATCCATAAACTTTAACTTAGTTGTTGACATCCTTAACGTGAGATTTTGTTGAGTGACCACTAAGTGGACACGCTGCCAGAGAAAACAAATCTTTTCAACATACTTGCTCTACTAACACTTCTTAAACTTTTTCCACTTCATATGGGGCCATGACCCACAGTTTAAGAAGTGCTGAATGAAACCAGAAGCCTGAAATAATTAGCAGTTAATGGGATGGAGAGTCAAATGATGATGGTAACAGAGTTGGTTTTATTATGCATACAAAGATTAAAAAAATACCATTTCACATTTATTTATCTTGTATAGCAGTTCTCTCAATAAGTATTTTTTTTGGAGGGTACCATGAAAATAATCGAAGATTATACACCAGTTTCAGGTATAAAAGATGAAGAGATATAAATATTCTGTGAACAACTAGATAAGACTTTCAAAAGTCAGCATACACTTGGATACTTGATGACTTCTAAACAATGGTGGGAATGGCCAAAAAAAAACAACAAACAGATAAAGAACTACAAAGAAGAAACAGAGGAAAGGATGTCATCTAAAGAAATATGATTGAAAAAGATGTTAGTTACATGGTGAGAGGGAAGAAAAACTAATGACAAGACCATACGCTCCACTAGTATTCTAACAATGGCAAGGAAAAAAAAAAAGGAAATCTACTTGCATGTTGGGTGGACCCACTATGACAAACTTACAGAAGGACATGGACAAGTATCGGACAAGATAGGCAAGCATGGGTAGATTGAAATATCCTTCATTTAAGGGAGTCTTTACATCTATGAGATAACAGATCCACTTAAATGTTTGGCTGTTTTATTATGTGCTAGGTACTGCCTTAAGTACTAGGGAAGCAAAGATAAAAGCAACCCAGGTTTTTTTTTTATCAAGGTGTTTAGATGTTAATAGAAAGAACAAAACATAGATGTAAACATGAGATGAGGTTGAACGTGACAAAGACAAAACAAAGATACAACAAAGTTCCATAAGAAAATTTGAGAAGGGAAGGAACACTTTCAGCAGATAAGATCAGAGGAAACTTCCTGGAAGAGGTGACATATGAGCTAGATGGGCCTGGAGAGGAAAGAAGGAGTCCATCAGTCAGAGAGGATAAGGGAATGTGCTCCAGGCATGGAGTCATAGGAAGGGTTCACTGGTGGGAGATGGAATGAATTCAAGGAATAGTGTCATTCAGAGTCATTCAGAGGCACCAAGTAGTACGGCATGTCCAGAATATACCATGCATGAAGGAGAATAATGTGAAATAAGCCAAGTTAACAAGCATTTATTAAGTACTACGTACCAGGCACAGTGCTAAGTGCTGGGGATATGATGAAATAAGGACAAAAAGATAGGTAGGACAAGATTTTAGAAAGCCTTAAATGGCAAGCTTTTATCTGATTGGTAATGGAAGATAATTGAAGGTTTTAGAAGAGTTCTGGTTAAGCCTATTTCCTGGAATCACAGAATTTTAGAGGTAGAAGGGTCTCTGGGGCCATCTAGTCCAACCTATACCTGAAAGGAATCCCCACAGTAACACATCTGAAAGCTTCTCATCCAGCTTCACCTTGAAGACCTCCATCCAGTGACAGGTAACCACCAGTTTCCAAGAGAGTCCATTTGACTTTTGGACAACTCCTATGGTTAGGAATTTTTTCCCTCTGATATCGAATCTAAATTCACCTCTTTGCAACTTCCATGCAATGTTTCTTGTTCTGCCTTCTAAGGCCAAACAAAAGAAATTTAATTCCTCTTCCATCTGACAGCCCTTCTAATCTACTTTTAATGAGATTGTCTGTGAAGATGGACAGCAATGCTGCTAGATTGGTGTCATCTATAGGCTATCTTTTTGTATTCTGTACAACCTCATTATATGGATGGGTCAAGAAAAACATCAGTTATATGGACTGGGTTATAATGAGAATAATGATATTTAACTGTTCAAAAATGGAATAGAGAGTTTCAAAAAATTGTGAGTTCTTTTTCTCTCTGGCATGGACCTTGCCCCTTACTTTTAATGAGAAAAATAAGTCAATCTGTGAGGAACTTTCCCTTCTTTTCTACTCCATAGTCAAACACCTTCCACTTTATCCCTTGTTCTCTCCTGCTCTTTTTTTCCATCTCTAAAGGAAATGTGATTCTTCTTTTCATCAAAGCCAACTCGTCTCTATTTGTCCTTAATCTCATCTCTTCCTATCTCTCAAAGGAGAATCGTTCCTGGATCATTCCTCCCTTCTCCTCTAATTTTCAAATTTTCCTTATTCCTTAGCTATTTTTCTGCTGCCTATAAATAAGTTCATATTTTCCCATCCCACCTCCAAACTCCCATGGGAGGGATGTTACGGAGCTAGAATCAACAAGGATTGACAATTGATTAGAAATGTGAGGTGAAGGAAAATGAGATGTCACCAATAACTCCAAGGATGTGAACCTGGATGACTAGAAGGATGGAGGGGCCCTCAACAGAAACAAGATATTCAGATTAGTAGTGAGTTTGGGGGAAAAGATAATGTAAGCTGTTGGGCACAAGTTGAGGTTGAGATGCCTATGAGATACCCAGTTGCATCTTCTGTTACTCCCTGTTACTTCTACTTCTTAACTTTCCTATTTTCCATCAAGGCTTAGTGTTAGGGTCACCCCTTTATGAAACCCTTTTCCATCCTCCCAGTTATTAGTGTTTTCTCCTTCCCAAAATTACCTTGAGTTTACTTAATGGCTTTTTCCCTCCAATAGATTGGAACCTTCTTGAAGGTAGGAACTATTTCATTTTTTTGTCTTTGTATCCCTAGAGCTTATCACTGTAGCTTGTGTAATAAGTGGTTCTTGAATAGAGAATCACTCATTTAGAGCAGGATCCCTAAGAGATGTGATCTCATGTGTATGTAAACTCGTGTTCACAAATAAAGAAAGTGAAGCCCGGACACTGGCCCAACAACGCACGACTATTGTGTAGTAGAGATAGGATTGGAAGCCAGACCCTTTGACCTCAAATTCAGAGCTTTTTCCCACTGTACCAAGTAGCCATAGAGGGGATTTATGCCTTGGTTGGGTGTTGGACTAAAGGACATATGAGAAGCCTTGCAGCTCTGAGAATCTATGATTCTGTTTTTGTTTTCTTTTTTTGAAAAAAATCTCAGCTCTGCATTATCCCTCAGGGATTTCTCTGCAGACTTCTCACTGAATTTATCCAGCCTTATCTCAGTCTTTTGGAAAGCCTATTCCAGAAGATTTTCAACTTGCTCTCATTCTCATTTTCTCTGTTAGACTTCTCTCCTTTAAATTAATATGGACTTGCTATTACCGTGTTGCTTCCCTACTTCTCACACTGGTATTGGTCACATTAGCAGCTTTATGTAACAAAGATCAGGGCCATAAAAAGAGAATGTTAAATATAAGTTTGTTATGGACTAAATCTCCTAGAAGGCTAAGCTTCAGTGGATTAAATAGTATTGAGTTTTCACTGAAATGCAGAACAGGGGGAGTTAGTTATGGGATACAAAGCTCTTGTGAGTTCAGTGAACTATGAACACAAGAAACAGTGACCTGTAATGCACCAAATGCCATTGTTCAAATGAACTTGCAAATAGTATGTTAGCCTACTATCCCCATCACTCTTTGGTCTGATTCAGTCTTATGAGAGATTTAGATGAGGGAGTAAATAACAGAGCATAAGAATATATTTTTATTTTATTTATTTATTTTCAGTTTTCAAAATTTACTTTTGTAAGATTTTGAGTTCTAAATTTTTCCCCCTCTCTCTCCTTCCCTCTCCCCAAGATGGTATGCAATCTGATATAGGCTATACATGTACAATCATATTAAACATATTTCCACATTAGTCACGTTGTGAAAGAAGAATCAGAACAAAAGGGAAAAACCACGAGAAAGAAAGAACAAACAAACAAACAAACAAAATAGTATGCTTTGATCTGCATTCAGACTCCATAATTCTTTTTCTGGATGTGGATAGCACTTTCCATCATGAGTCTTTTGGAATTGTCTTAGATCATTGCATTGCTGAGAAGAGCTAGGTCTGTCAACATTGGTCATCACACAATGTTGCTATCGTTGTACATGATGTTCTCTCATTTCACTCAGCATCAATTCACATAAGTCTTTCCAGGTTTTTCTGAAACTTGCCTGATCATCATTTCATATGGAGTAATAGTATTCCGTTACATTCATATACCACAACTTGCTCAGCCATTCCCCAGTTGATGAGTATCCCTTCAATTTCTAATTCTTTGCCACCACAATAAGAGCTGCTATAAATATTTTTGCCCATGTGGGTCTTTTTCCTGGTTTTTTTTTTTTACACGATTTCTTTGGGATACAGATCTAGTAGTGGTATTGCTGGATCAAAGGGTATGCAATTTTATAGCCCTTTGGGCATAGTTCCAAATTGCTCTCTGGTATGGTTGGATCAGTTCACAAACTCCACCAACAATGCATTAGTGTCCCAATTTTCCCATATCTTCTAAAACATTTATCATTTTCCTTTTTTGTCATGTTAGCCAATCTGATAGGTGTGATGTGGTACCTCAGAGTTGCTTTAATTTGCATGTCAGAGCATAAGCATTTTCAGTGACAGACCTGGAGAATTCATCCCAGCCATGGTCATGGCCCAAAGATGGCCTTTTAGTTTTTTTAGGACATTTTTTAAGACATTAATGAAATGGGAGTCCCTTGGGAGTCAGAGCTGTTCTGTCCATCCACCTGGCACTGTCCTCTCCACACTTCTCTGTTCTCCTCAGTATTGCTGCTCAAATGGAGCACTCAATGGAAATGGATATGAGCCTCCTCCGGCCCCAGAATTTCCCCGGAATTTAGTTTGGTTGTGAACTAAAGGCTGACAAAGATTATCATTTTAAGGTAGATGATGAAAATAAGCACCAGTTGTCATTGAGGACTGTGAGTTTAGGGGCTGGTGCAAAGGATGAATTGTATTTTGTTGAAGCAGAGGCACTGAACTATGAGGGCAATCCAATAAAATTAACACTGGCATCTTTGAAAATGTCTGTTTAGCCTACAATTTTTCTAGGTGGCTTTGAGATTACAACACCAGTAGTTTTGCGGTTGAAATGTGGTTCAGGGCCGGTACATGTGAGTGCCCAGCACCTAGTAGCACTGGAAGAAGATGCAGAATCAGATGATGAAGAGGAAAATGATACGAAACTCTTAAATACATCTGGCAAACAATCTGTTCCTGGAATTGGTAGCAAGATTCCACAGTGATGATGACGATGATGACTTTGAAGGTGAGGAAATTGAAGAAAAGACACCTCCAGTGAAGAAACCCATCATGTCAAAGAAGACCAAGAGAATGCTGAAGGAAGAAAACAGATTTTTTTTTTAATGAGGATTGGGAATTGCAATATTACTGTGTTTCTGCTAAAGAGAAGATGATTTGCTTGCTTTGTGAGGCTGCAATATCAACATTTAAAAAATTCAGTACTTAACAGCATTATGACACTCATAAAGACCACAAATATTTTAAATTAGAGGGAGAGGCATAAAAGGTTGTATTGCAGAAATTAAAAGATGAAAAGCAAAGGCAAGTATTTCAAGCAGCAATAAGACCTGAAAATAATGCCACTGAAGCAACTTATAAAATAACTTATATACTCGGGGGTGGGGGTGGAGTGGAACCATTCAGTGACATAGAAATTGTGAAAGAATGCATTTTTGAAATAGTGGGATGCTTGGACCACCACCCTTCCCCCTTCGCCTCCCCCAATAACATTTCAAAGTACAAACAACTGCCTCTTTCAAGGAGAACCATAACTGATTGGCAGCATGAATTAGCCTTCAAATTAACAGAACAACTTCGTGCAATGCTTTGAAAGGAAAATATATGTTCAATCACTTTGGATGAATCATCTCATACTACTGACTTGACACAGGTTTTCTACTTCATTCAGATAATAACAAGATTTTTTTTTTTTGCTATAAAGAGTTACTCACTTTGGTCACTCTTCTGAACAGAATACAGGGAATAGATATCTTCAACTTTGAAGGTAAATGTCATGAAGTTGGACTGAATTTGGTAACTTTAGTGAGTGTATGTATAGATGGTGTACCTTCCATGACAGAAAAACGTGAAGGGTTTATTGTACAGATTTTTAAAAAGTATTAACAAAAAAAAGACATTAATGAAATGAAAATAAGTTCCTCATAAACAAGTTCCCCCATGAGTCTGGGGCGCACTGTTCTACAAATACACACACCCTCAGCGAAAAGAGGGGATACATATAGAAAACATACATGGAGGGGCACACATCTAGGGAATATGTACAGCCAGGTCACATCTGTAAAGAGGCATATATAGATACACACAATGCTATAGGGGCACCAATGCCTTCTGGTGATGTCATTACACTGTTCCAGTTGATGCTGCTTCACACTGGTACCTGATGAACACAAAGGCTCTGTCAGATACTGGTCCTCCTAGCACCACTCCACCATTCACATAACCTTAGGCAGATGCTTCCAGGTATGGCCCCACTGAATGTATGGTTTCAAGCTTCTAGCTTTACCTGATGTCTTTGGCTATTATATTATTTCCCTCATGAGAAGAGGGGCCTCTTTTTTATTTTCAAAAAACAGAAATTTATATATAACTTCAGAAAAGTTGCTGTCCTTGCCTTAGCTATAGTACCAGCAACAGCCCTAGAAAAAGAAATCTTTCTCTGTTTTTTCCCCCCTAATCTTGGATAGAAGACATTTCATCTCCAGTAGGAGATTCTTTGCTCCCAGTACCAACTCAGCTGCCCAGTTTCTAGGTTTGATGTCTCCATGAGCTCATAGCTCATGGTGAGCATTCTCTATCGTTAACAGAATTTTTACTGAGCCAGTCTCTAACCTGAGAACGCTCAAAGCTGCATAAAGCAGTGCCAGTAATCAAGTAGTTTAATTAATCAGTTTCAGAGTGAAGAATGTTCTTTTAGCTGAAATAAAAGCACAGGTTATATATTTAAATCACAACTGGGGAAAGAGGATTACAAACAATCATTTAGTGGTTTCCCACAAGAAACCCACAAATCCCACAATACAACAATTCTGGAGTCAAGTCTTTGGGGGTTGTGACCACCTCCCCTAAAGTACAGAACCAGAATTCTATGATGGGAACAGGTTCTACAATCTTTGATTCACTTCACTTAAGGTCCAGTGATTGTGAGCATCGTCAGAGTTTTAATTAACCAGTTTAAGTGGCATTGTGAGCTCTGACTCCCAAGCCCGAGAGTCAGCTCTTGAGAAAACTAAATTATTGGTATATTAATTATACATATCACATCAATTAATATGAAAATTATAAATTCCTTTCTCAGTATAACTCTTGGTTTTGTTTGTTGGTTTCTTAATCTCCAAAGGCTAGGCTATTAGGATCATTAATTATGTGAGAGCTAGTCACACAATAACTACCAGACAGTTCTAGGGTTTAGTGTCCCTTTGTTTTTTTTGGTTTTTTTTGCAACTTCAGGTTTCTTCTACTCTTTCATAAAGATATACAAAGAAGAAATAAGTATTTTTTTAAGCACCAACTCTGTGCCAGGCACCGTGCTAAGTATTGGGGCTACAAAGGCAAAAGATAATCCTTGTCCTCAAGGAGCTCACAGTATAATAAGGGAGACGACATGAAAACTACTATGTATGAACAAGATAGATATAAGACAAATTAGAGATACTCAACAGAAAGAAGGCACTAGAATTAAGGGGGGGTGGAAAAGGCTGCCCAGAGAAGATGGGGTTTTAGCTGGGATTGGAAGGAAGCTAGAAAAGTCTGAAGGCTGAGATGAGGAGGGAGAGTGTGAACCTAAGTCCAGGGGGTAAGGAATGGCTTCTTCTAGCCACATTCCTGGCCTTTCACATGTGGACAGCGCCAGCGAAAGCCTAAAGGAGATTGAAATCACCTTCACAGAAAAGTGTTCTCTAAGCCTTTGAGTACTGCTGAATTGTGATATTATTGTTTTTATTCACACTGCTCGTATTCCAAAGACTTCTGTTCAGATGAATATATCTTTAACCAACCTGTCATTTAGAAGCAGTTATATGTTTCCATTGAGAGGAGGGTGGTGGTGTTGGCTATTATGTCGTTTACCATCTTTCCGGCATGCAATAGGGTGCACATAACAGCTGCTTAATAAATATTTCTTTAATTGAACTGAGTTATAAATATTAGTCCTGCCTCTGACTCTGAAAACCTGAAAGATACAAGGTACCTCGATGAGAAGATATTCTCAGGAATCACAAGGCTTTCCTAAGCCCCCAAAAGACATGATGAGGAGGAGGAGGAAGATGAGGAGGATTCATATTTATGGAGTGCTTTAAGGTTTGCCATATACTTTACATGTATTATCTAATTGGTCATATGACTCACTGAACACCTGGAGTCCTAGAAAGTTAGAGCAGAATCAACAGAAGAGTTGTTGCAGTTTTATGAGATGTGGTGGAACTGTCTCAAAGAGTTCAGAGTCAGACCACCTCTAATCCAAGTATAGGCATTTATTGAGACTGATGCCTCTCATGAAGTAGGCTAGGTTCCAAGAGGAACCAGCAACTTTAGTGAAAGCAAGATAGATTTTTATAGGGTAAAGATGCAATTACATAACAGAAATTATGAATATTAAAAAAGCAGGAGGGGTTTATTAAGGGATTAGGTAATAGGGGAGGGGTCCCAGCCTCAATAGAACTTTGTATGTATGTGATTACCCACAATGCATACAGAAAAACACATTTGGGGGGTAGGTATGCATGTAAGTGTGATGATAATATTATAATAAGCCTCTCTATGTCATAAATTCATCTAAAGGACACCTTTTGCTATTACTGCACAGGTGCCTACTTAGGGAAAGTCCTTTCTACTGTTTTGGGGTCTACATCCTGCTTGGACATCTTGGTGGTGTTGTTCTCTGATTGGCTGACTTATATGGTCCTATCTGAGATTAAATGGATGTGACTGTAGTTGAGTGCATGAACATACCTGCTCTTTCTGTGGGAAATATGAGGAATGGGTCTGGGGGCAGTGGCTAACTAGAGGCAGTGGATGGTATCCCATCACATGGATGTACCTGCTGTTTCTGTGAGAAATATGGGTTCATGGACACCCCTGTCATTCTAGTGAGAAGTGAGACATATATGAAAAGTTAGGATATTGAGTAGAGGGGTGGGGTGGCAGTGGCTAGGTGGGGGGGGGGTAACTATATTGAGTCTGGGCTCTGTGGTGTGGTTAAAGCCAGATTGTGTTGTTAAATCAGGACATGACTGCTGTTCAGTGGGGCCCATAAGGAAGTTAGAATATTGGGACTGGGGGCAAGCTTTATTAGGATTCCATCACAATGAGTCCCCTAGTAGTTGAGTCAACTTAACTGTTTAGAGAAAAGTGGATCTAGAAAGCTATGAAAAATCAAAGAATAAACTTTTGAATAAATGAAACAAACAACGAAATACAACAGTCAGATTTCATTAGCTAAATAGCCCAAGCAACCATTTGCCTATAGAATGCCTTTCTCCTACAGAAAGTGGACTGTATCACCAGTCAAGATTCTCCCAGACTGGAAAGGGATTAGGGAATCCTAGGAGATTCTCAAAAGATGTTTGTTGAATTTGCTAAATTTAATGAGGAGATAGTCATGTGAAAGGATCCTCCACCTCTAAGTGAACTCAGTTTATAATCTTTTCATCAAGCAAAGAATTCCAACAAAAAGCTTCAGTGATTCAATTACAAATTCACAGGAGAATAACATCTGGTCCAAAGTCCAATTTGCTCTGTTCCAGTCTGAGCTGCAACTGAACCACTAGGGATCATTTTTCATGTTTACTAGCGACCACCCTGAACTGTAACAGCAGGTATCAAAGTAAACAACTGATACTAGAGATAACTGGAAAGAGTTGGAATAGTTCCCAAAAAATATTCAGGAAAATATTTGTCAACTCTATTTAGTCCTTGAATTTAACTGACTAAGCCAACTGAGCTTCCTATTTATCTTTGATTCACAAAAGTATATCCACAATAAAGGCCTCAGGACACCTAGAACATTTGAAAAACAAACATGGCTCTCTAACAGGTCTTTGTTCCATGGAAGTTTAACAGGACCATGGAAGGACAAGAAATTACTTCTCTAGTAAGAAACTGGACACTGCCACATTGCATTAGGGTTACCCAAGCTGCAGTGCTCTCAAAGGAGATCACAGCATGCTTTCTTAGGTTATTTTTAGTTCTGTTCTTGCACGTAGATATTTTTTTTTCTCTGAGGTAATGTGCTATTACAATCACTATTAAAAATGAAGAAATTGAGGCTCAGAAACTTGCTCAGGGTCACACATGATAAGCATCTAAGTGATGATAAACATCTAAGGCAGGATTTGAACTAGGATCTTCTTGACTGGGCAAGTCACTTAACCCTATTTGCCTCAGTTTCCTTATCTGCAAAATGAGCTGGAGAAAAAAATGGCAAGCTACTCCACTATCTTTGCCAAGAAAGACCCAGGCTTACACAACTAGTAAGTATCTGAGGCCAGATTTGAGTTTAGGAAGATAAGTCTTCTTAACTCTGGGCCGAGCACTATATTCACTACACCACCTAGCTGTCTCCCACTTGACTTTGATTGTTACTTAATCCCAAACCACACTTTCCTATGCCCATATTTTTATTTTCCTATGACACCCTTGCAAGGTAAAAAAAACTCATCAAGTTCTTCAGAAAATTTTACTCCCTTTTCATCTTCTGTAACAAAACTTAGCATCTAAGTTACAATTATCTTCATAAGTCTTTCTTATCAGAACAAGCTTTTTGGAAATTTCAAAACTCAAAGCGGAGTGCGTATGGGATACTGTACATTCAAAACAGGGATGTTTAACCCAGTGTTTGTGAACTTTAAAAAATATTGTAATAATGGTATTTCAATATACTTGGTTTCTTTTGTGATCCTATGTATTTTATGCATTTAAAACATGATTCTGAGACATGGTCCATAGGTTTCACCAAGCTGTCAAAGGAGTCCATGACAAAAAAAGCTAAGAACTCCTGTTTTTTATGGGGGAGGTGTGGTCTTGGGCAAGTCATTTTTTTTAATTAATTAATTTATTTTTAGTTTTCAACATTCACTTTCACAAGATTTTGAGTTCCAAATTTTCTCCCCAACACTCTCCCCCCCCAAGACAGTGTGCATTCTGAATACCCCTTCTCCCAATCTGCCCTCCCTTCTATTACCCCCCTTCTCTTATTCACTTCTCTTTCTATTTTCCTGTAGGGCAGGATAGATTTCTATACCCCATTGCCTGTATATCTTATTTCCCAGTTGCATGTCAAAACAATTTTTAACATTTGTTTTTAAAATTTTGAATTCAAAAACTCTCCCTTCCTCCCTCCCCACTCACCCTCATTGAGAAAGCAAGCAACTCAATAGAGGTTATACATGTGTAGTCATGCAAAACACTTCCATAATAGTCATGTTGTAAAAGACTAACTATATTTCCCTCCATCCTATCCTGCCCCCGTTTATTCTATTCTCTCCTTTGACCCTGTCCCTCCTCAAAAGTGTTTGCTTCTAATTACCCTCTCCCCCAATCTGCCCTCCCTTCTATCATCCCCACCCCTTATCCCCTTCCCCCCTATTTTCCTGAAGGGTAAGATAGATTTCCATACCCAATTGAACGTGTATGTTATTCCCTCCTTAAGTCAAATCTGATGAGAGTAAGATTCATTCATTCCTTCTCACCTTCCCCTACTTCCCCTCCACTGTGAAAGCTTTTTCTTGTCTGTTTTATATGAGATAATTTACCCCATTCTACCTCTCCGTTTCTCCTTCTCCCAATATAATTCTCTCTCACTCCTTAATTTTATTTTGTAGACATCATTTTTTCATCTTCAACTCACCCTGTGCCCTCTGTGTATATATCTATATATCTATCTCTATCTCTATTTCTACATATATATGTATAGATATTTCTCTCCAATTACCCTAATATTGAGAAAGGTCTTGTGAGTTACAAATATCATCTTTCCATGTAGGAATGTAAACAGTTCAACTTTAATAAGTCCCTTATGATTTCTCTTTCCTGATTATCTTTTCATGCTTCTCTTGAGTCTTGTATCTGAAACTCAAATTTTCTATTCAGTTCTGGGCTTTCATCAAGAATGCCTGAATGTCCTCTCTTTCACTGAATGTCCATTTTTTTCCCCTGAAGGGTTATACTCAGTTTTGCTGGGTAGGTGATTCTTGGTTGTAATCCTACCTCCTTTGACCTCCAGAATATCATATCCCAAACCTCTGATCCCTTAATGTAGAAGCTGCTAAATCTTGGGTTATCCTGATTGTGTTTCCACAATACTTGAAATGTTTCTTTCTGACTGCTTGCAATATTTTCTCCTTGACCTGGGAACTCTGGAATTTGGCTACAATATTCCTGGGAGTTTTCCTTTGGGGATCTCTTTCAAGAGGTGATTGGTGGATTTTTTCAACTTCTATTTTACCCTTTGTTTAGAATATCAGGGCAGTTTTCCTTGATAATTTCTTGAAAGATGATGTCTAGGCTCTTTTTTTGATCATGGCTTTCAGATAGTCAATTAATTTTTAAATTCTCTCTCCTGGATCTTTTTTCCAGGTCAGTTGTTTTTCCAATAAGATATTTCACATTGTTTTCTATTTTTTCATTCTTTTGTGTTTTTTTAATAATTTCTTGATTTCTCATGAAGTCATTAGCTTCCATTTGCTCTAGCCTAATTTTGAAGGAAGTATTTTCTTCGGTGAGCTTTTGGACTTCCTTTTCCATTTGACCAATTCTGCTTTTTAAGGCATTCTTCTCCTCATTGGCTTTTTGGACTTCTTTTGCCATTTTGGTTAGTCTATTTTTTAAAGTATTATTTTTTTCAGTATTTTTTGGGTCTTCTTTAGCAAGCTGTTGACTGGTTTTTCATGATTTTCTTCCATCACTTTCATTTCTCTTCCCAGTTTTTCCTCTAATTCTCTTACTTGCTTCTCAAAATCCTTTTTGAGCTTTTCCATGGAGTGAGACCAATTCATATTTTTCTTGGAGGCTTTGGATGTAGGAACTTTGACTTTGTTGTTTTCTTCTGGTTGTATGTTTTAATCTTCTTTGTCGCCAAAGTAAGATTCTATGGCCCGAGTTTTTTTGTGCTGTTTGCTCATGTTCCCAGTCAATTACTTGAGTTTTAAACTCTTTCTTAAGGTAGGAGTCTGTTTCCCATGTGGAGGTGTACTGTCCCAAGCTTCAGGGATTTTGTGCAGCTGTTTTCAGAGATATTTCTAGGGACTTGTAAATTTTCCATTCTTCCAAGGTGGTATGATCAAAGGAGAGGTGTTTACTCCTTTCCTGGCCTGGGCTCTGGTCTGTGAGTGACCACAAGCACTCTTTTCTGTCTTGGAACTGTTAGAAGGATTCCCTTTCCAGCACCGCCACAAGCTCCACCACGCCAGCACTCCTCCTTGCCCCAGGACCACCACCCAGGACAGCAACCCAGATCCAAGCATGGTCAAAGCAATGGAATCCTGCCTCCACACCAGCAAAGAGATCCCTGCAATCCCACTTTGTTCAACCACTCAATCCCCCTTCTGTCTGTGGGCTGAGAGTTCCAGAAGCAGCCACCACCAGAGACTGTACCAGGGCTAGGGCTGGGACCAGGCTTCTCTCTCACAGAGCTCCTACAAACCTTTCCTACTGACCTTCTAAGTTGTCTTTGGTGTTTGTGGGCTGAGAAGGCTGGAAACCACTACAGCTGCTAGTGATTCAGCTCCCAGAGGCCTGCTCCAGGTTTGCTGAGGCCTGGTCTTTGCCTGCATGGCCCTTGCTCTACTGAGATCCTCTCCTAACCTGGTGCAACAGACCTTTCCCATCAACCATCCAGGTTGTCTTGGGCTGGAAATTTGTTTCACTCTGTCTTTTTGTGGGTTCAGCTGCTCTAGAATTTTTTAGAGCTGTTTTTACAGGTCTTTGGAGGGGTTTGGGGGAGACCTCAAGCAAGTCACTTCTTTTACTCCTACATCTTGGCTCTCCTCCCCAAGTAATTTCAATAAACCTCAGTGTCTTCATCTCTAAAGAAAGAAGGTGGGGCAGCTAGGTGCTCAGTAGATAGTGCACTGGGCCTGGAGTCAGGAGGACCTGAGTTCAAATCCGGCCTCAGACCAGACACTTGACACTTACCAGCTGTGTGATCCTGGGCAAGTCACTTAACCCCAATTGCCTCACCAAAAAAAAAAAAAAAAGAAAGTTATGATTTTTAATACCTCTTCTAGCTCTAAACCCATAATCCAATGATCCTAACTGGAAGTAATGTGTGCCCATAGTTGAGAAGAAAAGCTAACGCCCAATCTTCTTTCCATGGCTTCCTGGCCATCATATAGAGGGTCCTTGAGGTTAACAAAGGCTATTCCTGAAAGATTGTATAGTAGAAACCTTCTCTAAAGTCCCAAAATAATACCCTTGTCCACTAGGGCGTATCTACAAAGTACTGATTATTGATTGTTCTGAGCCTCATTGTAACCAATCTTATGTTATGTGCCACAATGTAAGAAATAAAAATTTTCTGTGTTTTCTTGTAGCATTAAAGGATTTGTCAAGGGTACCGAGGACACCTGTTTTCCATAAGAACTTAGTGGGGTTTTTTCCTAATATTCCTGATTAGAATTTTTTTTTAAAAAGAGAAGCACTGTTTTAGTTATGTAGAAATACAGAATCCCAGAATAGCAGCATTGGAAATAAACTCAGAGAACAGCAGAACATCTATTTTATAGCTGGACAAGAATAACCTCGGCACTCAGCAATTGACCATTCAGCCTTTGCTTAAAGATCTCTAGTGATGGGAAACTCACTCCTACCTAAGGTAACTCATTTTACTTTTAGATAACTCTGTCAAGACTTTTTTTCCCTTATATTAAACCTGAAATTTGCCTCTGGGATTTCTACCCTTTGCTTTTAGTTCTATGCTGTGAGACCAAACAGAACAAAGTTAATCCTTCTATCATATAGCAAGCCTTTAAATACTTCAATACAAATATCACATACAATCCTTTCTTTCTGTTTCTTCTGAGTTTTCCTTTGCTCAGGCTGGAAGCTTAATGGCCACTCACAGGTGTGATCCCACTACTGATTGGTACCTGAGCTTTGATCTGCTCCATTTCCAACCTGAATCAGGTTGCCCCTCCTTAGGCAGTCTGGTGACCCCACACTCCTAGGGGAACACCATATTGATGCTGGACTTGACAATACCCAGTTGGCTTTAGTCCTACTTCACCTCAGGACTCCCAAGCTCAAGTGATACATCTGCCTCAGCCTCTCCAATAGCATGGTGTGGGTGTCACTGCACCCAGCCCAGATCTTTTTTTACATCAAAAATAATCTACCCCTTTTTTTCCATCTTATATTTGTAAAGTTGATTTTTGAATCCAATTATAGAACTTAATATTTATTTCTCCTAAATTTCACTATCTGATCAGATCATTTGTTCTAGCCAGTATAAAATCTTTTTGGATCCTGATTCTCTCATGTCAACATGCCTTCATGTCATCTACAAAAAAACAAACATTTCATCTATGTCTTTATCCAAATCACTGATTTAAAAAAAAAAGGGTTAAAATAGCAGAGAAACCAGCACAGATGTCTCAGGCATTCCAATGAATTGATCAGTCAACCCACATTTATTAAGCACTTAATATGTGGCAGACATTAAGCTAAGTGCTAATAAGGATACAAATAATAATAACAAAAACAAAAACAGTCCCTGCCCTCAAGGAACTTACATTCTAGGAGAAAACAACAGATAGATAGACAGACAGACAGACAGACAGACAGACAGACAGACAGACAGACAGATAGATAGATAGATAGATAGATAGATAGATAGATAGATACAAGATACACAGAGTCCTGGCTTTACTGCCTTTCTCCAAGACTCAGCTCAAATCCTATCTTCTGGCCCACCTTTTTGGTGGGAAGGTAGTCTTTTCTGGACTCCCTCCTCTTCATTCTGACCTGACTGCTAGTGTATTCCTTCTGAGGACACTTTCTATTTACACTGTATAAATTTTGTTGGTGCATAGCTGTTTGCATGTTTTCTCCCAGTTAGAATGTGAGCTCCTTGAGGGCAAAACCACATTTTCCTATTTCTTGTTATCTTTAGCTCTTGGCATACTACCACGGACATAAAAAATGCTTAATAAATATTTGTTGACTAACTGATTTACAGTGTAGATGCAAGGTAACTTTATAAACCAAGAGACCACTCTCAAAGCTTTATCAAGTCACTAATGAGTATTCCAAGTATTTAACATGTTCCAAATCCTCTAAACTCTACCATTGTTAAGCCCACATCTCTCCAGCTCCTCCATTGAAATTTACCAGTACTTCAAAGATGTGGGATTTCAACAGTATGGGTATTTCCTCTACTGATGCTAATTTTAACCTTTCTACATTTCAGTGATAATCTTTGGCTAACACATTTGATTGATATACGTACACACATGTGTGTATATGTACATATGTGCATATGTATAGGTATATGTATATGTAGGTGTATGTAAACACATGTGTGTATACATTACATAAGTGTGTATATATATACAATATACAACCTCACTGGTGATGAGATTCTCTGAACTTAGCTAAGCTGGTCCTCAGATGATAGACACACAATCTTTGCTGGTAGGTCCATCTAAAAGCATATTTTGTTGTTGCTGTTTGGTTGTTTCAGTTGTGTTTGACTCTTTATGACCCAATTTGGGGTTTTCTTGGCAAAGATACTAGAGTAGTTTGCTATTTCCTTTTCTAGCTCATTTTATAGATGAGGAATCTGAGGCAAATAGGGTTAAGTGATTTGTCCAGCGTCACTTAGCTGGTAAGTGTCTGAAGCCAATTTTGAATTCAGGAATATGAGTCTTCCTGACTCCAGCCCTGGCACTCTATCTACTGTGCCACCTAGCTGCTGCATAGACTTGGACAATCCAAAGTCCCCTCCAGAACATGATAAAGCAGGACTTTATTGTAGGACTTTGTTGGAAGCTTTGGATATGTTTAGATTAAGGTATTGGTAGGATAGAAAAGCAAGATGTCCCATAGGTACATGCCTTCTAATACATCAAAGATCCATGATTTCACAGGTGTAGGGACATCCTTTCTCAGTACAGATTGCAAATCATCTATAATTTATAGTCTCAGAAAGTTGCTTGAGGCTCAGGGACATTAAATAACCTCTTCATGGTTATACTGTTAGTAAGTGCCCAAGGTGAGATTTAAACCCTCATCTTCCTGATTCCAAGACCCTCACTATCTCCACCGTGTGATCTGCCCTTCAATGCCTTCCAAACAAAGGAAAATGAATAGGTTTTCACTAGAGTGATTTCTAGAATCTCCACATCATATTCAGTATTTTTGTAAATATCATCATAATTATATTTAACCATTTGGGGGAAAATATGTTTCAAGAGCCCATTAGTGTTTAAGTTTCTAAAAATGCCATAAAAATATTCGCTAAAAGCATTGCCTTCAAATTTGTGTGGTAACATTTCTATACTTGTAACTGATGTGGAAATTCAAGTTGATGAGTGTCTGTCAGGCTTGACAAATACAAGAGAAAATCGCATGTGATTGCCACATTAGCAAATAATACTAATATTTGTACATGTGCCCCAAATACTACACAATGGAGTTAATAATACTTAGTCCTTCCTGAACTCTACTGGAATTTCCCCATGAGAGATAAAGAACTATTTGTTATTCCTTTCAGAGTGTCATGCAATGTGAATCCCCAAAGATATCTTCATAGGAATGTTGTTTATATTTGGGTGAACTTTCCGATAAGATTTCTCACGTGCATCTTTTCATCCAATTTTAAGTAGTTCTCATACTATCTCAATAGAAGGAAATACATGTTGACTTTTTTAGAGGAATCAGGAGAAATTTTTAAGAAGAAAAATACTTGTCAAATATGTGTATAGCACACATATTAATTTGGGCATGGACTTGCCTTCTCAGCTATTTTCTAAAGGATTATCAGAAATCGTGATAATTTCACCTTGCAGGAAGTAGGAGAAGCAATGAGTGGAAATGTTATTCTGGACTTGATTCTGACCAATAAGGATGACGTGGTTGTCTTCTTAGCCAAAATGGCAGAAGCAATGGGAAGTGACCACTCCATCTTAGCGCTCCTTTATGATAAGTGTAGATGAAAGGTGGGCGTAGTCTGATTTGTACCCTATATTTCAAAGAGTTCAGATAAAATACATGCAGGATCCCATGTCCTGATTTTCTACAAAGAACATAACTCAAGAGTTTAGATTCTGATGAAACAAACACATATTATTCCAGTGAGGAAGAAAATGGGATCATCTAAAGAGATTAGGATGGGTGCATAAGGAACAAGTAGAACAACTAATGTTTTTAGAAGACATGAACAAGAGACAAAAGCAAGAGCAGGTAACTAAGAATGAATGCAGATGATATCATGAAGATGAAATCCCAGAATAATCTAGAACTTGTGATAAATGCCAAGGACAACATAAAGATATTTATTAGCTATATTGGATTAAGAGGAAGATCCAAGAAAGGATAGGATCACTGCTTGGATTAGTAAGAGTAACAGAGAGAATGTAGAACTACTCAACTACTATTTTCTGCTTCTATTTGTCATTGTTCTTCATTTTAGAAGAGGACCAATGACATCACAGGGTGATGTCTTGACTCGTGGGTGAATTGGATTTAAGTGAGGAAAGGCTGCACAAAGTCATCAGCCTCACTCTTTCTTCCAGAGTCATCAAAGTCCAATGGCAAGACTGGTGATGCCCCAGGATGCAGTGGATTACCTTGGTATCTTCAATGTCTGACAAAGCTCTAAGCGTTCCATAGCACTGGCTTCAGTTTGTTCTCATCTGCCCATTCCACTGTGGGAAGTTTTTATGTGCTTGTAGTAGACACCCCACTAACTCACCAATGGGTTTGTGGCCCATCAGTACCCTCAACCTGGTATAGCCCATCATTGAGATGGTTTACCAGGGTGTGACCACTGTACATGCTACAAATTCTTGGAGTCACAGGTGACAGTTGGATGCCAGGTAGACAGTAGAGGTGGGTGAGCAGCCTTGAAAGGGACTTGGCAAGCCCTCACACCAGAGGTGCTGGTCCTTCTTGAACACCCATACACTTAACAGACAATTGAAAGCCAAGATAAGTGAGAAGATGGTGAGAGAGTATCTAGCTACCTACATTGAGTTCAAGTTATGTGGCCTGAGTAAACTATATCCCAGAATACTGAGTTTATTAATATGCTTGTGATATTTGGAAAGTTATAGAGAATGAAACAGTTGCCCCAAGAATAGAGAACAGTAAAAGTTTTAATAACTTACAAAATGGAGAGAGCAGGCATTGACCAATGAGCTTGACTTTGCTGACAAAATGACATTAAATGGATGATTTATGAACACTGAAAAGGAAGTTTTGGTCACTAAAGTCACCACCAAGTCACTGAGTCAACATGGGTTCATAAAGAAATGCTCAACCACATTTTCTATTTTGGCAGGATCATTTGACAGGTCTGACAAGTTCATCTCTGTTGTTGTTATTGTCATTAACTTTAATCTTGCACAATATTGGCATAGGAGGCACATTTTTGGCCTTGATCATTAATAGGCATAAAACAGGAAAACATATACTGTCAAAGGTGTTTGCCACTGTCACGGAGAAGATCCAACACATAAGAAAAGCCAAGAAAGGATTCCCTGTAGATGACAAGGTTCGCTAGATGCTCCAGTTTGTAGATGACATTACATTGATTGTATTAAGTCCTGAAAAATTGCAGAATGCGTTAAATGAAATCCTTAGCTACTAGAGAGTTTAGCTTAATTATCCACACAGGAAAAATCAAATGAACACAGAATGCTTGTTGTCCATACTATGAAACACAGTTGGATGGACAACCCACAGAGTTAATCTATCAACATGTACATAACTCCCCCTATCCTTCACTGCTACTCCCCTCAAACATACATGCACACCCAAATACCTTTTGCACAAATGCTGAAGGATAATGAATTAGGTCCATAATTGAACAAGGGAAGATGAGGGCTTATAAGAAACAGTTTTGGAAACTCCAGTCTCTCAAGGTTATCCCTAGAACCCTGAAGGGAACAGTAGTCAGCTGCCTTCTAGAGATCTGACCCTCAGTGTGACTATGGTATAGGAGAATGAACTCTTAGGATATGCTACACATACCTTCTCTGACTGCCTGTCATACATCTTCTTCAGCCTATCACATACATGTAAGAGATATTCCAGTATGTGAAATATTGAACAAAATGCCAAAACTCCTCTGCATAGCTAAATCTCTTCTTCCAGAATCTTCAGTTTTTATATAGACTCCAGAGGTCCTTATCCAAACTCCCACTCATACTATCAGTCAGCTCTTCAGAAGGTAGCTACATGTCCCCCCTAAAGAGTCTAGAAAGTAGTTCCAAGAGGTTGTGGCAGTTTCTTCTAGTGGTAATCTTGATAATATCGTTGAGTGCCTCAATATCATCTAACCAATTAACATCAATTAGCTTTTACAAGGGAATGTTTACTGAGAAGATATAGCAAGGACAGAAGTATAAACACATCCACTCTGAACTGGGGTGGAATAGTCTCTCCTCTCCCAACTCAGCCTATGGGAGAGTGGACTCAAAATTAAAATGATGGCCACCCCCATCAAATTCTCTTTCAAATGTGGAATTGCTGATGAACATTGTCATTCCCTTACTAGTGGGACACAGTTTCTTGGCATCTGGGTCAATTCACTCTTGTCTGAATCCCACAGGTTGCTCAATGGAGCCACACTGGTACCTCTTGTAATCTTTTTTTTTTTCCCCTCGTACTGTTCATTTTTATTAAGAGTAAAATAAGCAAAAGTATATGCAAAGGATTATTCAATGCCGTTTTAAGTAAACAGTTCATATTTTTGTTTAAATGAAGCATTTAAGTGCTCTAACAGTTTACATTTCCAGGGCTTATTCTACAAGTTTGTGTATTTAGTGATTTATTCTTTCATATGACAATTACTACTTGGAGCTGCTGATCATTTATTGGCACCTTGAGCGCAGCCAGAATTAATGCTACAAAGAACTCTAAACATTTTTCTGGACTTCCAATCAAGTGCTGATTAGCCCAGTAAGGGAGGTTCACCAGATAAACCTAAATCCATTTTCAGTCATGTCTAGTCTTGCACCCTCCATTCTCCTTTTTAGCATTAGAAGACAACAGGTTGAGTTAGCAGATATTGTTTATGGACCCCTGAGGTTGTTTTTACTAGTTCAATCTCAGTTCTATTGAATTCTTGATAACAGGAATAGGATTTTCAGGGAGAGCAGGGATATCTGAAAGGTCTGTACTGGATGTTTTCTGAGCAGCCAACAGAGGAGCCACTGTCTGAAGAATTTCAGATTGAGTTGTACTTGTTTCTGTAATAAGTTGTTCCTTAGTTTCCTGTTTATCATGATCAATCAAATCAAGACAGTTGATATCTTCACTTGTCTCATCCTGCTCTTCTGTTTTGGTTTTCTTGAGATTTTCTTCTTATGTGGTGAAGATATCCTTTTGACTCCTACGATAGGATTAGGTACTTTTGCTGTCGTGATTCCTGAAGGTCTTGGTGGTTGGTTTACCAGACGTTTTGAGGAAACAGCTCTGGAGACTGTAGGCTTTGGTGGTGGAGAAATGGCTGGCTGTGTGGCAGTTTGAGAAATTCTTTCACTTGAGGTACTCCCTGAGCTTTCACTGGAATTTACTTGAGACACAGAAACCTCAGTCGCCTGGATGTTAGTCACACATGCTGCTGTTACAGCTGGAGTAGGACTGTTTCTGCCCTGAGAGCTGCTAGAACTATTCAATGGACTGGTCTTCATAGCACTGGTAGGAGAAGGCACAGACATGCTGTTGTCACTATCCATAGACAAGTCTAGGCTGCTATCATTCAGAGCTGTCAGTCGACCTTCTGATGAATGCCTTTTCTTTTTCTGAAGCATATGATTAGGTAGGAGTTGATGAAGTTGGCTTCTTTTTACATGCATTGCAGCAATTTTCATATTCATCTCAAACATCTTGCTATTTATTGCTTGCCTATAAACTGTATCTGTGAAAGATTGAATGTCGTATATAAGGTCAACATTGAGGTTTTCAGAGTTTTCTGTTTTTTTAAACACTAACCCAATCACCCACATTGTATGAAATTCTTCCTTGTCAGAGTTTTCCTTGGGTGCTGGAAATGACTGAGGATTCACATGAGCCAGTATAATAAATTCATTCTTCTCCAAACTTCCAACCAGGATTCGGATTTTTGATTCCACCAAACCCACCCATTCTAATCACTGCTTTTCTGTTGGTGCACTTGCTAGAAGTACAATATAATGCTTGTACTTTTGAAAGAAGTTGGGAGCTTCAAAAAGTCTGGACCACTCTGCCTTACTCAGCAAAATTTCATCTGTGATGGCAAGACCTTGTTTAAACTCCTCAACTATGACCATCCATGTAGAAATGGACACATTGTACGTAGAATTCTGTTGTGGGTATGCTGGTGTAATTTTAGGCATAAGATGGCACCTATCACTGGGGTTTACCCTTGGGTCCCATGCAGGCAAATTAAGATTGCATTCTTCAGCACCTCTTGTAATCTTTAGAGAACTCACTGGAGATACAAAAAGGAGGCAGCCTAATAGTAGACATAGACTGGCCCAAAAGGTCATGTGCTCAGAGGCCAGCCCAGTGTGGGGAAAGGAGACACTTCACCAGCCCTCCAGAGATCACAAAGTCATGCTTATTACCTCACAGCCAGCAGGAAGAAAAGAAAGAGAATTTCTCCACTGGAGCATTTTATATGCACTTTTGTTTCTGCCTCAACAACCAAACAAAAGTCCTTTTCTTCAGTACTCATAAGGTGGACAGGAAATAATCACCACATACTTGTACATGATCTGAAGTCTATGTCATCACAGACTTCCAGAAGCAGGCTCACCAAATATACACTTGGATCCCCTCTGCATACTTCAGGAGTGACCCCTCATTGGCCTATTCCTCTGTTATACTGCTAAGATAAATAAAGGAATACCCACAAAATATATTGTGTGAAGGATTTCTAAGCTCTGGTATTTCTTCTGCAAGAGGATGATTTCAAGGAGAAAGAAATGCCTTTATTAAAAAAAAATGTGTACATGTGTGTGTGTGAGAATACTCCAATGGATCTGTGATCTCACTGACATGGATATTCCCACCAATAATGTAATCAAGGGTGTACTAGCAAATGTTTAACAATTTCCAAATTGTTAACAACTTCCCCCCAAAAAAAGTATATATAACACATTTTTAAATTTAATCTGTATTAATAACACCTTCTCTATCACTTCCTTAAATCTAGACCAGGAGTGAGGAACCTGCAGCCTGGAGGCCTCATTGAGGCAGAGGCCACAGGTTCCCCACCCCTGGTCTAGACAATCAACAAAACAATAAATCAAGCACTGGCTTTTAGCAACTTGCCAATTTCCAAGGTGTAAACTAGTAATTCACTACTTGTAGTGTATTACAGCCTATTCACACCAAATGCCTCTCCATTGTTCTTTGGGTAGTCATCATTTCTTCAGAAACTATAGGGTTCTATTAATCTTAACCAGACCACCACACTGGGAAAAAGTTGTTTTTGTTTTGTTTTAATGGACCTCAATCTCAGAGAGAAACTCAAAGTCATTGAAAAAACTTGGCAATTCCCAGAAGGCCATCTGGTCTACTCTTCTTCCTGATCAATTCTCAGCCTAACTCACTGTATATTTTCAGTGCATGTCCAAGATGGTATATCCTGATGGATGAACCCTGTAACTTCTCCATCCAAACACTAGATGATAAGCATCCTTCATACACTGTGTTTTTGCTGTGTGGATGTTTAAGTCAAGTTCTTAGAATGAATAAGGATCTCCTTTTGAAGGCTCTTCAATGTTTCCTAGCTTAATGCAATTAGAACAAAGATATCATTAAGCAAGAGCTTCTGAAGGGCTTCACCCTCCTCAGGGCATCCCTCTTTAACCTGTTCTCTCTGCTGGATCTCCTCCATGATAGTGTTAAACCCCTTCAGTGAGCATACATCTCTCCCTGTGTGACACCCTGTTTGACATCTTGGAAAATCATTGAACAAAGTTATCTCTCTCATTATATCCTTCAAGGAATCTTACACAATTCTGGCACCTACAGACTCTTAAATGTGGTATTTTTTTCTATATCAAATTTTCATAGTCAACAGAAAATAAACACAGTGGACTCTTGCATTTTGTATACCTTTCAGTAAATTGTGTGGTGGTAAAGATATGGTCTACTGAATACCACTTGTGAAAACCTAGCTAAACTCTCTGAATTGTCTTACCAGGGATGCCTTTGGTGTATGAGTAGCTTAGTCTCATAAAAATTTTGTATAGGTGAGAAAGTAGGTCAAATGGGTTGGTAACTATTTTCCAAAGATGATTAGAGAAAAAGGAAAGGAACCTACATGTTCTAAAATGTTTATAACAGCTCTCTTTGTGGTGGCAAAGAACTGGAAATTGCAGGGATGTCCATCAATTAGGGAATGGTTGAACAAGTTGTGATACAGGATTGTGATGGAATACTACTGTGCTATAAGAAATGATGAGCTTAATGATCTTAGAAAAACCTGGAAAGACTTGCACAAAATAATTAAGAGTCAAATGAGCAGAACCAAGAGAACATTGTAAACAGTAACAGCAATATTGTTTAAAGAATGACTTTGAGAGAATAAGTCATTGTGACTACTATAAATACCCAAATTAACTATAAAGGACATATGAAGGAAGATACTATCTACATCCGGAGAAAGAACTGATAAATAGAAATGTGTATAGAATAAGTATATATATATATACATATATATATATGTACACACACACACACACACACACCTATTTGTGTCTCATGGTAGCCATCTCTGGGGTTTGGAGGAGGAAGGAAGAAAAAAAAAAGAAATTAACATGATAACTTTATTATATATTTAAGAGGAATAGCAAGTTTATGCAATAAATTTTCAGTTTCATGTACAATCATCTTTTTATTATACTATGCTATAGAAATGATTATTTCATTCCATAAATTAAAAAAAAATAAAACTTAAAAAATAAGGCTTGAGATTTTCCCCCCCTTATATCTTTGGTATCTTCTCTTCCTCAAGTAGTCACTCCCCTCCTCAATAAACTCCAATGGCTCCCCATCAACTCAATGATCAAATACAAAATCCTCCATTTGGCATTTTAAGCCTTTCTGTCATATATTTGTTTGTTTGTTGTCTCCTTCATTAGACTGTAAACTCCTTGAGGGCAAGGACTGTCTTTTGCCTTTTTTGGTATCATTGGTGCTTAGCACATGCCCTGGTATGTAATTTTGTTGTTGTTCAGTTGTTCAATTATGTCTAACTCTTCATGACTCCAAAGGCCATAACATGCCAGGCCCTTCTATTCTCCACTATCTCCCAAATCTATCTCCTGTCAAAGTCTGTGTTCATTGCTTCCATGACACTATCCATCCATCTCCTCCTCTGCCATCCTCTTTTCCTTTTGCCTTCAGTCTTTCCCAATATCAGTATCTTTTCCAATGAGTCCTGTCTTCTCATTATGTGGCCAAAGTATTTAAGCTTTAGCTTCAGTATTTGACCTTCCAATAAATAGCCTGAACTAATTTCTTTAAGTATTGACTGATTTGATCTCCTTGCTGCACAAGGGACTCATAAAAGTCTTCCCCAGTACCACAATTTAAAAACATCAATTCTGACATTTTCAGCTTTCTTTACAGCCCAGCTCTCACAGCCATGCATCGCTACTGGAAAAACCATAGCTTTATACAAACCTTTGTTGGCAAGGTGATGCCTTTCCTTTTTAGTATGCTGTTCAAATTTCCAAGGACAAAGTGTCTTTTAATCTCATGGCTGTAGCTGCTGTCTACAGTGATCTTTTAGCCCAAGAATATAAAATGACACTCCTTCCATTTCTTCTCCCTCTATTTGCCAGGAAGTGATGGGACCAATCGCCAAGATTTTAGGTTTTTTGATGTTAAGCTTCAAGCCAACTTTTACACTCTCCTCTTTCACCTTCATCAAGAGGCTTCTTAATTTCTTTTCACTTTTTGCCATCAAAATAGTGTCATCTGCACATCTGAGATTGTTGATATTTCTTTTGGCAACTTTAATTCCAGCTTTGGATACACCCAACCTGGTGTTTCTCATTTTGTATTTCTGCATATGAGTTAAATAAATAAGGTGACAATATGCAACCTTGTCTTATTCCTTTTCCAATCTTAAATCAATCAGTTGTTTCATGTTCAGTTCTAACTGTTGCTTCTTGGCCTGCATACAGATTCCACAGGAGACAAATAAGATGATCTGGTACTTCCATCTCTTTGAGAATTTGAAACATTTTGTTGTGATCCACACAAAGACTTTAATGTAGTCAATGAAGTAGATGTTTTTCTAGCACTCCCTTGTTTTATCCATAATCCAATGAACGTTAAGAGTATAACACATAACAGGCACTTAACAAAATCTATTGACTTACTAACTTAAAATGTCTTGAGTATTGATCCCTCAGCTCCTCAAAGTTGTGTTGCCTCAGCATAGGTTTCCTCTGCGTAAAATAGGTCCAATCCAGCTGCTTTTCCCATCTTTGTTTTCTTCAATGCCATTCCTACCTCCAGGGTAGCACTTCTATGTAAATGTGAGCTGTAACATAAATTGAACACTAGTCCCCAAAGACAATCAAATAAGCATACAAATAAAGGGGTAAAATCTTGTCCCTTAGTTTTCAGTGAGGTAGAACCAAATGCCTTAGTAACAGCAAAAAAAAAAAAGTTTTTGTTCTATGTTCTCAACCAGATCTTCCTAAAAGTCTTGCCACTTTTGTCCCTATTTTCCTACTTTCTTTCTTTCTTTTTTCCCTAGACATAGATAGGTAGATAGATAGATAGATAGATACAGACAGACAGACAGACAGACAGTATGTATTATGACATTTGGGTCCTGTCAATTTTAATCTGTATCACTTGATACTGTGCTTTATGTATTTTCTTGCATGCATCATATTTTTAAATTTCATTTATTTTTAATTTCTAGAATAAAGCAAGCCCTTCCATAACAGCATAATAAAAAGATGATTGTGCATGAAATTGCAAATCTATTATGTACAACTTGCTATTCTTTTTAAATATATAATAAAAGTATCATGTAAATTCCTTTTTTCTCATTTTTTCTTCCTTCTCCCCCTGTACCTAGATGGCTAACATAGACACAAAAATGTGTGTGTGTGTGTGTGTGTGTGTGTGAGTGTGGGTGTGGTGTGGGTGTATGTGTGTGTAAAATCATTCTATACATACTTCTATTTATCAGTTCTTTCTCTGGATGCAGATAGCATCTTTCTTCATATGTCCTCAGTAGTTAATTTGAGTATTTATAATAGTCAAAATGACTTAAGTGCTCAAGTTGTTCCAGAAACAATACTGTTGTTACTATATACAATGTTCTATTGGCTCTATTCATTTTGTTCATCATTATTTCACGCAAGTTTATCCATGTTTTTCTCAAACCAATGAGTCATCTCTTATGGCACAGTAGTATTACATCCCACAACTTGTTCAGCTATTCCCCAATTAACAGGCAACCTTGCAATTTCTAGCTCTTTGCCACCACAAAGAGAGCTGCTATAAATATTTTAGAACATACAGGTTCTTTTCCTTTTTCCCTAATCATCTTGGGAAACAGACCCAGTAGTGGTATTGCTGGGTCAAAGGGTATAGACAGTTTAATAACTCTTTGGGCATAATTCCATATTGTTCTCCAAAATGGTTGGATCAGGTCAAAATTGCATCAACAATGCATTAGTGTCATCATTTTTCCACATTACCTCTGACATTTGTTGCTTTCCACTTCAAACATTTTAGCCAGTCTAATAGGTCTAAAATGATAACTCAAGGCTGTTTTAATTTGCATTTCTCTAATCGATAATGATTTAGAACATTTTTTCATATGACTATAAATTGTTTTGATTTCTTCATCTAAAACTGCCTGTTCATATCATTTGACCATTTATCAATTGAGGAATGACTCGTATTCTTATACATTTGACAAAGTTCTTTATATATTTGAGATATGAGGCCTTTATCTGAGAAACTGTCTATAAAAATTTCCCCCCAGTTTTCTACTTTGCTTCTGATCTTGGCTACATTTGTTTCATTTGTACATAGATGTTTTAATTTAACATAATCGAAATTATCCATTTTATACCTTACTCGGCTCTCTATCTTTTATTCATAAATTGTTCACCTATCCATAAATCTGATAAGTGATCTGTTCCATGTTCTTCAATTTTTCTTGTGCTATCTCTTTTTAGGTCATGTATCCATTTTGATCTTGCATGCTTTTGATAAAGTTCAATGTACATTTCTATTAAAAAACACTTGGAAGTATAAGGATAAGTGGATTTTTTCCTTAAGTTGATAAAAAGCATTCATCCAAAACCATCAGCAAGTATTATTTGTAATAGGGATAAGTGAGAAGTCTTCCCATTAAGATCAGGTATGAAACAAGGATGCCAACTGTCCCCAATATTATTCAATATTGTATTAAATATCCTAGCAATAGCAATAAGAGAAGAAAACTAAACAGAAGGAATCAGAATAGGAAATGAAGTAATAAAAGCATCTCTTTTTGCAGATGATAAAGTGATATACTTGGAAAATCCCAAAGACTCAACTACAAAGTTAGTTGAAACAATTAATAATTTTAGCAAAATAACAGGATATAAAGTAAATCCATTAAATCATTCCTATATATCACAAACAAAACTCTGCAAGAAGAGATAGTAAGAGATATCTCATATCTAAGTAACTACAAACAATATAAAATACCTGAGAGTACATCTGCCAAAATAAACCCAGGAACTATATAAGCAAAACTATTTTAAAAAAAACTTTTTATACAAATAAAATAAGATTTAAATAATTGGATAAATAGTAATTGTTTATGGATAGGCAGGACCAATATAATAAAAATGACAGTTTTACCTAAACTAATTTATATATACAATGCCTTTCCAAATAAATAACCAAAAATTTATTTTACTGAATTAGAAAAAAATGAGAACAAAATTCATTTGGAAGAACAGAAAAGTCAATAGCATCAAAGGAACTAAGGAAAAAATGAAAAGGACAGAGGGTTAGTGGTAACAGATCTTAAACTATATTATAAGGCAGTAATTATTTAAAACTATCTGGTCCTGGCTAAGAAATAGAAAGGTAGATGAGTGGAACAGAGTAGACTTACAATTGATAGTATCAAATACATATAGTAACCTTGTATTTGACAAGTGTAAAGACTTAAGATTTTGGGATAAAAATTCATTATTTGAAAAAAATTGTTGGGAAAACTGGAAGGCAGTATGGCAGAAATTTGGCATCATATTTATTATTTTTATAACACCATAATATTCTACTACATTAACATGGGGGATAGGGGCTGGATTTATAACTTAATTGATATAAGGAATGCTCAGATGAGAAAACTCTCACTGTCAATGCATGTTGGTACTTTCTTTACAACTTACAGTCTTAGAGAGTTGCCTAGACCATTGAGCAGTCAAGTAACTTAACCTGGGGTCACATAGCCAGGAGGTATCAGAGGCAAGACCTGAACCCAGATCTTTCTGGTTTCAAGGCCAGGTCTCTATCCATTGTACCACACTACCTCTCTATGTGAATGTACAATAGTTTAGTCATCTTTCAACTATTAGAAATACATAACATTCCCAGTTTTTTGCCACAGCAAGTAGAGCACAACTATGAATATTTTTGTACCCATGGGTCCATTTTTCCTTTTTTCATGATGTTTTGGAGATAGAGCCCCAGCTGAATAAGCTTTGTAACTCATGTATTGCCTCAGTGCTTTTCAATATGTTTGTATAAGGGTGAAGTAAATGTGAGCTATTTTGATGTAACTCTTACTTAGAAGTGACCACAAAAAGAGCTACAGTGGTTATAATGCTGCACAAAACTCTAATGCAATTTAACCTCTGTTCCCCGTACTTGGGATGGTCTGCATTTTCTGATTTTGCTCATAATAACTCAGAATATTTGGTACTTTGAGTTTTCAAAGAGCTATCCTCACCGTAAACCTGGGAGGACAGGTAATGTGGCTATTACTATCCCTGTTTAACAGAGGAAGTAAGCCACTAAAATATAGGTACATTGAAAGGTCAGAATCACAAGAAAGTCAGATGCTTCAAGTGCACCTTCAGGTTCCATTCTTTAAAAGCCCTGGTGAAAGTCAAGAATATTTCCATTTTGACTCTTGTCCAAATTCAAAATCTTATAAGCAGACTCCTTGTGTTGGCTGACTTGTATGTACTCACCACCTGCCTACACAGGGCAGTAGATAGAATGTTGGACCTAGAATCAGAGAGGATTGGGTTGAAATCTTGTCTCAGATATTTACAAGCTCTGTAACTTTGGAAAAGTCACTTAACCTCTCTTAGCCTTAATTTCCTTATCTGTAAAGTGGGGAGAATAATAACATTAGCTCCCAGGGTTGTTGTGAGGATTGAATGAGATAACACGCATAAAGCCCTTTGCAGACCTTAAAGCCATATAGAAATGTTAGTTATTATTTTCTTGAGAGGGAGAGAAGCTGGCTGTGTACGTTGGGTTCACAAATAGGGTGCCCAGGGTTTGCAATAAGGAAAAGAAGAAAAAAAAGAAGGGCAACTTTAAAGTTACAAAAGTGAGCTTGCTTTCTAGGAAACATTCAACATTTCACCTGTCCAATCCATGCAGCATCCCCTGCTTAATAAACTTCCTTGGTTATTGAAAAAAAGTTTAGGAATTAGCTCCATTGGAAATCTCCAAAACTTAGACTGCCTACCATTTATCTTTAATGAATTAAATATAATTTCAATAGGACTCAATGGGATTGATCAATTTCCCTTCCATGCCACCTGTGGGAGGCTGATGTAGCCCATTTCTTTAAAAAACAGGAGAAATAGAGTCAGCAAGACAGACAAAAACAGAGATGTCAACCAGTTATTCTTGAAAATTAATCTAAAGGTATCACATTTTTATATTTTTAACAAGTGGATTAAAAGCCCACTGAAACTCTTTGTTTAGAAGATTTTTTAAAATTAATTTATTTTTGGCTAGGAAATGGGGTTAAGTGACTTTCTCAGGGTCATACAGCTAGTAAGTGTCAAGTGTCTGAGGTCGGATTTGAATTCCAATCCTCCTGACTCCAAGGCCAGTGCTCTATCTACTCTACCCCTAGCTACCCCTGTTTAGAAGATTTTTTAAAGAGGTTAAAAATTCCTGTTTCCAAGTTGAACTGTACAGATGTGAGAGTTTTATAGGTGACACATGATTTTTAGCAAGAGAATTACCTAACAATGGAATCATTTCCAAATAGCCATTTTTAAAATGCTTTCCCCATAACCTGTTTCTTTCAAAAAGCAGATGCTTTCTCACACATTAAAATATTACCTTTCTGCAGTATTCGAGACATATGGGGAACTAACACAACTTTGGAACTCCAAAAGCCATTTCCCAATGGAAGCAGTCAAAGGACATGAATAAACAATTCTCATGGGAAGAATTTCAGACTAAGAACAACTACATGAAAGATCATTCCTATTATCAAATAATGAGTGAAGTGCAAATGAAAACAATTCTGAGGTTGATTACAAAGAACAGGAATAGTCAATGTCAGTTTTTGTGGAATGACAGGCATACTAATATAGTGCCAGTGACTTTGTGAATTATTCCAACTATTTTGAAGAGAAAATTGGAATTAAGCCAACAGTGATTAAGATGTCCAGAGACATCTGAGAGGCAGAAACTTCAGGTTGGTCAAAGATAGAAAGAAATGTCTAGTATGGAACAAAACATATTTGTAGGTAGCACCATTCTGTAGGAATAAGAATGGCTAACCCAACTGTGACACATAACTGTGATAGAATATTATTGTGCAATCAGAGATGATGAACAAACACACAAATAAATAAATAAATAGACTGACAAATAAGTAAGAAAATAGACGGCCAGATGAATAAATAAACTTAAAAATAAAGGAATACACACACACGCACATACACACACACACACATATGTATGTATTTACCCATAGGTCAATAAATGAATAAAATAAACTTTAAAATAAAGGATATTTCTTTATATAAATAAATATGGGCATATAAGTAAATAAAGAAAACTTAAAAGCAAAGGAGACTTAAATTGACTGATATTAAGTGTGTTGGGGTCAGATTTGGGAGAGTGGTTCAGGTATGAAAGAATTCACTTAGACCTTGTCTGAAGTCGTTGGGAGTTTTATTACATGAGAAAGTGTCATGAGTCTCCTTAGTCAGGAAGCTAAATGAGACCCCGATATTTGGGGGAGTTACACTTAGAGGTTTCAGAATGACAATGTAGTTTTGGGGTTTAAAGATTAAAGACAGGACAAGAAAGGATTTTATGACATAGGATAAAGAAGACAAAGGGAATTCTTTATGATTTAAGGATTTAAGGACAGGGCATGAGGACATAGGTTAAAATTAAAGGACAGGGGGAATGTAGGATAAGGGACACAAAAAGCAATTCTTTTGGTACAGATTCAAGATAAGGGGGAAAGGACTTCAGGATGCCTTCAAGTTATGGAATAAGCTACTGGGCTTCACAAGTACTGGAAAAGTAGTCTTAATATTCTTTTTAACCCTTAGGGCACCATTCATATCCACATCAAGTATAGAAAGCAGAACCAAGAAAACATGAATGGTGACTACAACAATAAAAATGGGGAAAAAAACAATGACAAGAATAAAAGCAAATTTGAACTCTCATTATTATAAAATGATCAAACATGTCCTCAAAGAAGATATATGATAATATATTCTCTTGACTGATGTATTAATTACTTTTGCTGAACCATTTTTCTTTCCTGTTATAAAGCAATGGCTCTTTGGGTGGGGGAGGAGGAGGGATATATTTAGAAATGAAAATGATGTTTTAAAACATTATCAACAGTTTTTATCACTTTTGCCTTGAAGGGACAAAATATGTGTGTGCTTTTTAATATTTGCTATGTAGCATACTACTGATAATTACTTATCTTCACAGCAAAGGTAGCAAATTTGGGATATTTGTCTTTTTGTACAAGAAAAATTTATAACATCCTTAAATTTGACAGTTCCTCTAAGCAGTTTGCCAGGAGATAACCAGTGAATCTACGTGGGGAAAATGTTGGCATAAGCAATCTTTTGAGGATAAAGGTTTTTTTTAAGTTTTTTGTTTGTTTGCTTGTTTTTATAGCACTTGCAAAAGAAATCATTCATGGTGAAATATTCACATTTTTTTGATACTTGAGCCTAGAATTCTGCACATTTTTTTGCACATTGCATATTTTCTCTCATTTTTTTTCAAATACATATTTTATTTTTCCTGTTTATTATCCTGTAAATTCAGGGATTCATTTGTTCATAGATATTGAAACCAGGCCATTGAATCTATCAAATACCCAAATGGATCTGTGATCTCATTGACTTGGAAGTTCACTGAAAGAATGAATGAATCAACAACATTTATTAAGCACCAACTCTATGCCAGGTGCTGTGCTGGGTACTGGGAATATAAAAACAAAAATGAAACAGTACCTGCTCTTGAGATGTTTACATTTTATTAGGAGAGTCAACCCTTATGAAAATAAGTTAATTATTGTCAGCCCACACTGGGAATTTTGATCCACACACTTGGTCTTTGAACTTTTCAGTAAAGGACCACTTCAAAACCCAGATGCCAGCTTGTGAATGAGGTATATAGTCTCACTTTTGGTCAAAACTCTGCTGGCAAATGTGGCTTGTTTCTGGCGGCCATCCCTCTCTTGGGACAAAACAACTGTGTGTTTACATGATATAATGGATAGAACAATGACCTTGGAGTCAGGGAGAGAGCTTCAAATCTTGCCTCAGACAGCTATGTGGTCCTGGGCAAGTTCCCTAACCTCTCTATGTCAATAGTCAATTATCATTTATTAAATACCTACTGTGTGCTAGGCACTATGCTAAGCCCTGGAGATACAAATACCAAAAAAAAAAAAAAACCACCACAACAAAAAACAAAAAAAAAAAACAAATAAAGATAACTCTTGCCCTGAAGGAGCTTACATTGTAATAGAGGCACTTAAATGGGGCTTAAAATCTATGTCTGTTTCCTCCTTTGTAAAATGAAGGGATTTGACAGGGGCCTCAAAATTCCCTTCTAGCACCAAATCTATAATCCTATGATAATACAGAATCTAGGGCTCATACAATTAAGAGTAGATTATATTTATATTCTTTTATACATAATTTTGTCTGTCTCACAATAATCCTATGGGGCAGTAAAAGAAGTATTATCATCTTATTTCATGGACTGATGGATGGAGAAATGGACAGAGCGCTGGCTCTGGAGTCAGGAGGATCTGAGTTCAAATTTGACCTCAGATACTTACTAGCTATGTGACCTTCAGCAAGTCACTTAATTATGTTTATCTCAATTTTTCATCTGTAAAATGGAGCTAGAAAAGGAAATGGCAAACCACTCCAGTATCTTTGCCAAGGAAACCCCAACTGGGGTCACAAAGAGTCAGGCATGACTGCAAATGAATCAACAACAAACATCTTATTTTATAGATCGGGAAACTGAGGCTCAGAAAAAGGACATGACATTCCTCAAATCACCAAGCAATAGGTGACGAAGCTGGGTTTGGGATTCAATCCCTCTATACTCTACATTCAGTATTCTTTCTACTACTCCATAGCTTCCCCAATGTACCTCCTGTTTATAACTTCAGCAATGGATTTGTGCATACTAATGGCCATCCAGACATTTGCTATCTCTCAGCTGCCCAGGTCTTAATCACTAAAGGTCTGCCATCCTGAAGCACTTTTTCCTCTGAAGAAAGCATAGAGTGAGAATTCCGGAATATAGCTTTTTAGCTCTTTAGACATTTATAAAATGTTAAATAGGAAATGGGATGTTTGAATAAAAACCCGACAGTATCTCCAATGGTGCATCCAAATCCACATTCCCAGGTCACTACCTAAGCAGCGGAAGGCATCTTCTTCCATAAAACTGCTATCATTTGAAATTTACATAATTGCTTCCCTCTCCTTTGAATCTAGAGGGAGATAATATGGTTTGTTTGTATGAATACTATCAGAAAGTAGGACAGGAAAAATACATAAATTTTCAAATTGATGAAAACTATTTTGCTTGGCTTACAGACTCAAATAGGACAAAATCAAGCATCATTCCTTTTCATACATTAGCACCACAACGAAGCAAAAGAATTCAGATTAACTATAAAGTTATCAATCTAGAATTTAAAACTTGGTACTTTGGTAAGGTCATTATTTCACTGGGATGAGTACTCTTTTTACCAATGCAGATCAGAAGCCTAGCTATGCCTCCTTCTGTGCTATTCTTCTCCATGTGTTTTCCACAAATTCTCCATAGGAGATCTATCAAAAATTCTGAATTCCTTCCTCTCTTTTTCCCCAATATCTTAGGGAATACCAATATATTACTCAGATTGGTAATCAGCTGCCTCTCATTTTCATTAAATGACTGACCCACTTCCTTTCCAGTTATACATGCCCCATGATATCATTGGTCTTCTTTGAAAATGAGGGACAAACAACAACGTCTTTGTGTAATAGAACAGGAAGGAATCTTAGAGATAATCTAATCCAAGGCCCTCATTTTACTGACGCATATTATAAAACAGTAATTTTTATTAAGGCTACTGTTTTGGACATATGATGAATACAGAGAAGCACGAGAAAACTTATGTGAACAGATGCAAAGTGAAACAAACAGAATATAAATGTAAAAATATAAACTTCAGATAAACCAGGAAAACAATATATGCACAAAACAAAGGGAAAGAGCAATAACAAAGCAATTGAAACTAAATGTTGTGAAATTATAATGACTAAGTCTGGTCCCTAAGAAAAGATATGAGAACATACCACCCTCTCTTCATTGTACAAGCAATGTATAGAACAGTACATAGAACATAATATTTGGTTGATATGGTGGTGAGTTATACTGAGCTGTTTTTCCCCTTCTTTTTAATTGCTTTATTACAAAGGATGGCTCTGTGAAAGGGCAAGGCAGAAGGATATATTAGGAAATGTAGGTGAATCAAAACAAAAGGTGAAGGGAATAAGCATTTATATAGCACCTGCTATGTACATTATTGTGCTAAGTGCTTTACAAATATTATCTCGTTTGATCCTCACAACAAACCTATGAGGTAAGTGCTATTATTATCCCCATTTTGCAGTTGAGGAAATGGAGGCAAACAGAAGTTAAACAACTTGCCCAGGGTCACACAGTTTATGTATGAGATTGGATTTAATTCAGGTCTTCCTGACTCCAGGTCTAGCATTCTATCTATTGTACAACCTAGCTGCCTAAAAATACATTAAATATATATATCAAAATATATCAAAACATATACCAATCATATAAAAAGTAAAAACATATGTATATATCAATCATATTCTATCAAATAAGCAATACATAAGATCTTAAAGAATATTAGGGGCTGGTCAGAAATAAGGAGGAACTACTTTTTATTTCCCATAAGTCTAGAGGCCCTGAAACCTCAAGATCATGGAAGCAAGATGGACAGTGAAGTTCCTAATGAGAGTAATATTAAGTGCTATTAGCTAAATACTTTGCCCAAGCAAGGAAGCTTCAGTTCCCTCCCAGTCTCTAGTCCCCAAAAAACTTAAGACAGGATGACATGGTGAGATAGAAAAAGAATGAGAAATGGACTCAAAAAATGGTGTTTTTTGACCTGCAGCAAGTCACAATTTCTCTGGGCTTTAGTGTCCTAATTATAAAATGGTCTAGACTTGACCTCTAAAATCCCTTCTAACTTTTAACTCCACATGGTGGAAAGATAGAGGGCATGCAGTAGTGCAGAGGGCTTGGAGAACAACCAAGAAAGGCTTGAAGTTGAGTAAATTTCACTCTAGTTAGTGATACATCCAAAACTACTCATTAGCAACCCCTGCTCTATTGGGTCTCTTAGACTTAGCAAAGACTACTTTGCAGAGGGCCCACGGACCCACACAGTTATGCTTTTTCAGTATGTGCAGTACCAGCCAGCTTCGGTACCTAGTGTTGGCTGAATTCTTATTTCTTAGAGGCACTAAAAGGGAAATAGTAAGTATATCAATTTGTTAAGGGTAACCTTTCTGTGTGTATGGGGCTTACGGACTCAAGAGGCAGAGAAGGTAGAAGAATGGAAGTGCTGAACTTGGAATTAGAAATATCTGGGTTCAAACCACCTTCTATTTGCTAGTTATGTGATTAATTTCACTCAGCCACAGTGTCCTCTTCTAGAAAACTGGGATAATAATCTTGTGGTACCTGCCTCACAGGGCAGCTGATGGCACAGTGGATAGAGCGCCATGCCTGGAATCAGAAAGACTCATCTTCCTCAGTTCAAATGTGGCCTCAGACGCTTCTAGCTGTGTGACCCTGGGCAAGTCACTTAAACCCTTTTTGCCTCAGTTTCCTCATTTGTAAAATGAGCTGGAGAATGAAATGGCAAACTACTCCAGTGTCTTTGCCAAGAAAGCCCCAAATTGGGTCACGGATAGTCAGATACGCCTGAAACAAGTGAATGACAACAAATAGCACTCTCCCTAGAAAATGCCTGGACCTCTATAAGATAACTATTATAGGATCATATATCTTTAGCTAGAAGGTACCTCAGAGGCCATTTCATCCCTCCTCATCATTTTACAGCTGAGGAAATTGAGGCCTATGAAGATCAAGTGACTTGCCCAAGGTCACACAGACAGCAAGCATCCTAATGCATGCAATGACATTGGGGATAGCTGAGCTTGGTGTGATAATTCATGAATTCACTCCTCTTCTCTTGGCCGCAAGATGATCATGCTCAAGATTCCCTGGCACCGTGCTTAATTGTTGCCATTCTCCATCCCACTATAGAAATATCATCTGCTGCTGCAGTTTGGAGACTGAGTCTTGCCCTAGTGCCTTTCCTTATTGATCCTCCTTCCTGCTGCCCACCTTAGAAGACTCTGCAATGCACCCCCAGAAAGGGACTATTGCTTTCAACAGTGACCAACGTCTAATTCTTCTGTGCAGTTCCCCTTTAAGTCCTAGGAATAGGGCACTTGGTATTGACATTCAAATACAGGTATCATATCAGACTTAAAAGATGTCACCTTCATTAAATGGACTTTTTTTTTAATCAACAAAAATCTATTTTCTATCCCTAATACTTTCCCCAACTCCATTAGGAAAAAAGAAAGAAAAAAAAGAAAAAGAAAAAGAAACCTTTTTAACAGACATGCGTAGTAAAGTAAAACAAATTCTTACGTTAGCCAAGTCCAAAAAAAAAATATGTCTCAGTCTGCATCCTGAATCCATCACCTCCCTGTCTGAGGGTAGGTAGCATGCTTCATCAGAGGTCTTCTGGAATAGTGGTTGTTAATTACATTAATCAAAATTCTTGTATTTCAAAGTTGTCTGTTGTTATATTCAACATATAATTGCTCTCCTGGTTCTGCTCATTTCACTCTACATCAGTTCATACAAATCTCAGGTTACTTTGAAACCATCCCTTTATTCATTTGTTATGGTGAAATAATATTCCATTATATTCATATACCATATGTCTCAAGTAAATTTAATAAAAGAAAATTGAGGTACAGACTCCCAGCAAAAATCAGTTTATTAAAAGTGATGTGTATAACTGTTAACAAAGTGGGCCAGCCTGGCAACCTCAGTAATGCCAATGGGGAGGAAACGAGGAAATCTCTTTATTGAAATACAAGAAAGAAGGGGTCTTGGTAGTTGTAGAACATTATAATTGGATACATTAAGAAAAGTGGGTGGCATTCAGGTAAGACTAATAATGTCCCTCCATGACAATTAAGGAATATTTAATTGTTTTATGGGACTCATCTGCCTCCTGTAATCTTTGCTAGAGAATCAAAACTACCAGACTTGCTGTCTCCTTGGAAGAGATAAAATCTCTCCAAATTTCACAAGGACTGGCAAGGACAGAAGACGTATCTTTTGGGGATGGTACCAAATTAACTTGTGGGATTTAAAGATGACAAACTGATGTCCTGGAAGTATCCTAGGGGCTGAAGGTATGGTAGATAACAACTTTTCCTTGAATTATATCTTTAAACTAACTCAGAGAGAAAACTAAATTTCTAAGTTCAACTCAAGGACATAGAAAAGTGGCTTTAGACAGATGCAGATTCAACTATAAAATTAATACAGCATAAAATCAGTTACATTGTAGAATCAATACAGTAGAAACTTGAGGTAATATTAATTTTGATCTTTTCACATAATTTGTTCAATTGTTCCCCAATTGATGGACACTCCTTTAGTTTCCAATTCTTTGCCTCCATAAAAAGAGCTACTATAAATAGTTTATACATGAGTCTCTTTTCTCTTTATTTATCTCTTTGGAAAGTAAAGGGAATTGTGATTTTTATAATAATAGATATGATATGTGTAATGAATATACTAATAGATTAGACTTTTCAGAATTACCTTTTCTAACTTGAGTCAGAGTTACAATGCAGCTTGAAATGATCAATGAACCTCACAATCAATGAACGCTTACAATCACTGGCTGTGTACCTTAAGTGAAGTGAATCGAAGATTGTAGAACCTGTTCCTGTCACAGAACTCTGGTCCTGTGACCCACCAAGTAACAACCCCCAAAGGACTTGATCAATATTGCTCCCACAGCACTCCAGAATTGGTGTATTATCTTCCATTGGTGGGTTTGTCTTGGGAAAATGCTCTGACCCTAGGAACTATTGTTTGTAATCCACCTTCCCCTCCCTTCCCACTGTGATTTATGTATATAATCTCTGTCTTCATTTCCACAAGGTGGAATTCTGATCAAGAGAATTCCTGATTTGCAAATCTGTTTGTTCCTCATAATAAAACTAATTAATTAAAAGGCTACCTGATTACTGGCCCTTTTGTCTCTGGCCTGCTGTTTCATCATTCTCAGGTTAGAGACTGGTTCAATAAAATCCTGTTAACAGGAATACAGGCCCCTAGTGGTATTGCTGGAAAATCAATAAATAGATAAGGACAGCATTGGTATGGACTATAGCCTTGTAATAGAAATATCCTTATTCCATAGACCTCGATATTAGAATTCTGTTCATTAAACTGGGATTTGACCTGTAGTTAATACCTTTATTTATATAGCTATTATAGAAGAAGAATCTAGTATAGTGACTAGGAGGGCAGTATTGGACTCAGAAAGAATGGCTTCAAACCCTGCCTTTGACATATACTAGCGGTGTGCACCTGGGCAAAATTCTTTCCCCTCTACCTTCCCACCCCACACCCTCCCCATCATGAGTAAGTCTCTTAATCCCTGAATGTCCCAAGTGACTCTCTGAAATTATGAGTTATAAACAAGTGGTCCATCTGAATTAATGGAGTTAGGGAGTTTCCACATGAATGAAATCATAGACCAGATCTTCCCTCCCCCCCGCCCTGCACATCCCCCAAAAAAGCTATTATAGGAGAAATAGTATGGTGCAATGAACAGGACAGAATTTGGAGACCCAGAACCTGGGTTCAAATACTGGCTCTGCTGCTTAAACTACCGGAATAGCCTTGGGTGAGTCACTACCTATCAAATGAGATAATGTTTGTAAAGTGCTTAGCAGAGTGCTAGGCACATAGTAGGTACTTAAGAAATATTAAGTACTTAGAAAGAAAAATACCCCCTTCCAGGCCTTGATTTCCTTGTCAGTAAAATGAGGGGGTTACGTTAGGTCAGAAGTTCTTAACCTGAAATCTGTGTACAGATTTCAAGGATTACATGTTCTTGCATGGGAGAAAAAATTATATCTTTATTTTCACTAACCTCTAACTAAAATTTAGTATTTCCTTCATCTATTAATTTAAAAAAATATTCTAAGAAAGGGTCCAATGAGCTCAGATGAGGAAAATAATTACATATTAATTTTCACTTTCCTTTAACTAAAATTTGGCATTTCCTTCATCTATTAATAAAAACAAAACAAAACATGATTCTGAGAAAGGGTCCAATGAACTCGGACAAGGAAAATAATTACATATTTATTTTCACTAACCTCTAACTAAAATTTAGTATTTCCTTCATCTATTAACTTAAAAAAAACATGATTCTGAGAAAGGGTTCGGATTAGGAAAATAATTACATTTATTTTCACTAACCTCTAACTAAAACTTAGCATTTCCTTCAAATATTAATTTAAAAAAAAAAAAACAAATGTGTTTCTGAGAAGGGGTACATAAATTTCATCAGACTGCTATAGGAGTCCAGGACACACATAAAAAGGTAAGATGCTTTGTTCTAGATAATGTCGTGAGAATTCCTATTTGAAAAATGCAATGTGATACATAGCTTTGGAATAAATGAAAAGCACTTTTTTTTGTTTCCTGTATTATTTATATTTGGTTTTGATAGTTGTTTTTAATGTCTAATATAAAACACCCTTTAAAGGTAAAATAAAAGATAAAAAATCAAGGCTGAATTTATGCTGCACATAAAGCAGTCCCTTGACTTATAACAATCTTCATAGTGCCTCACCTTTCTAGGTCTAGAAAGTCTGCTACTATTACCAAGAGAGTTCTTTTGAAACAAATGAGCAAACCAACAATGAACAAAAACTTTAGAGCTCTTAGACTAGCTAGAGGGTGTGTGAGGAAGAAACTACGAAAAGAAGAACCAGGCCTTGAAGACAGATCCAAAGAGGAAAAACAGAGAGAACTCTGCAACTTCAAGAATTTACAATATTAAGGAACATTTATGAAGCAACATGCAAGGCCCAGAGTTAGACTCTCCTGCCAGATTTTTTTTTAAACTTTAGTTTGATTTGCTGCCCGGAATGCCCCCAGCTGGGAATTCATTTGGATTATAATCATCCTCTTTTAATCATGCAAATACTTCTGGGAGAGTGAAAAAGGTCAGGGGTCATTCACCTAGCATGAACTAGTTCTGCCAGATGATATTTCTCCTAACATCTGGCTGAAAGAATAGGAATTTTTGGAGGGATTAGGGAAGATAATGATTCATAGTAATAAGGTAGGAGTTAGGAACTGGAGCTGTGATTTCATTGGTAAACTCCCTCTATCAATTCATTTATTTATAAGGTACACTCATTTTTTCTCATAAAAGACAAAACTCACTGTGAGGAAGAGTGACTGAAATTCCTACCAGTCTTTACCAATAAACTCTATCCTATTTCCTATCATCACTAACTTCATTAGTAAACTCCCTCAATCAATTCAGGTCAGTGTCTTTCTCTGCAATTTATAGTCTTAGAAAGATACCTGGAGCATTGAAAGCTTATGTGACTTGCCCAGGGTCATGTAGGTGTATGAAGGACTTGAACCTTGGAGGAGGAGGGAGAAAGGAAGAGGAGGAGGAGGAGAAGGAGGAGGAGAAAAAAGAGAAGAAGGGGAAAGAGAAAGAGGAAGAGGAAGAAGAAGAATTATTTATACAGCATATTAAGATTTGCATTTCTATGCACAAAGTAGAACAGAAAAAGAAAATTCTCTCAAGGAGAGAATTTGGGGGCAAGGTGTGAGGACCAAAAGTACCTGGTGCCTGGGGCACGGAGAGAAAGATGTTGGATGTAAAAAGAAAGGCAGGAGGTCTGACAAAGATAAATTTTACTTACCAATTTTTATTGACCTGATTCTGTGCCCAGGAAGGGGACACTGGATATGGAGTCAGGAGTCCTTGATTCAAAGCCTGGTCCTGACTCTTATTACCTTTGGGACTGTGGGCAGCTCATTTAACCTTTCTCAGCCTCAGTTTCCTCAGCTGTATAAGAAGGATAATAGTAATTATGCTACCTACCTCCCAGAGATGTTGAAAAGAAAGTGCTTTTAAACTTTAACTTCTATAGAAATGTGAGTGATTCCTCTTTTGAGCCTCATACCACCATGCTCTTGGGACCAGAACTCAGGCTTGTACTATATTTCAGCTTTATTGTGGGCAGCTAGATGATGCAATAGATAGAGGTCCCAGCCTAGAGTCAGGAAGACTCAACTTCAGGAGTTCAAATCTAGCCTCAGACACTTACTAGCTGTGTGACCCTGGGCAAGTCATTTAACCTTGTTTGCCTCAGTTTCTTCATCTATAAAATGAGCTGGAGAAGGAAATAGCAATGGGTAGTATATATTTGTGTTACTTCTCTTATGAAGGGATAAACAAAGGAGGTTATGTTTTATCCTAGAATCAAAGGCGAGGGGAGAGGCCTGGAGTTTTCTTATCAAGAGACTGACATGATATCTGAAGGACATAGTATCTAAAGGATTTGAACCTATATCTTGAGGAGGGGGAAGGGAGGAGGAGGAAGAGGAGGAGAAGGAAGAGGGACTTATTCTTTAGGGATATCAAATTGGCAGCTGTGTGGAGAATTCTCTGCTCAGTTATACTGCTTTCAAAAAATGGCATGGCATTTGTGAATTGCACTAATGTAAATATAAAAAGTAGAGAGATATAATGCCTTGGTAACTCTATCTTCATTAGATTAACAAGCATTTTATACTTCGCATTCCATTTATATTCAAAGTAGTTATATTTTGAATTTCCATTTTTCCAGAGGCAATAAACATAAGTATTAAAGACTGGCTTGGTCTTATGTTTCTAAGGGACACTCATTTTTTCTCCTAAAAGACAGAATTCACTGTGAGGAAAAGTGACTAAAATTCCTACCAGTCTTTACCAATAGATTCTATCCTATTTCCTATCATCACATAATATTGACAAACAGGAAATTCCCCGGTGTTTAACTCCTTGAATTTTAGATAATTCATCCCCCTCACTCATTTCCTAAATGAGGGGTAGAAGGAGTTGCTCAAAAAGTAACTACATCAGTGGCTTTTGGCCAAGATGTCCCCCAGGATGGAAGGAATGCTAGGATGCCTCCTAGCACTAGCTCTTACATTATTTGTCCTTTGTTTTTGAAGAGGACCAATGACATCACCTTGACTGGTGTGTGAATCAAATTTAAGTAAGGCAGAGTTGGACAAAGTCATCAGCTTCACTCCAGAGTCATCGCAGTTCAATGGCAAGACAGAAGTCAAGATGCCTGGCAATGGCCTGGAAGGTAGTGGATGACTTTGGTGTCTTCAATGTCTGGCCAAGTTCTAAGTGTTCCACAGCTCCTGCTTCTGCCAGTCACGGCTGTTGGAACAAATTGTTCTCATTGGCCTATTCTGCAGGGGGGAAATGGTCACATGCTTGGGGTAGACATTCTTTAACCTTCCAATTAAATTTGAAGACTGTCAGTCACCCTCCACTTGGTTTAGCCCTTCTGCTGAGACAGTTTTACCTGGGTGTGACTGCTGCACATACTACAGCTTCTTGGAGCAGTGGGAGCCCTCACATACATACTCTAGCAAAATCCTGAAGTTCCCACCAAACTGAATAAGAATCAAGAAATCCAATAAGAAACTACAACATCTTCTTCTACTCCAGAACTGAGCAAAAAGCCAGCCAAAGTCCCAAGAAGGGGACCTCAAAAACAGCAAACACCAGTGTGACCAGAAGAGTGGTATATGTAACCTCCAAGGATCAGTGCCCATAAATAGCAAGAAATGAGTGCTTCCCTGAGAAAACTCCAGGGTGGCCAAAAGGTCAAAGGTTGGGAAATGTGGCAGGGAACAGCAAGCTGCGGTGTGCCACCTAGCATGGTGCTATTGTGCTCAGACAAAGATAGTCCAGGCCAAGGGATTCTGAGGTCCCTAATGCTCTGTCCTGAGACACCAGAAAAAATCCTAAAGGGCTCTGTGGATAGATTTCAGGGGATCCATGATGGGATGATCTTAGATGGGAAAAAAATTACTCCTTTGTTTTCACTAATCAGACCTCTGAATCTCAAAGATCCAGGGGCACTGAACCCCAAAAGATAAAAGTAAACACAAGAACCCAAGGGACCCAGGACAAGACCAAACAGGGCTGACCACCCCATACAAACACACACTGGTGGGACAGAGTCTGGCCATGCCACAAAGCCCCAGTTAGAGAACTAAAGCTGGAAAGATGAGTAAAGCAAAGAAAATCACAAACAGAATTAAAAGTTATTATGAATTAAACCCCATAATGACTGCAGAGATTCAAAGGAAAAAATGGATTTTCTACCTGAATACTTAGAAAAAAACTAAGCAAGTAAAGCTCAAAAGAAAAGAAAGGAGAATAAGTAACTGAGAAGAAAAAGTGATAAATATGACCCCAAAATGGAGTTCTCCCAAACTAGATTGGACCAAATAGAAAAAAAAAAAAGGGAGGGTAATACTGGGGAAGGAATAGTCACAAGTAAAATAAACTTCTGATCCTGATCCTAAAAGTGGAATTAAAGAGGTTTGGGGGCAGAGAAAATAACTAGAATCTAAGGGAGTACCTTATATCAACTCTTAGACTATTGGGGAATGGCTGAACAAATCATGGTATATGTATATAATGGCATTTTATTGAGCACGACAAGAGACAATTTCAGAGAATCATAGGCATTGGGAACTGAAGAAAAAGGAAATCAATAAGCATTTATATCATGCCTACTATGAGCTAGGCACTATGCTAAGAGCTTTTGCAGATATGATCTCACTTGATCCCCACAATAACCCAGTGAGATAAGTGCTATTGTTATCCCCATTTTACAGTTGAGGAAACCGAGACAAAGATTAAATGACTTGCCAAGGGTCACATAGCTCACAAGTGTCTGAGGCTAGATTTGAGCTCAGGTCTTCCTGACTCCAAGCCTGGTGTTCTATCCACTATGTGCCACCTAGCTGTCTCGAAAGAGGCAAGTGAAAAGAGAAGTGAACAGAACCAGGGGATCAATTTACACAAGGACAACAACAATGTAAAAAAAATGCAACGTTAAAAAATTTAAGGACTGAGAAGTATTGACCAACCATGTCTCCAAAGAATTTATGGTGAAGCATATAATCCAACTCCTGACATAGAGGTGATGGACACAAGGTATAGAGACATACATTTTTGGACATGGCCATTGTCTGGATTTGTTTTGTATGACTATGCTTATCTGTTACAAGATTTCCACTTTCCCTTTTTTCTGTTCAGTTAATTGGAGGTTGTGGCCCCTCAGGAGTGGAAAAATTAGCAATATTAATACCAAAAGAAGAGGGGTTCATCATAACCATTTTTAAAATGCGCAGAAGAAAACAGAAGCAAGTTCAGAAGGGAACACGGACAAGCAGCAGTTTTTAAAAGCAGTCTATAAAATTCATTATATACATTTTTAAAAAGCAAGTGGTAGAAACTAGAGATTCATGGTTTTATACAGAACCCTGTTTTCTTTATGTTCTGTCAACCAATCAGTCAATTCAATGGAGAAAAGGCAAAATGTACTGTGTCTGCTGTCCAAGGTCCAGCCTACACCCACATTCAGAGAGGCTCATCCCAAGTTATCAAAAGGTCACAAGATCACAGGATCATAGATCTAGATCTGGAAGGGATCTTAGAGGCCTTTGAGGCCAAAACCCTCATTTTATAAGTGAAGAAACTGAGGCAAAGAGAGGTAAAGTAACTTTCCCACAGTCATGCAGCTAGGAAGTGAATTTTTTGGCTATAGCAACTACTAAGATTGCAGAGAAGCTATGATCTGCTCCCTGGAGAGAATATCTGCATTGACTCAATCAAGGATTCCTGAAGTGTTGAAGGGGATAAATTACAGATTTGTAAGACATCTTAAAAACTAATGCAGCATTCCTTGTATTCCCCCAGACATTGTGCAGGGCCATGGAACATTGACAACAGAAACAGAGAGAGCAAGAGGAAATGAAGCAGAGGCATGATATCAGGAGATAGATGCCATGATTAAGGTCAGAAAGAGATGCCAGGAAAACACAGCTGCACCAGGCTTCTCCTTATCAGGTTTAGTAGCTGATTTCATTTATCCTATTGTACTATAAGTTAGCTATAAAGAGAAGCACAAGGAATTACCTTCAAGTGACTCAGCACAGAGCAGACAAAGCACTAACTTTGGGGGAGTTCCAATTACTGATGGGTCTTAGCCTAGAAGAGGTCCCAGGCCCTCTGGGACAGAGGTTCTTAAGTTACAGAGTTCCTGATTCTTCCCCGATGATGAGCACTGTTAGACATGAGAACTGAGCATCAGTTTCAAATTATATTGCGTTGTTTCTATTCCTTTGCCACAAAGAACTAAACAAAGTTGAACTGAATTCTCCCTAGAGAGTTTCTGGATTATAAGCAGTTCATCCACTTCTGGGGACTACCAGAATTTAGGAGAGATTGCAGGAGCACAGCCAAGTGGTAAATGTTATATGATGTATTATTCAGTTGTTATTATGTATTTTTCTAATTTTGATTGATTCTAGGCCAAGAGTAAATTATTGTATGCAGTATCCAACTAAGTCTGTTCCTGATTAAGGGGAGATGATTCTGTTATGCCAAAGACACATGACTAGGGCTCAATGAAATATATTAAGTTCAGGAAAGGGGAGAGTTTGCTAGAGATGGAGACTCAGGAGCTGATTTTTTTTTGGCCTTTTTTTTTGGTGAGGCAATCGGGGTTAAGTGACTTGCCCAGGGTCACACAGCTAGTAAGTATCATGTGTCTGAGGCTGGATTTGAACTCAGGTCCTCCTGACTCCAAGGCTGGAGCTTATTCACTGCGTCACCTCACTGCCCCTCCAAGAGCTGGTTTTGATTAAACTGACACAAATTAATCCACACAGCCTTGATCTGGTATTCTTAATGTGGAGTCCACCAACCTCAAAGAGCTTTGTGGATAGATTTCAGGGGATCCATGACTTTTAGATGGAAAAAAAATTACCCCTTTGTTTTCTCTAATATCTAAGTAAAATTTAGAATTTCCCTCAACTATGAATATAGGCAACAAATATTATTCTGAAAAGGGGTTCATAGGCTTCACCAGACTGCCAGTGGAATACATGACACACACCAAAGAGGTGCAGAACCATTGCCCTAGAGAGTTGGCACTGCCCTGAAAAGAGAGGCAAACAGTCAGTAGCCTTCTAAGAACTATAGAGATATTGGCATTTCCAGCCAGTGGATAGTATACATATAACCATTAGGGTAACCATGGGATGCTCCCCTATAGAACTTTCTCACTAAGCAGGAGTGGGATCATGGCTAACAGAGCCACTTTGAGGCTAAACCTATGAGTAGTAGTAGGAAAGGTTTTCCTCTAACCCTAGAAGTTGGCATATATAGGATACAATTGTTGCCATCTATGCAGCTAGGTGGCACCATGGATAGAGTGCCAGGCCTGGAGTCAGAAAGACTCATCTATCTGAGTTTAAATCTAGCCTCAGACACTTATTAGATGTGTGACCCTGGCCAAGTCACTTAACCCTGTTTGCCTCAGTTTTCTCACATGTCAAATGGGTCAGAGAAAGAAATGGCAAACTATTCCAGTATTTCTGCCAAGAAAACCCCAAATGGGATCACAAAGAGTTGGACACAACCGAAAAATAATTGAATAACAACAAGCAAGGCTAAACCCAGTCAGTTCATATGCTTTAGGAATAATATCTATTAGAAATATATATTTTAGAATTTGATATTCAAAACTAAAAATGTTAAAAATTGTTTAACATGTAATTGAGGAAATTATACATATGTATATATATATAATATGTATATCTATATAAATATATATATTTTATTAGGACTGAAAGAGACTTTAAAGGCTGCTGAATTCACATTCTAATGGGGAAGATAATGTGTATAAGAGGGTTAAGCTGTGGGGTAGATATAAAAACCTGTTGTTCTTAAGGACCATGGCTAGGCAGTAAGGTCTGGTGGCTGGAGTAAAGAGGGAGATAAGGCAAAGGCATAGATACATTTTCTTTAGTGTCATTTTGATTGATAAACCTATAATCTATTTCTGGTTTTAAACCATCTGACAATGTCATGGATTTGGGTGGCAAGAACTTTCTTTTCCAGGTCCTCATTAGAGTTGGCTTCTGAGCTTCAATATAGTGGATTATATCTAGATGTCGGTTGCTCCTTTGAGTGGTAACAATGAAATAGATTAAGAACACAACATACAGAAGAAAAGAGGTATTTGATAAACACACAGACCTCAGCTCCTGGGATAAGGATTCACTATTTGATAAAAAAAAAAAATGCTGTGAAAATTAGGTAGCAACATGGAAGAAATTAGATTTAAAATAACACTTCACATGTTATGCAAAGATAAATTCCAAATGAATACGTGACCAGATATAAAAGGTTACCTCATAAACAAACTAGAGAAACGAGAGGAAAAGTCCCTACCAGATCTATAGATTGAGGGAAAGTTTGTCAGAAAGGTTAGAAAGGATTACAAAAAATAAAATTAAAAAGGTTTTATACAAACAAATCCAATAAAGACTAAAAGAGAAACAATTGGGGGAAATTTTTGCATCAATATTACAAAAATGAACAATTTTGATGAGAAGACTTCAGTAGAGATGTTTATCAATATCAAACATCTTATTTAACAGAAAGGGAAAAAAGTCAAAGACGGGTTTGTTGTGTTAAGCCATGGCAAGTCAGTAGCTCATAGCCTCAGAGACTCCGAAATGAAATAAGGAGATACAAGATTACAGAACTCCAAATAGTTAAAAAAAAATTATTCAAACAAAAGGTCTTTATAGTTGGCAGCTTGATGGTGCTATAAATAGTGCACTTTGGGCCTGGTATTAGGAAGACCTGAGTTCAAATCCAGCCTCAGATACTAACTGTGTGACCCTGGACAAATCACTTAACTTCAGTTTGCCTTAGTTTCCTCATCTGTGAAAATGGGGGTGATAATAATAGCACCTACCTCCCAGGATTGCTGTGAGGATCAAATGAGATATTATTTGTAAAGCACTTAGCACAGTACCCAGCACATAGTAGGTACTATATAAGTGCTAGCTGTTGTTGTTGTTGTTAACTAAAGAGGGAAGAGATCTGAGCCAGAAAAAAAAAACAATTTGGAGACCATTATTGCAACAGTCCAGGTGAGAGGTAATAAGGATTTGAATTATAGGAGAGATCTTGTAAGCAGAGAAAACAGAATAGATATAAGAAATATTATAGAGGCAGAATGTACAAGAGTGGACCACTGAACGAATAGGGACGGTGAAGGAGAAGAAACCAACAAGGTGACTATAACGTTATGAACCTGAGTAACAGGGAGGGTGATGGTATTCTCAACAGAAAAAGGAGAGTGTAGAAGAGGAATGGGTGGGGGAAAAATAAGCATTCTCCATTTAAGACTAAGAACCCCTAAAATTCCTCTTTGACGGGATTTGGGCTTGGTTTCATTTTCTTTTTCCAAAACAAAACAAACAAACAAACAAAAAAACACAAAAGTTATTCTAATGATTGGGGTGGGGAGGAACCAATACAGTTAGAGTCTATGGAGGTGATATTGAGAAATAACATAGAAAGGCAATAGAACAGGGTATTTGCTTTTAATAACCCATCAGTCAAATGACTTACTAACTTCTGAAAGATGTCCTTATTATGTGAACTAAAGAAGTCATTGTAGAGAGGTCTGGCTATAGCATTTACTTCAATTTTGTTTCTTATTCTTGGCAATAAGCCTTATAAGTAGATGTTAATGCCAAATTCTCTGAAAGAGCCTTTTTTGTTTTTTTACATATATTTCATTTTTTCCCCAATTACATGTAAAAACAGTTTTCAACATTCATTTTTTAAAATTTTGAGTTCCAAATTCTTTTCCACCCTTCTTTCCTTTTCCCCTCCTTAAGAAGGCAAGTAATTTGATATAGATTATACATTTGCAGTCATGCAAAACATATTTCCAAATTAACCACATTGCAAAAGAAAACACAGACCAAGAAACAAACAAGAAAAGTAAAGAAAGTTTAAAAAAAAAGTATGTTTTGATCTGCATTCAGACACCATCAGTTCTTTCTCTGGAGGTGGATTGCATTTTTCATCATAAGTCCTTTGAAATTGTCTTGGATCTTTGTGTTACTGAGAATAGTTAGCTCATTCACAATTGATTATCATACAATATTGATGTGACTGTGTGGAATGTTCTCCTGGCTCTGGTCACTTCACTTTGCATCAGTTCATATAAGTCTTCCCAGGGTTTTTTTTTTTAAACCATCCTGCTCCTCATTTCTTATAACACAGTAAGATTCTATAACAATCATATACCACAACTTGTTCAGTCATTCCCCAATTGATAGGTATCCCGTCAATTTCCAATTTTTTGCCACCACAAAAATGGCTGCTCTAAATATTTGTGTACAAATAAGTCCTTTCCCCTTTTAAAAATCTCTTTCAGATACAGACCTAGTAGTAGTATTTCTGAGTCAAAGGGTATTCACAGTTTCATAGCCCTTTGGGTTTAGTTCCAAATTGCTCTCTAGAATGATTAAATCAGTTCACAACTCCACCAATAATACATTACTGTCCCAAATTTTCCACAACCCCTCCAATATTTGTGATTTTCTTTTTCTGTTATATTAGCCAGTCTGATAGGCATGAAGTATTCAAAGTTGTTTTAATTTGCATTTCTTAGCCTAATCAATAGTGATTTAGAACATTTTTTCATACGACTATATATAGGTAACTTTGATTTATTCTTCTGAAAACTGCCTATTCATATCCTTTGACCATTAATCGTTTGGGGATTGACTCATATTTTTATAAATTTGACTGTGTCCCTATATATTTGAGAAATGAGGCCTTTATCAGAGAAATTGTCATAAATTTTTTCCAGTTTTATGCTTTTCTTCTAAGCTTGACTACATTGGTTTTGTTTGTGCAAAACCTTTTTAATCTAATACAATTAAAATTATCTATTTTACATGCTATAATGCTCTCTATCTTTTGCTTGGTCATAAATTCTTCCTTTATCCGTAGATCTGACAGGTAAAATATTCATGCTTCTATAATTTGCTTATGATATCACCCAAATTATGCACCTATTTTGACTTTATCTTGGTTGATCTATACCTAGTTTCTATCAAAATGCTGTCCAGTTTCCCCAGCAATTTTTGTCAAATTGTGAATTCTTGTCCAAAAGGTTTGGTAGTAATCTAGTGTTTGATAAATGCAAAGAGTTTTTCAATACTTTCTAAAATGATTCATTTTGCTTGGAAAATTATTATTCTTTGAAATATATACTTAGAGAATAAATGATTTCTTGATTGCTGAGTCTAGCCAATACTCAGTGACATATTTTTAGTTACTACTCCTATAGTTGTGCTATGCAGAAAATATGTGGGTACATAGATTTAGGATATAGTTGGGCTGTTATTCCACCTGCATTTGGTTCAGTTCAACTTAATTTAGCCAATATATATCAAGTGGGTTTCAGATATAGTCAGGCTAAGTTATTCAACCTGAATTTGATTCAATTAAATTTAATTTGGCCAATGTATATCAAGTGCCTACTATGTGTAATGCCCTGTATTACTACATGCTGAGAATACAAAGAAAAAAATTAGACACTTATAGGCATATAAATTAGAACACTAAAAATGTGTAGAAGAGGTCCTAACAAAGAGGTGTAACAGATTTGAGGAGGGAAAAATCGTTTATTAGTTGCATGAGATCAGTTAAACTTTAGGGAGGTGGCGTTGCCTGAGTTAGTACTTGAAAGAAAACTGAGGTGCAGGAATGATTTGTTCTAAGCAGGAGGGCTACTGAAGACAAGATTACTTAGGTGAGAGAGGATAGTACAAGATTAGGGAATGTCTACAAGTTCTATAAAGCTCAAGTCTTACAATTTCCCCTTGCATGAAGGGGAAAAATGAGATAAGGTAGACAAGGTAAGATATAGCCACAATATGGAGGGCCACAACTTCCAGACTAAGGAGTTTGATTTGGTAAACACCTCAGGCAGCTGCTCAAATGTTTGAGCAGAAGAATGATGCTGTGTATTAACTAGGAAGTTTACTATGGTATTAATTTGAAGGATGAATTGGAAAGATGAGAGGTTGAAGCCAGTGAGATTGGTTAGAAAGCTATTTGAATTATTTGTGGGAGAAGTAATGAATAACTGAAATAGATTGATGACAATATGAAAGGCAAAAATGATTGTAACAATTATTTCATGGGTGGAACTGACAAGATTTGGCATCATTTATGCAATAGGAAAAGAGAGGAGGGAAGAGAAAGATTGCAGAAGGATTTAGGCTTAAGGGAATAGGTACCATCAAGAAAAATAGGGAAGTTAGGAGAAGAGGTAGATTTGAGTGAGATGGGGAAGGGAGAAGAGGTGAGGAGTTGTTTTGAATTAGAAGTGAATTAAAGACATTTAGGTAGAAATATCCAGTGTTGTTCAATTCATCAGTTGTGTCTGACTCTTTGTAACTCCATAGACCATAATCCACCAATACTGCCCATTGGGTTTTCTTAGCAAACCCACTACAGTGGTTTGCCATTTCCTTCTCCAGTGGATTAAGGTAAACAAAGGTTAAATGACTTGCCCAGAGTCACACAGCTAGTAAGTGTCTGAGGCCAGATTTGAACTCAGGTCTTCCTGACCCCAGGCCCAGAGCTCTACCCACTCTGCAATCTAGCTGACTCAAATATCCAGTAGGCAGTGGGAAGTATGGAACTGAGACTGGAACTTGGGGTAGAGGCCAGGGTTACAGGTAGTAACTTGGAAATCATATATGTAGAGCTGATTATTGAAATCATGAGAGTAGATGAGATTGTCAAGAGAATGTGGAGAAAATAAAATAAAGCCAAAGACACAACCTCGGAAGACAACAAAACTGGGGGAAGAAAGGATAAAGAGAAGCGGTTGAAGGAAAAAGAAGATAAAATCAGAGGGGTAGGAAGAGAGTTCAGTGTCACAGAAACCCCAGGGAAAGAGAAGATAAAAACTGAAGATGGATAGTAGATCACATCAAGTGCTCCAGAGATCTTAAAGGGAAAGATGCCTGAAAAAAGACACAATCCAAGTAGAGATTAGAAGGCCATCAGTGAGTCTGGAGAAATTTATTTCACTTTAGTGATGAGGGAGAGAAGCCAAGTTGGAATGAGTGGATGGTAATGACTTGAGGCCCTGAATGTAAATGGCTCTTTTTAGAAGTTTGGCAGTGAAGCAGAGAGATACAATGATAACTTGAGGACACGAGGCAGGCCAATCAAGGGAAGAATTTGTCAGGCAGAAAGACTAGTGTATCTGTAGGCTGAAGAGAAGGAGCCAATAGAGAAGAAGCAGTTGGAGGTAAAAGAGAGAAGACTGACAAATCAAAGTCACAAAGGATAGAGGAGGGGAAACAATCCAGGGCACGAATGGAAGTGTCCCTTTTAATAAGTCAAGGGGTCGCCTCTGATACTTGAGAAAAAGAAACTATAATGGAAGAAAACGAAGAGTTTTAGCCTTCAGAGGAGGGCAGTTGAGGCAGCTCATGTCAGATGGTTTTGAGCTTTTAAGGAATGTAAAAGAGGATGGGATATGTGCCATAATCTTTTTTTCTGGAATTTTATTTGAAAATTTTAAATTGATATTCATTAATGGCATTGGCCTATAGTTCTCTTTCTTTGCTTTATTATAAACTAGTTTAGATTAAAACTATATTTGTTTAATAAAATGATTTGATAAAGTGGTTTTGCTTAATTTTGAGAATAATTTTTATGGTTTAGGTACTTGTTGTTCTTTAAAATGTTGATAGAATTCTTCTTTAAATCCATCTGGACTAGAGTTTCTTGTTTTGTTTTGTTTTTGATTGTGCCTTTACAACTAGTTCAGTTCCTTTTTTTTTTTTTTTTTGCTTTAAATATGAAGGGGTTGACTAGTATAATGAAATAAAAGAAAGTGACAGAAGAGATAAGAAAACAAAACCCAACACTGTTGTACACAAAATGAAATACATTTAAGAAGTAAAGACACATATAAAATCAAGATGAGAGACTGGGACACAATTTACTATGCATCCAGTAAACCCAAAAATTATTACCCATTGCTTATTACATGTAAACAATGAACCAGTATCAATACTAAACATACATGCATTAAATAGCATAGCACTTAAATTCATAAAGGAAAAGTTAACTTATTTGCTAAAAAAAAAAAAAGATGGTAACACAATAAAAAGAAGAAATTTTAAGGCACCAAGCTGGACAAATCTAACAAAAATAAATAAAAGGGAAAATATAGAACTCAATAAACTTTTAGAGAATTGAAGCTAAAATTACTGTCATCAGAATAGGGATATAAAAGCATTCCACATGGTACTTTTACTAAAACAGGCCATGTGTTAGGACCCAGAAAAATTATAAAAAAATATAAAAAGGCAAATATGTTAAACATATCTTTTATAGACCATAATGAAATAAAAATATAAAGATCACAAGGAAAAGAAATGGAGACTTGATGTTTGGTCATTTTAGTCATGTCTGACTCTTCATGATCCCTTCTGAGATTTTCTTGGCAAAGATACTAGAGTGTTTTGCTATTTCCTTCTCTAACTCATTTTACAGATGAAGCAAACAGGATTAAGTGACTTGCCCAGGTTCACACAGCTAGTAAATGTCCAAGACTCAGGAAGATAAATCTTCCTAACTCCAGGCCCAGTATTCTATCCACTGCACCACCTACCTACCCCCAATAAAAGGACAAAAATGTTAAATATATCTTTTATAGATCATAACAAAATAAAAATATAAGGAACACAAGCAAAAGATACAGACCTATTGGAGACTTAGTAAAGACATTTTGAATAATGAATGCATCAAAAACCAAGCCATAGAAACAATATGTTGAAAAAGAGTGAAGAAAATCAAGTTGTAGAATTAATTAATCTTTATTAATTAATAATCAATTAATCTTTAATATTGAAAGATTGATAATTAATATTTATTAAGCATCAACTATTGCCAGACACTGCTAGGTACTAGAGATACAAAAAATAAATAAATAAAACCACCTCAATCCTCAAGAATCTTACAATCTAAACAATATATACACATATATACAGTGATAAATTGACAAGGACAAAGTAAAATAATTAAATTTATTGATATGCAAGAAACTTTACAACTTTTGACATCACTAAAAACTCTCAATGTTCAATGTCCTCCATTTGCTATAAGCACTTGGTTTTGGGGTTTTTTGTTGGTTTTTTTGGGGGGGGGTGAGGTAATTAGGGTTAAGTGATTTACCTTGGGTTATACAGCTACTAAGTGACAACTTTCTGGTCTGAGGTCACATTTGAACTCAGGTCCTCTTGACTCCAGAGCCAGTGTTCTATACACTACGCCACCTAGCTGCCTCTGTAATCACTTGTTTTCACTCAAGTAGGCATTGACTTCAAGATTTTTGACGTTCTTTTACTTGTTTTTTCTCATGAAACTGCACATTTATCACAAAGGATAGCATACTTTTGAGTATTGCATTTTGCATTGCAAATTCATATGATAGTATTCCATGTCCATTCAGGAATTTTTGTAATGTTGGAATAATTCTATTTCTCGCTATACAACTATGATTCCCAGAATTCATCATTCTCACAGGGTGACAAGACTTCCAAGCCTCTTGAAAGTTAAAAAATCTAAAAATCAATTTTTGTGTGTGTGAGTGAATGTTTTACAATCTGATAAAGAAGATCCAATCTTACAAGTTCACTTAGACTTCTTCTGACCACAGTTTGGTATAGCCTTCAATTAAAAAATTAGTTTCATCATTAAAAATGATCCTTTTTGAATCTTTAGTGCTTCCATCTTTACATTGTCTTGCCTATGATAAACATTTGTTTTCTTCATAACAGTGTTTTTGCTTTTGTTTTTATTGCCTTTCTCACTGTTCTTCCAACTTTAAGAACCCTATGCCATATTGTAGAACAAGTGTCCTTAACCTGTTTTGTGTCATAGACACCTTTGACAATCTGGTGAAGCTTGTGGCCCTCTTCACTAGATAACAGTTTTAAATACAAAAAATACTTCCAAAGAAAAAGCTCAGGACTAGTGAAATCACAAGAGAAATCTATTAAGCATTCACAGACTAATTGTTATTAAATATTAAATAAATTGTTTGAAAAAATAAGAAAGGATCTCACCAAATTTCATTTGTGATTATAAATATGGCCTCAATACTTAAACCAAGGAAAGACAAAACAGAAAAAGAAAACTCTAGGCCAATATCCCTAATGAATATTGATTCACAAATTTTAAAGAAAATACTAGCAAAGAGATTACAGCAAGTAATCACAAAGATTATACAATATGACTGAGTTGAATCTATGTCATGAATGAAGGGTTAGTTAAATATTCAGAAAACTATCAACATAATAGATCATATAATAATAGGAACAGTACAAATCATATTATGTCAACAGATGCAGAAGAAAATTCTGACAAGATACAAAAACCATCTACATAATTGATTTGCAGTTTCATGTACAACCATCTTTTTATTATATTGTGTTATAAAAAATGATACAAAAACTATCTCTTAAAAGGAAAAGCATACATCCAGCTAAGGGAATGACTAGAAGAAGTAGTTCAACACACACAAGGGTAAGGGAACATTTAAAAAAAAGGAAAGACAACCCTATTCACAAAACACAGTAGAACACCACACTACTTAACCACTGACAAAATTACATGAAGTTTTAAAGCTTTGGTATTAACAAAATCAATTAAGCCAAAATGAGAAGAAAAGATATGGACTGGGGGGAAATTTTTGACTCAAAGACCTCTGATTAAAACCTGACATACAAAATCTATAGGAAATTGGCAAATCTATAAGACTAAGAGTCATTCTTCTTTAGATAGTAGTCAAAGAGTATGAGCAAACAATCTTCTAATGAGAATATGCAAATTTTCAACAACTAAAGGAAAAAATCCTCCACCAATAATAAGAGAAATGCAAATTAATTATAGTAACTCCTTTCTAAAAATACAATATTTCCTTTTACCCACCAAATGTGCAATGATGAAAAAAATGGGAAAAAAAATCAGTGTTGGAGGGGATATGGGAAGACAGGCAGAGAAGTTCATGACTAGAGGAAATTTAAAAGAAAATAAATGAGCAAGACAGTTTGAAAGTATGTTGTTGAATTTAGTATATACTTTTTGAGAAGTGAACTGTAGAGATTCACATTTTCACATGTGGTTCTGTTTTTCTATTCCACTTTGTACATGGAAATGTTCTTTGATGTTCGTTAAATTTAGAATGATTTTTTAAATTTACTTCTGATAGAGCTATGAAATGGTTCCCCAAAAAACAAACACACAAACAAAACCAAAAAAAAAAAAACTTGAAATCATCAAAGAAAATTTCCTAGTATGTTCATGTAATTTGATTATATGGTTCTACTATTTGGCTTATACTGTAAGGAAGTCAGTAACAGAAAGCACCATCATACAAATATACTCATAGCAACTTTATTTGTAATGATGAAAAAAAAGAAGAAATTTGGTAAATGCCTGATTTTTAAAATTTGATATATGTGGCAGCTAGTAAGTGCAGTGGATGGAGCTCTACACATGGAGTTAGCAAGACATGAGTCTCAGACACTTAATGGATATTTGACCCTGGGCAAGATATTTAACCTCTTTCTGCCTTTGTTTCCTCTACTACAGAACAGGGATGATAATAGCACCTACTTCACAGGTTGTTGTGAGGCTCACATGAGGTAATATTTGCAAAGTGCTTGGTACAGTGCCTGGAACCTAGTAGGCGTGTATTGTTCAATTGTTGTTCGATTTCCTTCCTCCAAAATTACTATAATGGAATAATCCGTAAGGCAGCATATTTTTCACCATCTACCCTCATACTGAAGTCACAAAACATCAAGGCATATTTCTTTAGAGGATTTTGTCAGATTCTCATGGAATTGCTCAATATCTCTGCTCACACAATGAAACCAGCCATACCAACTCCTTTCTTATCTCTCTTCAAGGAGAGTCTAAGAGCAATCTTTTTATTTAGCTCCAACTTCATTGAGTCTTATGGTGTCATTTACAACTAGAATTTTAATATGAATATGATTCAGTACCTCAAATGATGATGATAATGATGATAGTAATAATAATTATAAAGCAAAAGCCAGCAAACCACAGTTGGCAGGCCAATTCCTGACCACTGCCTATTTTTGCATAACCACAAGTTAAGAATGATTTTCACATTTTTAAATAAAGTTTTACTGTAACTCGTTGACTCCTGTTCTATGATTGGCAAAGTGCTTTACATATATATTATCTATTTTGATTTCACAATAACGCTATGTGGTAGGTGCTATTATTATCCCAATTTTACAGATAAGAAAATTGAATATGAAAGAAAGCAAATACCTTTAAGTGTCTGAGGTAGGATTTTAATTCAGATGATTAAATTCAGCACTATCCAGTATACCACATAGTATCTCAATTCATGGGCTGTTGGGCAAAGAATGTACATTTGATGCTGAGTCACTGTTAGATTGTCAAGAAGGACACTTGGACTTCATTGCTCCCTGGGCTTAGCTCTGGCATTGAGTCCAATTCCTGGATCCCTAGTGATCTCCTAACCTGTTGAATTTTACAAGGTCTCAGTCTTGTCCATGCCATCTTCAAAAGACATTTACCTAAAGCAGGAAAGATTAGACCCAATCGTAATAGTTGTGCAAAAATAGGTTCCCATGTTCATGGCTCATTTTGACCTGATTGGGGACATTAGGCCGGTGGTACTCTCTTCACTTGGAGCATTATAGCAGCTATTGCTTCTTTGCTTGGATGTAGCCAGGTATGAGCAAAGGTTCATTTTAGCTGGTTAGTGCCATTTTGAATGCACTTTCACTTTCGTCTTAGTATGCATGGCATAATGGTCTCACTGAGTTTGTAGCCAAATTAAACCCCTGAGTCAACTTTATTTTTCACTAACTAGAATTTAATTTTTATCACCATTGTCTAAATCCTCTAGATCTCTTTGAATTCTGATGTTATGTTCCAAGAGATTAATCCAAGAAGACTTAACATATATGCTTTGAATTCAAATTCTGCCTATGACACATATTAGCAGGGCAACTATTAAAAAGTTACTTAACCTCTCAATTCCCTCAGGAAACACTCTAGGACTGTAAATTTCAAGAGTGACAATTTGCATTAGTGGAAGGAATTTCTTGCTTGGAGTTCCCTATACCAATGACATCACAAGTCTAGACCAAAACAAGAGGGTTAGAAAGAATTATTAGTAAGGTGTTTTTATATGAAAATTGAAAGAAGAAGAAGAAATTAGGGAGGAGTCATGGGTTATAGAAAACAGTTTATCATATTCTGGAAACACCAAAAAAATAGAAATGTATACAGAATATCTGAAAATAATTTTTACTTTCTCAGCATATTATCAATGTTTACTCATTATAGATTTCAAATAGGATTTGAAAATACAAAAATAGTATGGTAGTCAATGTGTGAAAATGACTGCAGTTGTCAGCCTAAATAAATATTCAAAAGAGAATTAAGAATAATAATTGAAATAGTTCTCTGAATAAAAGATCAAGGCTGACAAAGTATTGTTTTCCACTGCACAAGTAGTCTCAGAACCCTCTTGGATCCTTGACAGGAAGCCTTAATCTGACTGTAAATTCTGCTTCTGAAAATGACAGGGGTCTGTAAGTATATCTGCCAACAATTTCCATGGAACATTTTCTTGGTGGTCACGGAGTAAACAAAAATTTTTGGAAATGTCAGTTTCCTGCTTTGCCAGATGAATCTAGTACAGTATCAGAAACTCAAACTGTGCCCTATCTCTTTCATGTATGGTAGTCTTTCAGCAAAAATAAAGATTTTGGAATTGGATTTGGATGATAATTGCATTCGAGTTATCGTGCAGAAAAGAATACTGTATGTAGTCGCTACTGCCCTCATTTTGATCACAATATACCGATTTTGCAGTGATGACAGCAGTCAAAACATATTTTGTATTGGCAAATTACCTAGAGCCAGTTTGTAAGACACCTGGAGAGCAGATAAATGTGGTCACATAATGCTGTGTTTCTCATTACATTCTACCTTTTGATAATCCCATACCCTTTCTAGCCTGTATCTGGTTAGCTCAATTGGTCAGAGCACAAGGATAAAGAGTGTAAGGTTAAGAGTCTGATCCTTATGTGGACCCACTAATTTTCATGACCACAGACCATACCTTAACTATGGCTAACTAGCCCATAAGTATATGCCACGGGTCAGGGTGAGGCAAATTTAGTGTTAACAACATCCATGGCTGGGGGAGAGGAACAAATCCTTCACATCTTCCCTTTAATTTTTACTCTGCGTGTGCATGTGAAGTCCTTTTTCAGTCATGTCTGACTCTCTGTGACCCCATTTGAGGTTTTCTTGGCAAAGATTCTGGAGTGGTTTGCCATTTCCTTTTCTAGCTCATTTTATGGATGAGGAAACTCAGGCAAATAGGGTTAAGTGACTTGCCCAGGGTCACACAGCTAATAAGTGTCTGAAGCCAGATTGAACTCAGGAAGATGAATCTTCCTGACTCCTGACCAGGTGCCACCTACCTGCCTATACTAGGTTTTAATAATATTTATGTTTTTCAGGTACAGTCTGTTTTCTCCTAATTTGTCCCCAGACAATTTCCAAATAAAGTCTAAACCAGAGGTGGGAAACCTGCAGCCTTGAGGCCACGTGTGGCCCTCTAGGTCCTCAAGTGTGGGCCTTTGACTGAATCCAAACTTCACAGAACAAAGGGCCACACTTGAGGACCTAGAGGGCCACATGTAGCCTTGAGGATGCAGGTTCCCCACCCCTAAACTCATAATGTCTACAAACTGATACAAAGCAGAGACTGATGGAATTTATACTTCAATGAATCTGTGATTTCATCAATACAGTTACTCCCTCCATCTCACCCATTCCTTCTCATCTTGTACAATTCCTCTCCGTGTCATCTCATAAATCTTCCATGGGGGTTAAGAGGAGGAAGAATCCACACAAGATGCTGAGGGATTTCTGCAAGGTCTTCTAACATTACATAGATGCCAGTGAAGCACAGAAACCATCCATCTGTTATCTCCCATTCTCACTGCGTGACTGGCCCACCTCTTCTTTTCATCTTACATCTCTTAAAGGACATCGTTTAAACCACTTCTCACATTCTAATCATTACTATTAATATGCTGGAGCCTGTCTACCCATCATATATCTCTCCATCAAACTTTGGATCACCTGCAATTTTGATTCTTCAAAAATGTGATACTACATGATTCACGGTCGTATTATATCAACGGAAGACAACTGATATTTTAAAAGCTGGATTTTTATTTCTGGGAGAAGCTCAGAGCCACTAAACCCCAATTTCAACCCACTCTTCTTTCTAAATCCTATTCAGTTCTAGGCCCAGCTCAATGCTTAATTGCCATGTTTGCTAGGATATGTATTATTGATGGACCACTTGAAAGGGCTGCCCATCTAAATGGATATCAGTCTTGGACTACCTGTGCTTCCTTCCATTAATTAAATGAATTGGAAGCTGATAGTTTACTAATTTTGGTCGGCTTTTCCTTCACGTTGTACCTGAAAGAAGAAAGAACATTTGCAAAATTGTCATTTCCCAATTAATCCCACTAATGGAAAGAAGCGCAGATAATCCCAATCTAAATGACAAATAGCTAAAAATGTGTATTATGCTACCTGGTTTTTTTTTTTTTCTGATTCAAGCAATCAATGTTTCCAAAACTTAAAATGCAACGTAAAGTAAGATATAGAGAGGCAATACAGCATGGTGGATGAAGGTGAGCCCGAGAGTCAGAAAGATCCAGGTCTTCACCTCCTGCCTCTAACACATACTAGCTATGTGTCTGTGGACAAATTGCCTATCTTCTCAGTTTCCCAGGCGACACTCTCAAACTATAAATCATTGATGAATTGATGATTTGCATAAGTGAAGGGGATTTTGACATCCAGAATCTTTTAACATCAATGAAATCACAGGTTCAGACAAAAAAAACAAAAGCAAAAAAACCGAGATATCACACACACACACACACACACACACATACACACACTCAAAGATTTTTCATCTAAAACTGATCTGGCAGCTAGGTGGTGCAATAGATAGAGTGCCAGACCTAGAGTCAAGAAGACCCATCTTCCTGAATTCAAATCTGGCTTCAGACACCTACTAGCAAGTCAACTAACCTGGTTTGCCCTCATCTGTAAAATAATCTGGAGAAGGAAATGGCAAACCACTCCAGTATCTTTGCCAAGAAAACCCCAAATGGGGTCACGAAGAGTCAAACATGACTGAAAACAACTCAACAGCCACAATAACAACAAAATCATCTTGTCAGATGCTACAACTGATTGGAATTCCCTAACATGTCTAGAATCATTGGAAAGAGAACTACTTTTGGAATTCGAGAACTTGTGTTCAAATCCTGCCTTTGGCATTTACTCGCTCTGTGACTTTGGGTAAATAACTTTATTTCCCTGGTGTTTCCTCAACTATAAAATGAGGGGGTTAGACTCCATGGCCTCTGAGATCCCTAGGAGCTTATGGTTCTTGTGAAATGCTTCCATCTGAAATATGGTGGCTCACAGATAGAGCAAGTTTGCCTTTCAAAACAAATCATTAGAACATCTAAGATACATTTTAGGGAAATTAATTACTATTCCCCTGATGTTTTTGTTTTTTTCATCTCTTCCTCAGTACATTCCTGTATCTTTTAGTTTGTTTCTTCTGAGTCAAAAATACAAAAATCTTCGTTAAAATTTTCCTGGGTTTTGCATATTTTCTGATGAATAAAGTTTTGAATTTTCAAAACCCATTCCATTCCATTCAATTCAACAAAATCTACTAAGCGCTTGCTACTTGCAGACGCTGCACTAAGTACTGTGTATACAAAAGCAAAAATAAAAGCAATCCTTGTCTGCAAAGACATCTTACCAGATTGGATGGGGAGGGAGGAGGATCACAACATATATACAAGCAAGTATAATGAGGGGGTCAGCCAGTAAGTCCCAAACCTTAGAACATACACAATATATTCTTTCTTTTGCAATATCTGCATGGAAGCTTGGTGAGCCTGCCTCTAGAAATGTGTAAAGGGCCCTTTCCCCACCCCTTTTCCCCCTTTCTCCCCCCCACAATTAAGGGTACGTGCAGATATTCTGAATGTTTCCTGTTGACTTGCTGCATGGTGTCAAGAAGCTTTTAAATTGGCTGCTGAGCCAGAACTAGATGAACATGCAAAAGGAACAGACTAAAACTTCCTCTTTTATGACAGTTTTCAAATGAGGAGAAGAAGAAATGTTAAGACTCCGGAGGGCAGAAGAAATAATAAGCAGTGGCGATGAAAGCCTGCTGTCTCCAGCTACCTGCTCTTTCCCACCCAGTCACCATGTGGCTGTGAACACATAGTGCTGTCTATGTTTCTGTTGTATGCATGCTTTTCTGATCCTAGCTGAATGAGTATGAGAGACGGAATGCATCAGGTTATGACCCTGTGGGCTTTAAAAGGTCAGAAGAACCAGAAAAGGTCTAGCAACTAAGTCCAAAGTACAGTACGCTGATAGTCGCAGCAGCCAAATCCATGAGGGAGCCAGCCGTGAGAAATAACCTGCTTGACCCAGCCCAGCAGGGATTTGGCCCAGCTTCCAAAACACTGTGTCCTGTAAACAAGGGAGCAACTCGTCTAACAACTGTGCCCCACCTAGGGGCAAACTTGATGGGAGAAAATATTTGGCAGTAGTTGCTTTAAGTTTGGATCCAGTCTCCTTGGGGACTTAGCTAGTGAAAGAGAGTGGACTCCTACTTTCAGAGGTGTTTATATTTTGGTTCTTGCTATATTTTCTCAGTAAGTATTTCTCTATAAAAGCTTTTTTAGTTGTTGTTCAGTAGTTTTAGTCATGTCCAACTCCTTATATGGACGCACTAATTTCATGGCCACAGACCATACCTTAACTATGGCTAACTATCCCATAAGTGTGTGCCACAGGTCAGAATGAGGCAGATTTACTGTTAGCAACATCCCTGGGGGGAAAATCTTTCATATCCTGTCTTTAGTTTTTATTGAATTATAGTGTGTGTGTGTGTGTGTGTGTGTGTGTGTGTGTGTGTGTGTGTGAAATTATTTTTCAGTCATATCTGACTCTCCATGACCCCATTTGGGGTTTTCTTGACAGAGATACTGGAGTGGTTTGCTGTTTCCTTCTCTGGCTCATTTTACAGATGAGGAACTGAGGCAAACTGAGTTAAGTGACTTGCCCAGGGTTACACAGCTAGTAAGTTTCTGAGGCCAGATCTGAACTCTGGAAGATGAGTCTTCCTGACTTCAGTCCAACCATTCTACCTACTGAGCCACCTAGCTATCTCTAATTAGTAAAAGCTAATTGATGTTAACTGGTCAACTGATATGGGGCAAGATATTAACCAGACCATTGATACCGAAGGAGACATACCAGATGGGGACTTGTGAGTCACAATACTAAATAATTGCTCCTAATCCTTAGAACTTCAGGGGTTAATGTAACTAGGCAAGGTCTAGGAACCTAATCTGCCATTGTGAGTGGAGATTAGAAGAGCAAGACTCAAATATATGCAAGCTGTGTAAGCAAATACAAAATATTTAGAAGTAAACACAAATTAATTTTGGATTAATAGTGAATATGGGCATATTTATTCTGAATGTGGGAAGATTACATAGTGGGCACATTAAGTAAATAATATTCTTAGCAATATTTTCAATGAAGTTAATCCCTAATTAATTAGAACTGTCTCACATTTTATATAGACAAGTGCTCAAATTATAAGTAAACAGACTTCAAACTTGCAAAGGAATTGCCACACTTAACTAGCTTCACAAAATGTCTTTGTTAACTAACTAGCTTTTTTCCCCCTCTATTTAAATCATAAGACCATAATGTAATACTATACATGCATGCACTCCCCATGTGTAACCTGTAATGATTTGGGCATTTGTAACAATAAGGCTGAGCATGTTTGTATATGTAAATGGGCTCTCATCTATACCTACAAGTAAGAGGTGATCATATTATAATAGCAATTAATGGTCCTGGCAATAATGGTGTATATAGCATTACTTGTGAGGTGTCATGAAGAAATGGGTCATTGGGAGCACTGGCCTTGGAGTCTAGAGGACCTGAGTTTAAATCTAGTCTCAGACACTTACTAGCTGTATGACCCTAGGAAAGTCACTTAACCCTGATTGCCTCCAAAAAAAAAAAAGAAAGAAATGGGTTATTGGGATTGGAAGAGCTCTTGGCTGGTAACCAGTTACAGTAAACCATAGTCAATACCCTGTCTTAATGCCCTTTAGCAGATGTATCTTCACTCCCCTCAGTTATGACTACAATCCCCAAAATGTGAAGTTTTTCTTCCATGGCTCACCTTTGTTAACTAACCTGGTTGATGATCATGATATATATACTCTTTCTCTCTCCTTCTTCCATGGGGAATTAAGGGGGCCTTCACCATGCCATCATAGTTCATGCTAAGGACTTTTGTCTCCCATCTCTTCAAATGCAACCTCTTCCCAATCATTCCACACCAAATAATTGTTAGACTTAAAAGATTTTGATGGCTGCTGGCCCTCAATTTGTATTAAATTAATGAAAAGGCATATGACTATAAAAGGGCATAATCAGGAAATAAAAAACATTAAAACAGACTGCTTTTTTTTGCTAGTAATCTAGGAGGGACAAATTGGTTTTTTTTTTCTTTTCCTTTCTCTCTTTCCTTCTTTCTCAGGCTGGAAAGGAGACAAGAAAGTAGATGTTTAGACAATAAATGAAAACCTGCTGTCCCAGCAGGGACACAGAGTGGGAAAGGAAAGTGCAAAAAACATTGTGTGTATATGACTCATTAGCCCAGCTCCACATTCAGCTGCTTCCACTGGCACTACTTACAACTCTACCCAGATATCATGCCTTGGTCTTTATGGCCAAGGTCATTTTTCAAGGTGATGGACCCAATCATTAACTCATTTCTCTGCCTGGACAATCCTGAAGACAATGTTGACCTCTGGCTAGACTCCTGGCATGGTTGTTACACCTCTTTGCTCTCTCACTAACAGGATGGGTAGCCAAGATGGATCCTCCATAATCATTTTATTCCCAGAGTTCTCCTCAACACTAAGGTAAAAATATGGCTACCCCCTTTGAAATCCAGGTGAAATGCTATAGGTAGTTCCAGTATTCTTAGTCCCTCTGTCCTTCTGGCAATGCTCACTAATGGGCAAGCCAGGAGGAACTACAGTTGGAGCTAGAAAGGACCCCAGAAATGCTCTAGGCCAGGGGTGGGGAACCTGTGGTCTTCTGGGTCCTTGGGTCAGCCTTTTGACTGAGTCCAAGTTTTACAGAACAAATCCTTTTATTAAGGGAATTTGTTCTATGAAGTTTGAATTCAGTTAAAGGGCCGAACTTGAGAACCTAAAGGGCCACATGTGACCTTGAGGTCACAGGCTCCCTATCCCTTCTCTAGGTCAACCCCCTCATTTTTTGGATGTAGTATCTGGGGCCCAAGGTTATACAGGTAGTAAGTAGTAAAACAAGATTTTGAACTAAAGTCCCTTGGCTCTGAATCCAGTACTTTCTCTAAAGTAGAGGTGAGCAGTGTTTCTGTACTTTTCTCCGTACGAAATGTACATTTTCCAGACAGGGAGCAAAGATCTGGCAAGGCTGCATCACACAGTCGGCATATTCCCAGACCAGGTGAACATGTTCAGGTATTGGCACTACCCACTAAGGTCAAATCAAAGGATGCTATTGAGGAATCTGGGGCTTACAGTTTCCCATTGTAGCTGATATCTCTCCTACAAATTGGCCACACCTGGTCAGAAGTAGTAGTGGAAGGAAAATACCTCTTGGACCTAAGTAACTTCTTCCATCTCTGATAGAGATTCACTCTAAGTGAGAGCTAAATGTTTTAGGCAATAATTAAACACTAAGATGACAAAATTACTATTAAGTCAATCATACAAGTATTTGTTTAATCACTCCTATAGGCTTAACATGAAGCAGGGCAGCTTAGTGGATAGAACTCTGGGGTTGGGGTCAAGAAGACCCAGGTTAAAAATCCTGCTTCTTGCAGTTACTTCTTGTGTTTCAGGCATCTCTCTAGGACCAGTCTAATAAGTCACTTAAATCTGATGTCAGATCCTCATCACACGGGGTTATGAGATGAGATTACGGACTGCCAAAGTAAACTAAATGAAAATCCAGGTTATTTGATTAAATATTCAGTAGAACATAAGTTCCTTGAGGTCGGGGCAGTTTTGTTTTTGTTCCTAAAAGGTAGCACAGGGCTTAATAAATGCTTGTTGAATAAAATTGAGAAAGCTTTGTCAATGTTAGGATTGCTGATTGTTGAATCTATTAGCTATCTTTTTCCTATGGCAAATCTTGGCCACATCTCCACTAGGAATTATCAAAAAGACCAGGATTCTAGAGATGGAGGCCTGATGATTTGAGGCAGATGTAACCTGACCTCCTCACTGACTCTCCCTGGGAAGTGTTGGCTTGACCTCAGCAATGACACAGGGCCTGACTTTAGCAGACAAGCTAGCTCCTTTCCACCCTTGACCTTGTAAGATGAGAAATAGAGAAGTCACAGGAACCAAGAGAGGCAGAAACTATGGAGGCGCTATCTCCATGGGGAAGTCCAAGGAAGGGAATCAGCATCTGGGAGGTAGGTCATAGTGTTTCTGGTCGTGCTAAAACTCTGCTCAGGCTACAGATGGATCCTCATGATTTGTCATATTTTGCCCTCTTCCTTCAGCATTATTGACATTTTCTCCATCACTTTCTTAAGCCTAGACAATCAATAAAACAATAATCAATTGCTGATTTGTACTGTGTCTCAATTTTTGAGGGGTAAATGTTCACAATGAAAATTTAACAATCAGTTCACTTGATCTAGTACCTCAGCAGTTTGGAAGCAGATCCTGGCATCCAGTAGATTCCAGAAGCGTTTCAGGATGTTGCCCAAGTTTTAGGTTCTTTAGGTCCCACAGACTGACAGAAACAAAGTGACTGACAATAAAAGAAAATGCTTCCGTTTGTTTGCAAAAGGGAACCCACCTCTATAAAACATTGGACACTAGGTGGCTCAATAGATAATCAGGAAGACCTGAACCCAAATATGGCCTCAGTTCCTTACTAGCTGTGTGACCTTGGCCAAGTCAAATAACCCCTGTGCCTTAGTTTCCTTATCTGTAAAATGGGGAATACAGTACAACCTCCCAAGGTTGTTGTAAGGATAAGATGATATAGTATTTGTAGTGTTTTGCAAACCTTTAAGTGCTGAACAAATGCTAGCTTTTTAAATATATACTTACTTAGTAGTGTCAACTACAGAACTACCTGGCTTTGATGCAAGGCATGGGCAAATGAAGATTAAGGTAGATATGAAATCTAAGTCCCTGTCTGATTACATGGATGCTGCAACCCATTTCTTGACCTGGAATGAGTGCACTCACTTTGGGCCTTTCCCATTAATTGGAGAGGAAACACCATCTCAAGGGAGGTGAAAAGAACAAAGTCAATGTGAATCCAGAGACTGCTAATGGAGAGCTTTGCCTGAATGACTAGGACTCTGTGGTTCTCGCTTAATCGCTGGTCTAATGATTACCCTCAATCTGCATGTGTCTCTGGAAATTAAAGAGATCATAAAGAGTTAAAAGAATAGAAGACAGCATTTTTCAAGAAGCATTCCCACATTTGAAATGCAGTAGGAAATAAAAGCAACATTTATATGAATCTAAGTCATGATTTAATAGAGTTGTAGATGCATGCCACTGGGCAGCTAGGTGGTGCAGTGGATAGAGCACCAGGAACGGAATCGGGAAGGCTCATCTTGCTGAGTTCAAATCTGGCCTCAGACACTTACTAGCTATGTGACTTTGGCCAAGTCACTTAACCCTGTTTTGCCTCAGTTTCCCCCATCTGTAAAATGAGCCAGAGAAGGAAATGGCAAAACCACCCCAGTATCTTTGCCAAGAAAACCCCAAA
>NW_020950098.1:6563633-6607525 GCF_900497805.2 Vombatus ursinus
AAATGTATATGCTGACTAATAAAGCCTGATGACAAAATTATTCTATATGTATTCTATATGTATGCTTTCCCTCTCTCCTTCTCTTTATTTTATTGCATTGTTGAAACACATGAAAATAAGTTTTGTTATCTAAAGGAAAATACATTATTTTGTCAAGATTTTAAATTTTATTTAGTGATCATCAGCTTTTCTCAATTCCTTCTCTTTGATTTTTTTAGTTTTTATAGTTTCATTCAATTTTTATTTATGTTCTTTATATAGTTCCTCAATGGAAGGTCTTTTTTTTACAACTTAATGTTTTATTATGTTTCAAAACTAAAAATAGAGTCATGATAATTTTTAATTATCTTAAAATATAAAATGTAAAAAACAACTTAAAATTAAAGAATAGCATTTTCCATTTTTAAGTTATAATTTTATTTTTAGACTTTCATGATAGTATCATATGTTTTTCTTTATTTTACTATTGTTGCTTTAAACATTATGAACCAAAGCCCAAGTGGTTATTGGTCTTAGAGAGTCTTAATCTGCCACTAAAACCACATCAGCACAGTCAGAAACAAAGAAAGAAAAGTGGGATTGATGGACTTACAGTAATTTACAATATAAAGTCTTGTCCAAAATAAGAGGAAAAAAAGTGAGGGGATTTCTGGGCTAGAATTTTAGTTTGAAAATGTAAAATCATCTTGATATCAAGGGAGAAAAATAAACAGGACTCAAATGATTTCAACACCTAAGACATGAGCCTAAAGAAAATGAATAGATACTGGATTCTAACTTGGTCCCAACAGCAAAACTATTAATAGGAAAATCATAGTTAAGTGGGAAACAGAAGGTCATATTTAGAGCAGCTGTGGTGTAATGAAATGTACACTTGAACTCAAAACAGAAAACCAGGCTCTGCTATCCACTAGCTATAGCATCTTCACCACAGCTCTGTATCTCATTTAACTAACTCATCTTTAAAATGTAGATACTGATAATTGAACTACCTAATTCAGAGGGTGTTGAGCTATTTTGTTCCAGTTTGGTTTTTGTTTGTTCTAAGAATCAAATTAGGCAATCTAGAGAAACAGTATTGTAAGACCAAAAATGTTAGCTTTTTTTATATTTATATTATATTACTTTCTGTAAGACAGTACATGTGTAAGAAAATATTCAGAATGTCATAAAGCTATTAATATCTAAGAAATGTATTTCCTTCCTTCCCCCACCCCTTTTCTCTGCTTGGGCCAGAGCTCTGACAACGGAGGTTTATACGCATCACGGATCCATGGGCTATTTTTGCCATTTGAGTCAGTATTTTGTCCTGAAGCACAGTGTCCAGTGCTCAGGGTCATTGTGGAGAAAAACTTCGACTTCGACATCTGTTAAGATGGGAGGGGAAAGCTTATCACATCCAGGAAATGTCATGAGAGCAAATATTACAGGAACTATTGCCCCTATGGGAAATTGCAGGATTTCTTGAATTCACTTTTTGTATGAAAGCCAAAGACAGACCCAAAGTGAGAAGCTTGTGGAGACCAAATAAAAAAAAATCTGAGAATTATTTTCCTGGTCACACACTAGCCTGTCATCTTTATGGAATAATTAATAAGAAGAATACCTATCTTTATATGGTGCTTTAAGATTTGTAGAATACTTTTAGAAATAACTAATTTTATCTTCACAACAACCCTGGAAGACAGGTGCTTCTCATTTTAGATATAAGGAAACTGAGGCAGGAAGAAGTTAAGTGACATTCATGATCACACAGCTAATAAGTGCTTGAGACAGGATTTGAACTCAGGTCTTCCTGACTCCAGGTCCAGAGCTGTATCCATTGTGGTCCCTAGCTATATTTCCACTTGGAGTTCTTTTGTCTCTTAAGTGCTCCTAACATCATCTCACTAATAAATATATATGAGTATGGTATAATGGATGGAAAACCAATCTTGAAGGTAAGAATACCTAGGTTCAAGTCCTACTTATGACATATAGTAACTATGTGACTATGAATTAATCAATTGACATTTATTAACCACCTACTATGTGTCAAGTACTGTGCTAAGCACTGAAAACAGTCACTTAACCTTTAGGCAACTTTCTAAGGCTACAAGTTGCAGCTCAGTTGTGCTGTACATTAGAAAGGGGGGTCTGCACACCAAGAGCTCCCTAAAATACATAAAATCACTGGCCCATATTCCACACATCCCAATCACATCATGATCATATATATTCAATTTAATTCAGTTCAACAAACACTAAATTCTTACTATATGCAGAGCGCTGGGCTGGACACAACATGTTTCCAAGTGCTGTCATGTCTCTGAGTTGTTTCTTTGAGATGAAAAGATTCTGCTGGGCTACTGTAGAAGAGGAAGGATCAGAGAATCTTACTCCCTCTCCCTCTGGCTTCTACTTTAGGAATATGAGTACCACCAGTTTTATCTAGTCACCTCCCTTCTCCTATTGGCTGTCATTTATTTTTCCCTAGTCACTACCCCGGGTTCCATAACTCAAAAGGAGTCTCCTTGAGCATTCCAAGAGTGAACAACAGGGAAGGCCAAGTACACTGCTACAATAGCTTGCCTAACCTTCTCTGCCCCACCACCACCAGACAAAAACTACTCCTGGGCTCACCTTTTGCCTAGGAAAAAACCAGATCCATGCTTTTTCCCCACTTTGGGAAGCCATGAAATAAAAATCAATAAAATTATATTTCATTTAGTTCCAAAACCCCAATAGGAACCCTCTAATAAACTCAATTTTAGCACTCTCTCTCTCTCTCTCTCTCTCTCTCTCTCTCTCTCTCTCTCTCTCTCTCTCTCTCTCTCTCTCTCCCTCCCTCCCCCTTTTTTTCTTTCTCTCCCTTTCCCCTTTTTCCCATTCTCTTATTTCCTCTCCCCATCACTACTAATGAAAGACATACAAATCAGAAATTGCTATGGTCAGACTTTAAATATACATATGTACATATATATGTATGTATATATGTATGTATATGTGTATCTATATGCTTGGATTTAACATATGCTTTCTTTAGATATCTGGTATCAGTTTTCCTGAATGAATAGTTCAGTACCTACTAGTTTGCCCTAATGTGCCTTCTGCCTTGGTCTCAGGCTATTGTCCTGGTTATTGGTCAGAGGTGTTACCTACACCAGTTAATTTCTGGCACCTTTTCAAACACCAGCATCCCTGCATACCTCCACATTTGCTCCAATTTCTCTCAAAACTTGAGTGCAAGGTGGCCAACCCACCTTCCTGTCCACTCATATACTTCTCTCCTGACACTTCTCTTCAAGTCATTAGTTAGTGTATCAAAACCAAATAGATTTCTGTATCATACATTGGCATCATTTCAGCCATTCTAAATCCTTTGAATTAGGATGCTACAATAGTATCTTTCATTTTCTTCATCTAGATACATTTAATCCCATAAATACATAAATAATAGACTATGTTTATATTTTTCTCCATTTCTATCTTTCCTCCATGATACTTTACAGCTAAAAGGAATTAGAAGGCAACAAATTGGTTAAAATGCTATTCTGTGCTTAATGAAAATTTAATACAATGTGTTTTCAAATGCTAATAACAAACCAGTAGGTAAAAGGGCTAATTAAATTTCTTCTGGTTATTTTAATGTTGCATATTTTAACATCCAGAGTAAACTTTTACCTGGAAAAAAACCAGTGGAATGCTAAAATTTCTGACAAAAATAAATTAAATTGGGAGACTTGGCTATAAGCCTGCCTTTTGATAAATCTCAAAGAACTAATTAGCCATTGATTTGCGATCCATCTCATTTTCTTATGACTTAGTATTTGATTTGTTATTCTCAGAGAAGGTTATTGCATTTTCTCTTTCTTCCTTTCTTTTCTGTTTTTTTTTCTTCTTTCAGGAAAAACAACAAGAGCTAACCAATGAGGGCCTGCATCAGAGAGCAGTGAGTTCACCAGCACTGGAGATTCTTTTTCATTTTTAAAAATTTGTTATTTATTTTCAACATTCATTTTTAAAATTTTGAGTTCTAAATTCTTTCTCCCTCCCATCCCATCCCTCATTCATTGAGAAGGCAAGAAATGTTATTTTCAGCTATTAATATGAAAACATGTAATGCATACATATCAATACATGCATATGAAATACATATGAAATCATCTAAAACCTATTTCCATATTAGCCATGTTGCCAAAAAAAAAAAGCAAGAAAAAGCAAGTGAAACCATTATGCACCAATCTGCATAATTTTCTCTGGAGATGGATAGCATTTTTCATCATAAGTCCTTCAGAATTGTCCTGAATCATTGTACTGATTAGAATAGCTAAAGTCATTCACAGTTGATCAAATTGATTGCACAATATTGTTGTTACTGTGTACATTAGTCTGGTTCTGCTCACTTCACTTTTCATCAATTCATATAAGTCTTCCCAGGTTTTCTGAAACCATCCTGCTCATTGTTTCCTACAGCACAATAGTATTCCACCACAATCATACCACAACTCATTCAGCCATTCCCCAACTGATGGGCAACCCCTCAATTACCAATTCTTTGCCACCACAAAAAAGTCACTATAAATATTTTGTACATATAGGTCTTTTTCCTTTTTCTTTGATCTCTTTGGGATACAGATCTTAATAGTGGTATTGCTGGGTTAAAGGGTATGCAATTTTATAGCACTTTGGGTATAGTTCTTTAAATCAGTATAGTTCTTTAAGAAATCAGTTCACAACTCCACCAAGAGTTCATGTCTCAATTTTTCGACATCCACTCCAACATTTCTCATCTTCCTTTTCTGTTATATTAGTCAATCTGATAGGTGTGAAGTGGCACTTCAGAGTTGTTTTAATTTGCATTTCTCTAATAAATAGTGACTTAGAGCATTTTTTCATATGACTTAAGATAGCTTTGATTTCTTCTGAAAACTGCCTGTTCATATCCTTTGATCATTTAACAATGACTTGTATTCTTACAAATTTAACTCTGTTCTCTACTTATTAGAGAAATGAGGCCTTTATCACAGAAACTTGATGAACAAATTTAGCTAATTTCCTGCTTTCTTTCTAACATTGGCTGCGTTGGTTTTGTTTCTGCAAAACCTTTTTAATTTAATGTAATCAAAATTACCCATTTTACATCTCTTAATGTTTTCTATTTCTTGTTTGGTTATAAATTCTTCCCATTTCCATAAATCTAACAGGGAACATGTTCCATGATTCCCTAATTTGTTTCAGTATCAGTCTGTATGTCTAAATCACGTACACATTTTGAACTTAACTTGGTATATGGTGTAAGGTGTTGGCCTATACATATATTCTGCCAAACTACTTTCCAATTTTCCCAGAAATTTTTGTCAAATAGCGAGTTATTGTCCCAAAAGCTTAGGTCTTTGGATTTATCAAACACTAGATTACTATGGTCATTTGCTATTATGTATTGTGTACCTAATCTACTCCACTGATCCATGACTCTATTTCTTAACCAGAACCAGATTTTTTTCAAGATTATTGCCTTGCAATACATATTGAAATCTATTACTGCTAGGCCACCTTCCTTTACAGTTTTTTTTTCATTAATTCGCTTGATATTCTTGACCTTTTGTTCTTCCAGATGAATTCTGTTATTCTTTCTATCAAATAACTTTTTGGTAGTTTGATTGTTATGGCACTGAATAAGTACATTAATCTAGGTAGAATTGCCATTTTTATTATATTGGCTTGGCCTACCCAAGAACAATTAAACTTTCTCCAAATTTAGATCTGCCTCGATTTGTGTGAAAAGTGTTTTGTAATTGTGTACATATCATTCCTGGGTTTTTCTTGCCTGGTAGAATCCCAAGTATTTTATATTGTCTGCAGTTATTTTAAATGGAATTTCTCTTTCTATCTCTTGCTGCTAGCATTTGATTAAAAATCTTTGAATCAATATTCTTTATTGAGATTTGTTTATAGATTTCTTTCTGTTCTTGCTCTTCCTGGTTTAGGTATCAACATCACATTTACATCATAAAAGGAATTTGGTAGAACTCCTTCTTTGCCTGTTTTTCCAAATAGTTTATATAGTATTTGAATTAATTGTTCTTTAAATGTTTGGTAGAATTCACATGTGAATCCATCTGGTCCTGGAGATTTTTCTCTTAGGGAGTTCATTTATGACTTGTTCAATTTCTTTTCCTAAAATAGGGTTATTTAAGTGTTTTATTTCCTCTTCTGTTAATCTGGACAATTTATATTTTTGTAAATATTTTACTTAGATTGTGAGATTTATTGGCATATAATTGGGCAAAATAACCCCTAATAATGGCTTTAATTTTATCTTCATTGGTGGTACATTCACCCTTTTCATTTTTGATACCGGTACTTTGGTTTTTTTTTTAATCAAATTAACCAAAGGTTTGTCTATTTTACTGGTTTTTTCAGCTTGTACTTTTATTTATTAGTTCATTTTTTTATTTCAATTTTATTAATCTCTCCTTTGACTTTCAGAGTCTTCCAATTTGCTATTTAATTGGGGATTTTATATTTGTTCTTTTTCTAGTTCATTTAATTGTACACTCAATTCATTGATTTGCTTTCTCTATTTTATTGATGTAAGTGTTTAGAAACATAAATTTTCTCCTAAGTACTGCTTTGGTTGCATCCCACCATTTTGGTATGTTGTGTCATTGTTGTTATTCTCTTTAATGAAATTATTGATTGTTTCTATGATTTGTTCTATTACCTACCCATTCTTTAGGATTAGGTTATTTAGTTTCCAATTAATTTTGAAATCTATTTTCACTGCATTATGATCTGAAAATTATGCATCTACTATTTCTGCTTTTCTTCATTTGTTTGTGAAGTTTTAATAACTTAATACATGGTTAATTTTTGTAAAGTTGCCATGTACAGCTGTGGAAAAGGTATATTCCTTTCTATTTCCTTTCAATTTTTTCTATAAGTCTATTATATTTAACTTTTTTATATCTAACAATTTTACCTTCTGTATATACAATATCAGGGCAATTTTCCCATTAATTTCTTGAAATACTATGTCTTGGCTCTTTTCTTTTTATCATGGCTTTCAAGTAGTCCAATAATTCTTATATTATCTCTCCTCAATCTATTTTCTGGGTTAGTTGTTTCTCCAACAACATATTTCACATTTTCTTCTATTTTTTCTTTCTCTTGAACTTGTTTTATTATTTCTTGATGCCTCATGCAGTGATTAGTTTCCACTTGTTCAATTCTAATTTTTAAGGAATTATTTTTTCAGTGGATTTTTGTACCTCCTTCTCCATTTGGCCAATTCTGTTTTTTAAGGTGTTATTTTCTTCAGGATTTTTGTGCCTCTTTTACCAAGCTGTCAGCTCTCTTTTCATAATTTTCTTGCAACACTCTCATTTTCCCATTTTTTGTCTACCTCTCTGGTTTGATTTTTAAATCCTTTTTGAGCTTTTCCAGGGATTCTTCTTGGGCTTATTTCCAATTCGTACTTTCTTTGAGGCTTTGCTTGTAGTTGTTTTCACATTGTGGACTTCTGAGTTTGTGTCTTAATCTTCTATCACATAAGAGCTTTTTATGGTCAGATTCTGTTCTTGTTGTTGTTTGCTCACTTTTGCAGCCTATTATTTGACTTTTAACTTTATTTTAACTTTATGGCTTTGCTCCTGGAATGGGAAAGGTCACTGTCAGGGTTTTGGTGCTACTGTTTTCAGAGCTAGTTCTGGGAGTCTGTAAGTTTTTGATGCTTTGAAGTTGGTATGATCCAACAGGCAGTGTCTCCTGGCCTGTGCTTTGGTCTTTAACCAGCAATGGACCTTGCTCCCCTACAGCTACTAGTGCTAGTACTCCTTTTGGTCCTGCCACTGTAAACTGGTTCCCTATTCCCTCCAAGGACTGCTGGTGTTACTGTCACAACATGTACTGCATTCTGGGCCAGCTCCCACCCTGGTGTCACACATCTCTCCTGCTGGCCTCCTTAGTTCTCTTAGGCTGAAAAAAAAAGTCTCACCTCAACCTTTTGTTGACTCTGCTACTCGAGATGAGGCTCTATTTTAAAGTTGTTTAGAGGGGAATGTTGGGAGAATTTAGCTGAGTTGCTGCCTGTACTTTGCTATCTTGGCTCCTGCCCACTGGGAATTCTTAAGTAGAATTTGGTCAACTAATTGGAATGAATGTCATAAATGAGGTTCATTATTGGAGTAGGGGATAAATTAAGTGACTTTTGAGATCTCTTCCAACACTAACTTACAAATGTATACTTAAATACTATGATTCTATAATTTATTTTTTAAAAATCTTAAGGTAGGGGGACCAATTTTTCTCTATTTTTCTCATTTTTTTCAAACCTTGAATGAAATGATTTGTCTTACACAATTCCTAACTTCCTTCACAACTCAGTATCATATTTGAAAACTCTCTTGATCCTCCCCAGGTGATATTGCTCACTCCCTGCTCAAATTATCTCATATTTACTTATCTGTGTATCTCTCCACTCTTAACCCATCCTCTTCCCTTCAAAGATAAGTGATTTTTTTTTCTTATTGTTGCATCTGCAAAACATCCAACATGTAGAAAGTGCTCAATAAAGGTTTTACGTTGAATTGAATGAACACACTTACTTCTTGGTTAGTCCTCAAATGACCAGCTATAAATATTCAGGGCTCAGCACTTAGAAAACTTGTACATAGCTGTTCAGTTGTATAATCTATTTGGAAACAAGCCAGGAACACTGAGCACCTTCAAATCTCTCTGCTCCACTTCCAATCCATCCACTGGTCTTTGGCTGAGTGTATATGGAAAAACTCAATAGAAGACTTGAACTGATTTATGTAGCCCCAGTTACTTGGTGGAGGAATTCTGACCTCTGACCTGCCCAGTGCTATGAGAACTGAGAGCAGGCCTCACTCAGCTTACATTTCTAGTTGTATATTTAACATGAATCTAGTTGAAACTTCACCTAGAATGGGGGTGGGGTGGTACTTCTGGATATCCAGAGTTAATATTCTTAGGAACTTTGCCAAAGTGTAAGACAAAGACACTAGGGACCAGTTAGAATTCTTCGACAACCCCTTGTAAATTCTAGTCCCTGGGAATAAAAGTGCCCGTGGCCATTCTATGGAGATTGAAAGGAGGCTGGGATTTGCTCTTCTTGAAGAAAGAAATAGTGATGGTGAGCTGTTCAGACTTAGAATGGAAGCTTCAGAGGAACCAATTGTTTTTGTGTAAAAACACAAAGAACCAATATGGCCAACACCAATCCCCCTCAAAAGCCTCCTATTTGGGACAACTTGGTATAATAAAAGGAATTTGACTGAAAGGGCTAATCATTAGCTCATTCAGAATAATTTCCAATGCCTCTTACAAATACTAAGCCCTAGAAAAGCTAAAAAGATTGCAAGACATGATCAGAGACTCCTGGAGACAAATATGGAAGTAACAAATCTGGACCAAGAAGTGACCCATAGACAAAAGACAATATCATGGGTTCATCTCGACCCGAAATAGATCTTAGACGTCAATTAGTCCAACTTCTTCTTTTTACACGTGAAGTACCTGAGGCATAGGACAGTCAAATGAATTACTCAAAAATCACATGGATACTAATCAACAGAAATTGGATTCAAACAAGGGTCCTGTGACTCCAGATCCAAATGTGTTTTCCACTACAAAGGATTTTTACCAACTAAGAACAGTGCTGCAATCCTGACTGTGGCACTGCTAAGTCCCATTAGCAGGAGGCATTGCAGTGGATTATGGAAAGCAGCCATGCTTATTCAAGGCCCAACCTTCCTCAAAGACCATAAGTGACATAAATGAAGCTTACTGTAGATCACTGTAGGCCCATGGAAAGTTGTGTAATGCCCATTGTGCATTCTCTGATAGGTGTTCTTTTATTTATTTAAAACATACATAACAAAGGTAATGGAACATCTAGGTGGTATATTGGATAAAGTGCTGGGCCTGGAATCAGGAAGACTCATTCTTCCTGAGTTCAAATCTGGCTTCAGACACTTACTATTTGGGTGACCTTGGGCAAATCACTTAACCTTGTTTGTCTCAGTTTCCTCATTTGTAAAATGAACCGGAGAAGAAAATGGCCAATTACTCCAGTATCTTTGCCAAGAAAAAACCCAAAAGAGGTCTCGAAGAGTCAGACATAACTGAATGACTAAACAACAGAAAACAAGGGTAATGGAGTTATCATGTGCATTAGTGTCTTCTGAGGAGCACTTATATATGCTCTAGGATGATCCAGGAATCTTAATGGTATCCATATGAATGATGACTGAGACAGGAAGAGCCACCCACCCTATGGACCATAGTCTCTCCTGCTCTCACCAACTCTAACCACCCCTCCCACAGGCATAGAGCATTGATCTCCACCAATGAAGAAAGAGTCCCATACCAATGGGCTTTGGGACTTGGGTTATAAAATCAGGGAGAAACAGCTTCCAGGCTCCTTTCAGGAAGTTTTTTTTTTTTTTGTTAGGATGCAGTCAATGCCAGGTATCCCTTGGATCTCTGGCAAGTGGAAGAAAAGATTTCTTTTTCCTCCCCCCTTCCCTCACCTCACAGGAGCTGTGGCAACTATGGCCACATTTCAGTAAGAGCATTTGTTCCCTAGATGAGTCTGAAACTGTACCTCAAGTCACTGGCTGTCTCTTCTACTCTGTGTTTCTTTGCTCATTCATAGGTGACTGAATAGTGGTCCTAAGAAGTGGACATTTCCATCTTTAATGGCTACTTGAAGAGGATGGGATTTCTTCAGTCCGGTGCTAGCTGTCCATAAGAGGTGATTTCTGCAACAACTTCATGGAGAAGAGCACCCCACTGGAAGGATTCTTCAACCAAAGGACTGCGCAGAGCCAAAGCCGTGTCTAGCTAGCTAGAAGATAAGGATATTAGGAGTCATTCAGATCATGGAGATCTGAGGTGAAAATGATACATCTGTTTCACAGTCCTACAAAGTTATCTTAACCTCCTAGGAGAATATGACAGGTACTGAGTGCCTATGTAATATTTAAGAATTTGTTAATGTGCACTTTTAGCATTTCTTCTGTTGTAGAGTCAAGTCAATAAACATTTATTAGGTTACTATGTGCTAAGCCCTGGGAATACACATGAGAGCAAAAAGTAATATAGTCCCTGCCCTCAAGGAGTTTACATTCTAATAGAGAAAGATAACACATAGAAATAAGCTGAAAAGCAAGAGGTGGAGAAAAGGTAAATACTTACAGGGGCATGGTGGAGAAATAAGTCCAGAGAGTCAAGAGTGAAGTCCAGAGAGGTCTGAAGGAGTAAACAAGGCTACTTCAGAGCCTTTGCTAAAAATGGAGGATCCAAGCGGAAACAACAAATCAGAAGGGACAGAAGGATCTTCCAGAATGAGAAGGCTTCAGGGATGGAGACATCTTCCTGGATGAGATTACTGGAGCATAGTGGAGAAAAAAGTCCCAAAAATCAGGGATGAGGCCCAAAGAGGAATGAAGTAGTGAACAAGTGAAAGAAATAAAAAGCTATCCTATATCCAATATCTGCTTTGTAAATTGAATATCTTTACTAGAAGAAACATTGTTAATGTCTTTTAGGAGAGACTCTAGAAGTGAGCCATACCTAAATTTTATTTATTTCCCCCTGGAACTTGTGGTGAGGACATGATCCAGAGAGACAGATAAAAGTTTGATTCCTTTTCTTTGGGATCAGGCTTCTCCATGATGAACCAAATCTTCTTGAGTCTGGAGCTAGACTCCTTTTTTTTTTTCTCAGCAAGCCCCCTTCCCCACTGGGTTATGGATGACATATTTGCTATGTTATAGACCTTGTGCTTGCAAGAAGAGTCTGGGCCAATCAATTGGATCGACCAATGAAGAGTAAGATTTTCCCAGATTTCTGGGTGGAAGAGCTCAATACACTAGAGATAGAAAATCCCTGAAATGTAACCTGGATCTTTTATGACAGGAGCCAATGATAAGGGAATGGGGTATTGTGATCAACAGAATTGTCCGCTTAGCTGTTAGCTCTTGATTCTTGCTCCAAACCAGGTTGTTAAAAAAAATCCTTGTGAAATATAGTAATCCATTTCTCTCCTTTAGTAGTATTAAATGAGAAAAGCATTTTTTAAACCTTAAAGCCCTGTATTATGCCAGGTATTAGTAATAATCATGATAGTAATAATAGTAAGTCCAGTGCTGTGAATGTCACAGAATCTTTGGTCATTAAGAATTACACCATGATTATCTTTGTTGAGCACTGCAGAGGTTGAAGTAGATTACTTTGAATATGAGTTGATGCCAGGGCATTCCCTAGAAGCTGTGTTATTGACTGAGTCCCTAATTGGAGTTCTCATCTTGTTATTTGTGTCTTTCTCTAGAAAAGTCTGACTTCGGATTTTGCTTAGTTGACATCTTTATTTTTTATCATATTTTACCATATTCTATGACAGGCAGCAAGGATGGAGTGAAAAGAGGGCTGGTCTTAATATCAGGAAGACCTCAGCCCTCATTGTGCCTCTCCCACAAACAAGTTGTATGACCTCGGAAAAGTCATTTTACTCTATCTCATTTGTACATAATTGTTTGCAGGTTGCCTCCCTCATTAGAGTCTGAGTTCTTAGAGAGGTTTTTGTCTTTTTTTTTTTTTGGATCCTCACTTCTTAGTGAGGTGCCTGACACACAGTAGGTACTTAATAAACATTTCTTGACTTGACCTGACCTCACTTGATTTCACTTAACCTCTCAGGGAAGCTAAGTAGCACATGGATAGAGTGCTGGGCCTGGAGTCAAGAAGACTCCTCTTCATGAGTTCAAATCTGACCTCAGATACTTACTAGATGTGTGACCTTGGACAAGTCATCTGACCCTGTTTGCCTCAGTTCCTCAATCTGTAAAATGAGCTGGAGAAGGAAATAGCAAACCACTCCAGCATCTTTGCCAAGAAAACCCCAAATGGGGTCATGAAGAGTCAGACATGACTGAACAGTAACAAACCTCTCAGTGCTCTAGGTGCCTCTCTAAGAATATAAATTGCAAGAAGGGTGCCAACCTGCATTGGTGTAGGAATGCCAATGTTCTCATCCAAGGTGCAAAGATCAGAACTTCTCTATATACCACTGAAATTACAAGTCTACTCCCTATCCCTAAGAAGAGAGTGCAAGGAAACACTGCAGAATGCCAAAATAAATCATTCTATCCAAATAAATTGCATTTTCCTCAGTACCATACATGTCTGTGCCCAAGTGGTCTGGCAAGTTTCCTCAAGTCTCCTATTCACGGGCCAATATAGACAGAATCTAAGTCATGAAACATTAAATTCTCTGCCATTGCTTCTGTATTTCACTCATATATATATAAAGTAATGTTTCCTCACCCTCCTATCCACTTCTTATAGCTTCCTCTGTGCAAGGGTAATTCACTTAGTAAGCAGTGCAGGTTGAATCCAGATCAGTGTTTTCCCTTAGATAACAGCTCTATAATCTATAAGTTGTTCCCTTGACTAAAATTTTGAATCAGGAAATTGTTTACCAATCACAAATAAATACCAAAACTTAGGCAGCAAACATTAGATCCAGGTTACTGTCTGCCCCATGAAATTTAAAATGATTAATGTGTTCCTTCAGAATTATTGAGTATTTTCTTAGGGCAAAGAAATCTACATCTAGAGTCCTTTTTTCCTTCCGAATTCTTGTTTTGAGCTTTACACCATTCACAATACGCAACACTGGCTCCACTCACTGGACATTTAGTATTATTGCAAAGGCAAACTGCAACAATATTGGCAAATTGACAAGTGTAATTTGAGGCAAAGTCATTTCATATTTCATCTGTCACAGTGAAATGTGGGCCACATCTGGACTGGTGGTAATTTTCTAAAGAAAGTATGCATTTCCTGAAATAAATGTTGGCTCCTTTTTTCCCCTTTGACTACGCCTTAGCTGTCCAAACATTTCTCAGTTAGAAATGTTCATTTCAGCAGCAAACTATGACCAGAAGGTTAGTATTAGTTCAGGGAAACTGCAACTCAAAACATAATGACATGACAGAATCATTTATAACTTAGTCATAATTTGAGAACCCTAAAGAAGGTAGAGTGATAGATGGTTCTGTCACATAGGTATGCTAGATCGATTTTCTGTTTGGGCTTCGGTTTTTATTTACACAGATTTATATCACATATATCATATGGACTGATAAGCTAATGGTTTATATCAAAAGTCTTGTTTTCACAGCAGAAAATAGTTCACTAATTTATAGGTTCATCTTGACATTGTTTCCAACCAACAGTCAAAGACCAGCAACATCTCAGAAGTGGAGTCATCACCATTTATATACACTATTGCTCTAAAGAACTACTTCTGAGGGCTACCACCCTCCACATAACATTTACAACAAAGTATGACAGTTGACCATCACTAACTGAAATGGAGATGTTGAATTTCTTGAATAAATGGGTACCATATACCTGAAATATTGTTTGGTGCCTAATAATGCACTACTTCCTTCCCCCTTTTTCAATTATTTCCCTGGAGAATTTTGGCCTCTCATTTCTCCAAATGAAATTTATCATTATTTTTTCTAGTTCTATAAAGAACCTTTTGGTAGATAGATTGGTATGAAACTGAATGAGTAAATTAATTTAGATCATATAGTTATTTTTTTTATACTGAGTCTACTCATGAACAATTAATATTTCTCTAATTATTTAAATCTGCCTTTATTTCCATAAACATGTTTTGTAATTCACATGGTTCCTATGGGTCTTGGTAGGTTGACTTCTGAGTGTTTTGTGTATTCTGTAGCTTTTTTTAAAAAATTGAATTTGTCATTCTATCTTTTTCTATTTGGTTTTGTGAATCATATAGAGAAATACTGATGATATATGTGAATTTATTTTATATCCAAAATTTTACTGAAGCTAATTGTTCCAGTTAATTTTTAGTTGACTAATGTTCTTGAAACATACCATTGTATTATCTCAAAAAGCAATAATTTTGTTCCTTCTTTGCCAATGCTTATTCTCTCAATTTCTATTTTTTGTCTCGTTTCTACAGAAAGCATTTCAAACTTTATATTAAATAGTAGTGGTGATAAAAGATATTCTTGTTTTACTCCTGATTTCATCGGAAAGGCTTCTAGTTTATCCTCATTTCATATGATACTGGCTCTAGGTTTTAGAAAGATGCTATTTATCATATTAAGGAAAGGTCCATTTATTCCTTTTTTTAACAGGAATGGATATTGTATCTTGTCAAAAACTTTTTCTGTATCTATTGATATAATCACATGATTTTTGTCATTCTATTAATGTGTTCTATTATGTTGATAGTTTTCCTAATATTAGATATGCCACGTTACTGAAGAGAGCAGACTTACTTCCTGGGATTGAAGGCTCAGCAAAGAAGAAGAAGTACAGAAGTACCTGCATCTGATTGGAGACCAGAATATCTGTCAAGGACTGAGGAAAGATTGATAGTAAAGTAATTAGGCTGATAAATTAGATGTATTAGAAATAGTTGTTGACTGGTAGTCAAGAGATCTGGGAACTAATCCCTATTCTGCTTCTAATTTGCTATATGACATTAGGCAAGTCCCTTTGATGGGGATGGAATCTGAACCCCTAAAAGGAAAAGACCATGTCTTTGGGATCTGGACCCCAAAAAGGAAAATCCTGGGACTTTCTCAAATCTCTGGCTTTTGCCTGAGGCTACAACCCACTTAACTGACTTTTCATTGGGGCTATGCTCTATCTCCCTATTTTCTTCTGTTACGTCCCATTTCTCAAGTCACTCCCCACCCTTAATCCTATCTAGTCATGTGGTTCAGGTCCCTGGCTTTCTATTCAACACAGCTCACTGGCCACTCCATCCAGATCCTCCTCAGACCCCTCCTCCAGTCACCCCAAACTACTTGGCCACTCCTAGATCCCTCCCATAGTCTTTCTGTATATAAGGTCCATCTTGTCTCAATTAAGGTGCTGAGATTCTTTAAGAGTCTAGCCAAGGGCTCAGATTCTTAAAATCTATTCTACTTGTAATAGTGATACAAATGCTTAGATTCCCTAAGAGACTGGCCAATATGGCAGATCTTTAATAAACCTTGTTATTGGCTGAAAGAAGGCTTGGGTTGAATTCATTCAGGCAGGACCTGTGTGTTGTAATTTTGGGGTCCCAGTACCCCTAAATCTCTAAACCTCAACACCTTGACCCCTCTGAGTCTAAATTTCTTTATCTGTCAAATGGGAATAATAACACCTACCTTGGCTCCTTCCTGGGGTTGGTCTGAAGAGTAAATAAGATGACATATGTAAAATGCTACCTAAATGTAAATTAATATTATGGTCTGCTTTCTGAACCAGTGGATAGCCTTCATTCCAAACCACAAGGTCTTCTCCTTGACTTAATGATGGATCAACTCAAATTCTGATTAGAAAGAGCACCTAGAGTTGCTCAATATCATCACTGTCTGCTTCTTCTTGATACTTGATTCTAGAACCTGAGCCAACACCTCATTTCCTGAATCCTACAGCTCATCTAATGTGATGAACACTGCAATTCCTGATATTTAACCTTGACTCATAGTGGAGACCAACTTCTTTTGGTTTCCTTCACAGAGGACCTGATAAACTATGAGAAGTTATGGGGATCATCCAGAAAGTGTAGTGTAATAAGCAGGAGATCAACAGCATTGAAGTTTTGGAATAAAATCTGAAATGTGCCTGGATTTTCCATTTTAATTCTATTCTGAAAGATTTTTAGCACATCTCTAATCAATCTAGCAGAACTTCTCACACTGAAATTATTTAATTACAATTGTACAAGTGAAGCATACATTAAATTTTGAAGATTTACAAAAACCTCTCCTCAAGTTCACTACAGCCCCCCCCCAAGCCCTCATTTTGCGGGCTATTTGTGTCATAACTTAACCAAAAGATAGGCCATTAGGGGACACCACTGTCAATCAGATGAGATTTATTAAATAGCTATGCTGCATATTAAGGAAGAAATCAGTCAACAAGCATTTGCTAAGTGCCTACTATGTGTCAGGCACTATGTGTTGGATCTAAACAAAAAATAATAATAAAAAAGTAAAACAGAGTCAATATAGTCCCTGCTTTCAAATTGCTTATAGTCTAATGGAGAGACAATTTGCAAACAGCTAGGTACAAACGAGATAGATTAATTGGAAATAATAAACAGAGGTAAGAGACTAGCATTAAGGGGTATTAAGAAAGTGTGGACATAGACTATACTGGCTGTCTTCATCAGCAAAAATATCCTGGAGTCTCACTTCCCCCTCTCTCTGCTGGCAGGCTACTCTTAACCCCATCAGGGATATCTGGGAGGCTCAACCAGAAATGGTACCCAGCTGGGAGTTCTTTTCCTCCCTTCCTCCCAGAGCCCACACTCCAATAGTCCTGCTAATGCCACTTTTTCCTTTTTCTCTTCCTGACCAGACACTGAAAATCACCCTCTTCCTTTGCAGAGGTGAGGGACTAGTATATCTATTATCAGACTTGCTTATGTTAGTGTTCTAGACTGAACCTGACTCAGACCATTTCTTCACTAGTTTAATTTCAATATAGGAACAAAATGGGACACTCATAAGTCATTAAATGGTTAACAGAAAGATTTACTCAGCCATATCAAGAGAAAGATTTTCAACAAGGATAGGCCTGGAGGACCTCTAGTTGATTGGGCTGAGTGAAGCTCCCATGGAGAGCCATCAGCCAAGCATCTGAGATCTTCCTCTTGGCTCCTTTGTATCCAGGCAATGAGGAAGTGAGACCTTAATCCTCTGAGCTGACCAAATCTTTTTTTTAAACCACTATTCATTTTATTGTTCATCGCAGAAAAACAAGATATTTAAATAAAATATTCCAGAAAAGGATACTATGATTTACAGTTCAAGTGTAAAGCTTCATCATAATTTTCCATTGTGTTTTGCCAGTACACACTACATCACTGATCAATCCATAATCACTCTGAGAATAAAATAATACAGTGTGGTGGTCTTCATAAATATTTCTTGTGTTCAGTTTTGCTTTTTCACATTCAACATAATAATGTTTGACAATCATTAAAAATATATAATTCTATTATTTCTTACATAAAGCAAATACAAACAGTGAAACACAAATTAAACATAAATTTAATGTTTATGAAAAAGAACAACTTTTATACTAAATAGACTTGTGGGAAAAAAACTAGCAGTTAATTTTACATATTTGTTACTCTTCATTCTGTACACAAAAAGGATGCTATAAAAGAAGATAAGAGGACTGCAGACAAGATAGTGTTTCTCTTTTAAGAAGGTACAAACTTCAGAATGAATACAGTCACAACTGACTTTATCCCTGACTCAAGCCAAATGTTTCACATAAGAAATAAATTTCCTTTCTAAATGTCATGAGCATCCAAAATTTCATTTAATACTGTCTGTGAATTTCTATTTATACATATTAGAATCAAAATGTTCAAAATGTAGATTTTCACATCACAAAACACAACCCAGTATTTTAAATTACAATTCTGCTGTTGTGTTTAACCTATTAGCTCCTTAGATAACTTCACAAACATTTATTAAAAACAGAGAATATACTTCCTGTGGATCAAGTTAGGCTTTATTAAGGTGGTAGTAAATGTTTGGGGGGGATATGGTAGGAGTAGAAGTTTTTAATGCAAATATATTCAGAAGATTTGCTGTTCAAGTAATATTTTTTCAAAACCAGTTGGAGGAATATGATAAAAGTCACTGAATTGACAATCCAAAATCGCACTGGTGTTGACATATGCAACAGGATACACTGTCCCTCTAGGCCTGATGCTGGACAGCTCATATTCTTTCCATTCAAATAAACATCCACTTCTACATGGTAATATGTAATACCCACTACATCTCCCTCCTGTGGAAGATCGTTTGCAGGTAACCTACTCTTTTCCTCATTGTTGTGGTAGAGGGCTCTGTCATTCCTCATCACAACGCCATGAACACCTCAGCCAAGTGAAATTTGATTCAAATTAACTTTCTGAGCTGCAACTCCAATGCCCCAGATCCCTGTGGATTGAATTTTGAGTTCGAAGGAGCTTTTGTTCTGATGCAAAGGTGCATTGGCTAAACAACCTCCTGTCCCACATATCCTTCTTCCATTTTTGACAGTGACAACATCTGTTCTCATGTGCTGCGTGTCCATCTGCATGGCTAGCATCTCCTTCAGCTGGATGTGGCCCGCCCCGGCGTTGCCGCAGCAGGGCAGGCAGCAGAAGACCGAAGTCACCATCGGGCGGGGGCTGCCTCTACAGGGCGCTGGGGTTGGGGAAGGGGTGTTGCCACCACGGCTGCCGCCTGAGCCGCGGTGCAGGCGCAAGCGAGCTGACCAAATCTTGAGAAACGTTTCAGTACCTTTAAAGAGAAAAAAATTAGCCTAACCTGCATAGGGGAAGCGTTTGAATATTGCTCCCACCATGGTTAGTTTTACTAAATTGCCTTTTTCTTTTCTGTCTTTTTATTCTTGGTTCCATGTGGTGACTTTCTGGGGCAGGAAAAAAATTTAGAAATAAAGGCAATATGAAATATGTCAATAATAATTTCTTTTATAAGATGTGGACTATCCTGAGAAAAATGAAACTACCTTGTCCCAACTGGGCCAAAAGAGGAAGAGAAAATTCCTCTAAGGTACGGCAGGGAAGAAATACACATTCTGGAATGTATATATTCCTATACCTACTGTGTTGGATCTACCTCTGATTATGGAGTTATTAACATCTCACTAGAACACAACTCCCTCATTCATAGAATATCTTATTTTCCTAACTAGATTACAAACTTCCTGCCATCTATTTTTTTTAATAATTAGTTCAATTATTAAGCAATTGTCCATGGCAAGCATTTGCAAGATAACAGATGATAAAATGGATGGTTTTGATTCCATAAAATTTAAAAAGTTTTTGCACAAACAAATAATACAGCTAAGATTAGAAGGGAAACAGTTAAGTGGCTGGAAAAAAAGGGTCTTTGCAGCGTTTCTCTGATAAAAATCTTATATCCAAAAGATATAAGGAACTGGTAAGAATTAGAGCCAACAATCAGTTCTCAAGAGAAGAAACCTAGGCTTTCTATAATCATATAAAAAACGTTCCAAATCACTAATAATTAGAGAAATGCAAATTAAAGCATCTCTGAGGTTCCACTTCACACCCATCAAATTGGGAAAGGTGACAACAAAAGGAAAATGACAATCACTGGAGGGTTTCAAGAAACTAGTGCATTGTTTGATGGAGAGGGGGATTGGTCCAATTATTCTGGTACAACAATTCGGAATTATTCTTCAAAGGTCACCAAACAGGGTTATCTAGTTTTATACTTCTTTGTATCTCCCACAGTTGCTGGGGCTTGAACTTGCACACAGTTGGCAATGAATAAGAATGTATTCAAGTTTTTACTCATTATATCACTGAGTACCTGTAAGGTCTTCGGTCTACTTCATGTTTAGATTGTTGTGAATTAGAAATGAGAATGACAGAGCCTACTACCTATTGTCTGAATGGCAATGCTATAAGTTCTTAAATGGTCACACCTGTAATATGGAAATGCATTTTTCATGATTTCACATATATTGCTTGCCTTCTTAAGGGGTGAAGGAGAGGAGGAAGGGAGATAATTTGAAGCTCAAAATTTTTCAAAATAAATGTTAAAAATATTTAAAATGTAATTGGGAAATATTTAACAAAATAAATAAAAATATTTTTTTTTAAAAAGAGTTCAAGGCTATAAAAAATGTTTAGATGAGATGAAGTCTTGCTAGGGAAATTAATGATAGGTTTCTGCTTATTTCTGAAGAGTAAATTGCTGACAATGTGACTGTTTATTATATCAATCGAATGATGTTTGTTTTTCCCACTCTACTACTGGCCCTAGGATATAAGAATTTCTCCAGTACAGGGGTTCTTAGCTCTTTTTTTGCTGTGGACCCCTTTTGGCAATCTGGTGAAGATTGTGGACGCTTTCTAAGAATAATATTGTCAGGTTGTTTTTTTTTAAATTCATGATTGAAAAAAATGCTAAATTCCCATTAGTAAAAATAAAGATGTATTTTTTTCCCATCCAAGTTCACATACCCTGCCCCCCATCACCAAAATCTATCCACAGATCCCAAGGGGGTCCTTTAACCCCAGGCTAAGTATTCCTGCTCTACTGCCATTTCCTATCATATATCCATGCTTTGGCTCTTCTAGAATTAATATCCAGCACTAAAACTTAGAATCAGAATATTCACCTTGGACATTTAGTGTAGCCATTCAACATTCAAACCCATCCTTAAGTATTATTTGCTATATTTCAAGGAAGTCACAAATGAGATCATGCATGTTTACCATTGCTGTGCAGTGCTCTGCTGGGATGATGAGTAGGAGTCATCCCTCCTCGTTACCAGATGCTACCGCCATGGGCAGTACTAATGCTTACTACCCACACCTTCAGGAGGGACTTTGTTTAACCACTTTCTCAGCTTTGGTCCTCAGCTATGGCTTTGTTTTCTACTAGCACATGTAATGAGAAGTGGAAGTGGTCAAGGCTTACTTCTCTTTCCAATTCCAGCTCATAATAGTTTCCCCCAACCAGGCTGCTAACTCACTTGCTGAGAACTAGCCAGGTCTAAGTTTCTCTCTTTGGTCTGGGGAGTTTCAAATTGAATCAATTCTCTCATCTATATTTCTGAGTCCTCATCCAGGAAAAGATGCCATCTATCTATAGCTATGTATCTATATTTATTTTTATCTATCTACTCTATATCTCCTCTATCTATATAACTATATTCCTAGGGATGTAGATATCATATATGTGTACATATATAAATATAAACCTATAAACCTATCTATATCTATACTGTCACATATCTGTATCTGTAACTATATTCCTAGGGACATGGATATCATATATTTGTATTATTAACTATCTATAAACTTTTTTATATCTATATAGCTATATCTCCCTGGATACATCAAAATAGAGATATAGATACAGATATATAAATGATGTAGATAGAGATAGAGAGGTAAATATAAAGACGTAGATATGTAGGTTTATATTTATAAATATACATATGTATCTGTGTATATCATAGATGGTACACATACATACACATATGTGTATATATGTATGTGTATATGTATATATGTAAATATGTTAGCTACTAATATGTTAATGTATTTATAGATATAGATGTAGTATAAATATAAAGGCAGATATGTAGATTTATATTTATAAATATACATATGTATCTGTGTATATTATATATGTCATATATATACACACGTGTGTATATAAACATATCCACTATTAATATGTTAATGTTTTTATATTTGTACTTTATTAGCATTACATTATCATGTATTAATATTAATAAACACTTCAGTTATATAGTTACTAATTTAATATATGTAACTACTATTAATAAAATTAATTAATTGGAATTGATATTAATATATCAGCTATAAATATACATGTATCAGCTTTCCCAGTTATACTTTACAATTCCAAAACCTATTTCTCTTTCTTTCTTTCTCGGGCATTTCTCCACCATTACTTTTCTCAGTTGAGTTTGAATAATGAAGCCTATAGATCAACAATGTCATTGTTGAGCACGTTTATCTTTGTAGCTGGGCTTGCATCACGTGAAGCATATACTTGGTTCCCTGGAAACTTCTAGAGACTAACATGGCTCAGTGCTGAAGGGCTTGTGCTTTGGCATGATGAAGCATTCCTTACTGGCCACTGAGCAGGAATAGCTACTAATTCAATGGACTTTAAAAAGGCAAAGGTTTCCCACTTTGTCTCTCTGTCTCCTGTTTCTCTCTCTTCCTCCAACTCAATGTATGGCAAGCAGCTTTCTCTCCCTGGTTTTCCTGGGAGGGAATAGGGAGAGATAGCCCCTTACTGACCCCCAAAGAAAGGGCAAACAGCACATATGTTGACTTAGATGCTGAGCCTGGGCCTTAGAACCTTGATGGTTTTTTGTTTGTTTGTTTGTTTGGGGTTCTTTCTCTGAGCATAGGCGCCTAAACATTGATCCTGAGACGGACATTTTCAGCCTTAGAAATACTTCGAGAATTCAGGAGCTGTAGACACCCGGGGTCCCTTAGTCAGAGCTGTCTGGTACAGGAGGAGTTTTCTCATCAATGGACAACAAGAGGTGAGAAGAAGCCTCTCAGACTCATATAACAGAATTTTGGGTGACGTGGACCTAAAGTGAAGACAGTGAAGAGCAGAGACAAAATGTGAAATGCCAACTTAGCAGTCCTGCAAACTGCTTTGTGTTTGATGTTTTAAGTATCAACCTGCCAGGAGAGTATAATAGTGATGTTTTATTGCTGCTTGTTTAAGAGCTTGCACACAGGTGGCAGGTAGTAAAATGTGTTTGAAAGACAATCAGAAGAAGGAGGAGGAAGAAGAAGAAGAGAAAGAAGAGAAAGAGAGGAGGAGGAGGAGAAGAAGGAGGGAAACAAGGAAATGAAAGCAGAAGGGGAGGGGAGGAGGGGGAGAAGAAGAAGACAAAGAAGAAGAATCATTTATGCAGGACATTAAGATCTGCAAAGCACTTTACATGTTATCTCATTTTATCTTCACCACTCAGAGAGGTTGATGCTATCATTACACTCATTTTACAATAAGGAAATTGAGATACAGAGAGGTTAAGTGACTTGCTCAGTGTCACATAGCCTGTATTTTGAGGCTAGATTGAAACGTGTAGTTTTCTGCCTCTAAGTCCATGCCACCTAGTTGCCTCTGGGGATTGAGGAAAGAAGGCCAGAATCAGCAGGCAGCTCTTTCCAGGGCCAGAGTCTCCTCAGGAATGCTACGAATACATATGTAACTGTGTATGTAGTTACAACATATGTTTTTATCACATGTGTATGTATACATATGTATACTACATATGTGGTTACCTATGCACTACAATTGTACAAGTACCCTCCGCATGTACAATGATTCGAAAACTTTGAAGTGCCACCTAATTGAACAGGGAGTCTGAACAGTAAGAGCTCAGCCCTTATTTAGCTTCTGCAGCAAGCTCAGCCTGACACAATCTCCCATGTGGACGTCGGAGCATGCATAGGCATTCCGTATTTCCATCAACCGGTTAAGAAGAAGGAAAAAAAGAAAAAAACAGTCCCTGCTCTCAAGGAGTTTGTGTTCCACTAGGAAATAGCATGCACAGGTATAGACAAAAATGTAAACAAAGTCAACAAGGTAAATCCCAGCTCATTTGCAGGGAGGGGCGCTAGTTGCTGAGGAGACCAAAAAGTGTCTCCTGTAAAAAGGGGCATTCGAGCAAAGTTTAGAAGTAAACAAGGATTAAAAGAAGAACTGAGTTCAAATCCTGCCTTGGACACTTACTAGTTGTGTCACCCTGGGTAAGTCATTTAACCTGTTTGCCTCAGTTTCCTCATCTGTAAAATGGGCATAATAACAGCACCGACCTTTCAGGATTGTTGTGAGGATCCAGTGAGTTAATATTTGTAAAGCTCTTAGCACAGTGCCTGGCACAAATTAAGCACCACATAAATGGTTATTGTGGTTGAGTCATGTGTCCCCATGGGTCATAGCATGCCAATGAAGTTCATAGGAGTAGTTTGCCATTTCCTTCTCCAGTGGATTAAGGCAAACAGAAGTTAAGTGACTTGCCCAAGGTCACACAGCTAGTAAATGTCCAAGGCAGGATTTGAACTCAGTTCTTCCTGACTCCAGGCACAGCACTCTTATCCACTGTGCCACCTAGCTGACCATAACTATTATTACCACATACATTGTAGCTATCATTAAAAGAGGCAAAGGCTAGGAGTGAATGTGTGCCAGGCATGGGAGACAGCCTAGGAAAAGGCACAGAGTAAGAATGGAAAGATATGAATGAGGAAAAACAAGTAGCCAATCCGGCTGGACCTTCAAATGCATAAAGGCGACTATTGTGTATTAAGCCTGGAAAGGTAGAATAGAACCGGATCGTGAAGGGCATTAAATGCCCTTCAATGAGACGAATTTGTATTTGATCCAAGAGGGAATAAGTAAGACACTGGATTTGTCCATTATTGCTCTTATTATTTCCTGTTGGGGTCCAGGGGGATCACAGCCCAAGGGACAAAGCCCTATGTTGTTGCCTCTACAGAGCTGTTCCCACCTAAGGTCTCCCCAGTCAAAGGGTCTCCCCAAACCATGATGAGTTCAGCATCTTATGCTTCATTTTAATAGCATCTAATGGGGGAGGCTAGAAGACAGCAGGTGTGCAATGTTAGATATCCTATCAGGAATGGTTACTGGATAGATTGGATTTTGCTTTGTTACAAAGGAGAGCTTATTGGGGGTAGGACATTAAGGCATAATTTAAAATAAATGCAATGCATGTATATACCGGATTGCTTACCGTCTTGGGTGGGGGGGAGGGAGGGAGGGATAGAATTTGGAACTCAAAACTTTTTTTAAAAAAATGTAAAATATTCTTTTAACATGTAATTGGGGTGAAAATAAAATATTTTTAAATACTTTTTTAAATAAATGCTACATGACACAAGGGCATCAGTAAGATTCTAAGGAAAAACAAGTAGCCAATCCAGCTACTAAGTGGCATATCACAATAGGAAAAACAAAACGCCGACTGACTTTGTCTTCAAAAGACCTGGACCCAATTCCAGGATTCTTCCTTACCTGAGCAGCCTTTGGCACATCACTTTGCCTCAATTTCCTCATTTTTAGACTAAGGATTGGATTAAATGCCCTCTAATCCTTTTCAACTCTAAATCCCTATGATCCTAGCTCTGTCTAATGAATTGAGGTCAGCAGATCTAGAGCCTTAATTTTTAAGCTTTTAGAATAACTGGCTATCTGGATATGAAAGGAATATTCCTTTTCTATAAAGAGGAGACCAATTTGTGAAAGTATAGGAGGTAATTCTTTAATGGCAAAGGAGGATTGTAGGCAATGAAGAATGTTTCCCCTTGTTGCCAAACATCATTGTTAATTTCAGTTATTTACAGAGACTAAGGAGGAAGCAGGGCATTGGTGGTAGGGTCTAAGGATTAAAAAAAAAGCAGAAGAGGAGAAGACAAGAATACATAAATTAAGTTCAATTAGAACTAGGACCTGTACGGTTTGTATTATCATCATGATTCAGACTCACTTGGTCCTCCGGCTTGATTAATCTTGTTTTTATACTCTTCCTTCTCATATTCTTTACCAGATTCTTGTTTCAAATCTCTTCAATTCGATTTAATTCAACAGTCTACTATATTCAGGGTAGCTAGTGGCAAGGTGGATAGAGTGCTCGACCTGGAGTCAGGAAGACTCATCATCCTGAGTTCAAATCCCAGCTTCAGACACTTACTAGCTGTATAACTTTGGGCAAGTCACTTAACCCTGTTTGCCTCAGTTTCTTCATCTGCAAAATGAGCTGGAGAAGGAAATGGCAAATCACTGTCGTATCTTTGCTGAGAAAACCCCTAACAGTGTCACAAAGAGTTGGGATATGATTGAAAAAGACTCAACAACAACATTATATTCAGACTCTGGGCTATGGGCCTGGGATAAAAAAACAATACCAGAACACTCTTTGCCCTCAAAGACGTTACATCCTACATACAATGAATGAATGCCTCGGTGCATCATATGGAAATAGCCTTAAAAATGATGGTTGACTTCAGTGCTCTTATTCTTGCCATTTTGCTATCTTTAATAAATCATGTCTTGGTCAAACCATAGCTGGAGTATTGTGTTCCATTCTAGGCACCGTATTTTGTGAAGGTCATTGAGAAGTTGCCAAGCAGCCAGAACAGCAAAGAACCCTAAGTTCTTATCATATGAAAATTAATTGAAGGAACTAGAGATGTTCAACCTGAGGAAGAAAAGACTTGGGATTAATGGGCAGCATTATAGCTATCTTCAAGGGCTCTCACGTGGAACACATGTTAAGTTTGTTCTATTTTGCACCAGATGGTAGAACTAGGGACAATGGGTGAAAGATGTCGATTAAATAAATTTAGGTTTGATGCCCAGGAAAATTCCTAGCTGTTAGAGCTGTCCCACAGCAGAATAGGAATACTTAGGAGCTAGTAAGTTCCCTTTCATTAGAGGTCTTCAGGCAGAGGCTACCTTTGACCATTTGTTGGAATATTATAATGGAAATTCTTTTTGGTATGATGTTAGACCAGGTGGTTGCCGAGATTCCCTCTAAAACTCTGTGATTCTGACTTTTCTAGGAATATACTTTAGCTTAATTCAAAGATCTAAATATAAAAAAACAGAGATTTCCCAACACTAGGGAAAATCATAAATCAGAGCAAACAAAAGCATGCTAAACTGTTCAATTAATTCAATAGGATCAACAGCTCATGGTCAAGATCTTCTAAACCAAGCTAATTCCTCAGTATAAGCAGTCCCTACTTTAGAAGAAGTCATGGTCCAAAAGTAAGTCATTGGATCTCAGAAGGCATTTCCCCTTACAGACAAGTTATACAGGGTGTTCAGGCACTTAAACCAGTCCACAAAAACCTATTTAACCCAGTAGTCTATCCATTTAGCCACCAAGCTAAAGATAGTTTGGTTTGGCTTGAATGAGAGAGAATGTAAGGGACTTAGTTATAAGTGGAAGTAATCTGTCAATATTTGTAATGTAAAAATAAAATTCATCAATGGAGAGAAGGGGTGAAGGAAGGAAGAAGGAAGGAAGGAAGAAAGGAAGGAAGGAAGGAAAGAAAGAAGGAAGGAAGGAAGGAAAGGAGGGAGGAAGGGAGGAAGGGAGGAAAGAAGGAAGGAACAAAGGAAAGAAGGAAGAAAGAAAGAAAAATTGAGATACATGGCCTGGCAGGGGATATTCATTTTATGAAGATTCATTAAAAGTTCCATTTATTTGAAAATAGAGACAAGTGAATGCTATGATATTATAATAATCAAGCTTGGCGGCAATGAATGATATGAAAATGTACCTCTCTTCCTTCTTTGAAGATATAGGGAAGCCATGGGTGTTAAAACATTGAATATAATATTAGATTTTGTTGATATATTGGTTTGCTGACCTTTTTTCTTTGTTAAAAAGAATGACTCTCTGAAAAGGGAAAGAGCTCGAAGGTAGGAAACAACGGTGATATAAAAATGAAAGATTCAGCAAAACTTTAAATTAAAAATCTTATGGAAAAAGATGGTGAAAGATTATGATTAGTATCACCTCATAAACCAGCTGGAAGCATTGGAGGGGAAAGCAATTTTACAGGAAACTTGGTAAAAGATGCAATTAAGTCAGATGACCCCAAGAGGTTATAAGGAAGAAACCAGAAGGACAATAAGCAAATGAAAAATAGAAAAAAATCTGTCAAGACTATGATAGCAAAACACACTATCCATTACAAATGGCAGTGGAGATACCATATAGGAGCTCCAACATAATAATTCCCATTATGTTGCATATGGAAATAGAAATGGCACTAATGAATGCTACTGCCACCATAACAACAATGAGAATTTCATTTCTAGCTAGCCTTTATATAGTCCCTACTATGTGCCAGACTGTTCCAAGTGCTTTACAAATATTGTCAGAAAATCGGGGGTGTTTGGTCCCTAACCTGTAATGTACTGTTAAGTTTAGTCCTAAGCCATAAAAAGGGGTAGCAAGGGGGCACAGTGCATAGAGTGCTGGACCATGAGTCAGGTTCAAATCTGGCCTCAGACACTTACTAACTGTGTGACCCTGGGCAAGTCACTTCACCCTGTTTGCCTCAGTTTCCTCATCTATAAAATGAGCTGGAGAAGAAAATGGCAAACCACTCCAGTATCTCCTGTTAAATTCCTGCCTGTTCCTTAGAGTACAACTCAGAAGACACCGCCAGGAAGCCTTTTTCTTGATCTCCTCATATGGGTAACAGTCTTCCCCCTTGGACCTCAAACAGCATTTTGTTTTGCAGACCTCTAAAGTATTTCCTATGCTGTTTCTTTGGGTCTTATTCCCTACCAAACTTCTCGTTGGTGGTGGTGGTGGTTCTTCGGTTCTGAAGAGGACCAGTGGCATCACAAGGGTGATGTCTTCACTTCCGAGTGAATTGATTTAAGTGAGACAGAGCAGTGCAGTCATCAATCTCATTCTTTCGTTCAGATTCATGGGAATCCAGTGGCAAGACATAAGTCAAGATGACTGGTGATGGCCTAGAATGCAGTGGAAGACTTTGGGCTTTTTACACTAAGGTCTTTCCCAGGTGTCAGTTTGTCTGAGGCAATGTCCATTCAATAATTGAAGGCTCGGTAAAAACTGAGACAAAAATGGCCGAGTTTGCCTTCACAAAAGAATCAATCTGGGATGGGAAACTCCTTAGAGTTTCTCTTACTAAGCTATATGTTTAAAAAGAGGAACTGTATGTTACCCAACACATGTTTCCTCAATCACCTAGCTCAGTAGAGATAGGGAAATGGGTGTTTCTAATGCCTGGCAAATAGACGAAGAGCACAGGGAGTTCAAGGTTATGAAAAGGCTGAATGTGGGAGGAAGACATGCTGGTAGAATTTCAAGCAAGGCCTCTGAATAATAGAAGTGAACATTTACATAGCTCTATAAGGTTTACAAAGTGCTTTACAAATTTCTCATTTTATTCTCACAACAATACTGGGAAGTAGGTGCAAATATTATCCTTTTTTTTTTTTTTTACCAAATGAGGAAACTGAGGAAGATAGAGATTAGATAACTGACTCAGAGTCACACAGCTAGTAAATGTTTCATGCTAGATTTGAACCCAGATCTCTGACTCTAGGTCCAATACTCTACCCACTACACTGCCTACCTGAATCTATTTTCCTGTAGGAACATGGTTATATGTTGTATTTCATATTTATAGCAAGTTGTTGAGTCATTTTTCAGTTGTATCCAGCTCTTTCTGACCCCATTTGAAATTTTCTTTGCAAATTTACTAGAATCTTCCTAATTCCAGGCCCTGTTCTCAATCCACTGAGCCACTATGCTAAGGATAATTCAGTTTTGCTTGAATGAGAGAAAGTGCAAAGGAGTTAGTTATAAGTAGAAGTAATCTGTCAATATTTGTAATGTAAAAATAAAACTCATCAATGGAGGGAAGGAAGGAAGGAAGAAAGGAAGGAGAAGATGGGAGTCTTTAAGTACTACACAGGAATTTGAACTAAAAAAAAAAACAAAAACAAAAACAAAAAAAAACCTTCAAATTATAGTCCTGCAGAGGGCAGTGTTACCCAGTGTTACGAAGCAAGAAATAAAAATTTCATGTCATAAATACATACAGCTAAAAAACTTCAGAGCTCTGGTCAATGCAGTGACCAACCACTTTTCAAGAGAACCAGTAAACGTACATACTACCCACCTCCTGACAAGGCTGGATTAACAATGCAGGGTGAGGCCTACATTTTGGAAAATTGGACCATATAGGAATTGGTTTTTCTTAACTATACATATTTGTTACAAGTTTTTTGTTGTTGTTTTCAGTTGTGGGAGAGGAGGATGGAGAGAGAGAGAGAAAATAAATGCTCATCAACTGAAAAAAAATTTTACTTTTAAAAAATTGTCTATTTCTATATTATTTTCATTACTTGCCTCAGATTATCTGACTTAGTTATGTGACTGATACATACCTGAATCAAGCTTCACGAAGTACAGGCTTACAACTGGAACTCATGATCTTTCTGCCCAAATCCAGTCCTCTTCCGAATTTCCCTCTTTCCACTGATGACACAGCCATCCAATTACTCAGTTTCCAAATTTAAAGAATAAGGTTCCAAATTTAAAGAATAATGAACCTAGGGTAATTTAGGTATAATCTTACCCAGGGCAGACTAGAATTTACAATCCCTTCTTCCTGGTGATTCTCTCCTGAGACAGGCATGCAAAGTCCAGGAAACAAAATTTCATGGATATAGCAGTTTTTAGCATGACCATTGGAGGTCAGTCAATCACAGTTTATTCAAAATTAAGAGTCTCTGTCGGCCGTAACAAACTTGTAACTAAGATCAACAACAATTATAGGTGGACCTGGATTTACAAACAGGAGAATTTATCCATTGGCAAAGTAGGAGGTTGCTTCTCATAGTGATTCATCCAGACAGTTAAACCCTACCACCCACTCAGTGATGTTTGAAATTCTGTTTAGTAGCTCCATCTATTAATTGAACACTTTGGTAATGAAGTATCTATCCCTACTAAAGAGAGAACATTTCCAGTTGTTATCAATCATTTGTACTCTATTGTAAATGAATTTAAGATCCTGTTTTTTAGTCAACTAGCTTTTATTAAGAGCCTACTATGTGCCACGCACTATAAGCCTTGGGGATACAAAGAAAGGCAAAAAGAAAGAAAGAAAAAATGAAAAAAAAAAGAATCTGTCATCAGGTAACTCAATGAGAGCAAGTTTTGAAAAGGAGAAAACTAAGGTCAGTGGCTTCCTGTTGGGATGGGTCAAGGGGGAGAAAAGTAGGTGGCGCCAGCCCTGGAGTCAGGAGGACCAGAGTTCAAAGCCACCTTAGACACTCACTAGCTGTATGACCCTGGGCAAGTCACTTAACCCAGACTGCCTCCTAAAAAAAAAAAATCAGGGAGAAGATGAGTCTTTCTGACTGCAGGCCTGGCACTCTATCCACTGGGCCACTTCGTTGTTCCCATGCAGGAGAGTGCAGTGGGATAAATGCAGTATTTTGAGTCAGAGGACCTTGGCTCAAAAGTTGACTCTGCTCTTTACTTCCCTTTTGACCTTGAGCTATTTTGATCTGTGTGATACATAGCCTCTCTGGGCCTCAGTTCCTTTAATTGTAAAATGGAGAGGCCAAGCTAGATGCCTTGGAAAGTCCCTTGCCTATCTAAAATTACTTGCCTATCTACTATTATGATTTTACTCTAGACCTGAGTACTTATAAATTTCTATAATGCCAAACCACTTCTTTCCACTGATAGAAAGTGAAGTTAACCATACTTTTTGGAAGAGAAATTCTATTATTTTTTTTACATTGACAATATGGGAATTTATTTCACTTGACTGTATATTTATTACAAGGTTTTATCTTCCTTCCTCCTTCCCTCCTTCATTCTTTGCTTTCTTCCTTCCTTCTTTCCTTCCTCCCTCTTTCTTTTTGTTTCTCTCTTTATCTCTTTCTGGCATGAGGAGAGACAGGGGAGGAAGGAAAAAAAATGCTTGATTAAAAAATAGCAGGCTGAGGAAGTTGTATTTTATCCTGAAAGCAAAAGGAAGTCTTCAAATATTTTTAAGAAGGGGAGAGATATGATTAGAACTGTCATTTTTCTTAGTACTATTTTATTTTTTCCAATTACATGTAAAGACAAATTTTAACATTGATTTTTTTATTTTGAGTTCCAAATTTTCTCTTTTCTTCCCTCACTTCCCCCTTCCTAAGATGGTAAACAATTTGATATCAATTATATATGTGCAATCATGTAAAATATATTTCCATATTAGTCATGTTGTGAAAGAAGAAATAGACCAAAAGGAAAAAAAAACATGAAAAAAAATAAAGTGAAAATAGTATGCTTTGCTAGGCATTCAGACTCCATCAGTTGTTTCTGTGAACGTGGATAGCATTTTCCATCATGAGCCCTTTGGAACTGGCTTTGAGAGAAATTGTTATTTCTCTCTTGTATTTAATAAATAATTATTGAATTAGGACCAAGGTTTTTCCCCCTTTCTACTTCCTCATCCAGAAATCAACCAGTGTGGGAAATCTTGGGTAAAGATTTACCGAAGTTAAGATCTAATCAAAGACAGTAAAAGAAATTCTAAATTTAGGCATACAGGTGGATTCCTGTTCATCGTGTTTACTCAGACAGGTATGGGAAAATATGAATTCTCCCTTTTGTCAGACAGATGATATAAAAATTAATAAGTCTCTTTGACCAAGATTTGGGTGCTCAGTGTCACATACCTCCAGACCCTCATTGGAATATAACCCACTTCTCATTATGATATTCACTCTCTAATTAATTGTTAAGCAATCAGAGTTGATTGCCACCCTCAGGAACATGTACTTTTCCAAGGGCATATAAGTTGTGAGCCTACCACCATGGGAATCTTTGGCATTTGAGAGTGGCACTGACCTCTATTATTAATAAAATACTAGCTCTATTAGTAAAATAATTAATTACCCAGAAACTATGTCTCTCAAACTTTTTAAATGTCACATTTTGTATCATTGTATTGCTGAAAATCGATAAGTCATTCATAGTTGATCATTGTACAATGTTGCTGTTACTATGTATAATGTTCTCTTGGTTCTGCTCACTTCACTTTGCATCAATTCATGTAAGTCTTTCCAGGTTTTCCTGAAATCTGCCTACTCATCATTTCTTATAGCACAATAGTATTCCATTACATTCATATACCGCAACTTTTTCAGCTATTCCCCAATTGATGGGCATCCCGGGGGGAGGGAGGGGAGGACAAAATTAAAGAGATGGCTGGCAAAAAAAAAAAGGAAGAAAAGAAAAGAAAGCAAGGACTCCAAAAGGCCAGCAGAGTCCTATCAAACAGCTCATGTCAGGATAACCTCATTTCCTTTCTGATAGGGTTGCTAAACTAGTAGATGAGGTTGGATGGAAAGATAGAAAACATAATTGTTCATGATTCATTGTAACAAGATGTCTCTAGTGGAGGATCTCGGGGATCTGTGGTCAGTCCGGTGCTGTTTAAATTTTTTTTAATCAATGATTTAGATAAAGGCTCATTAGATTTGCAGATAATATAAAGCTAATACACTGGATGACAGTTAAGATTGAAAAGGATCTGGACAGTCTAGGGCAGGGGTGAGGAACCTGCAACCAGAATGGTGAAGTGCCATGATCCATGATGTAGCAGTTGAAGGAACTAGACATGCCTAGCCAGGAGAAGAGAAGACTAAGGGGAGACGGGATTATGAGACTTGAATAATACTCTTCAAGTATTCAAAGGGCTTATCACAGAGAGAATGGATGAGACTTCTTCTGTTAAGTCCCAGAGAACAGAACCAGGAATGGTGAGTAGAAGTCACAAAGAGGCAAATTTAGACTCAAAGTCAGGAAAAAAAAACTTATTAACAATTAGATCTCCTGAAAAAATGAAATGATCTGTCTTAACAGGTGATGGAACCACCTTCCTAAGAGATCTTCAAGCAAAGGCTACGTGATCACTTGTCAGGCATGTTGTAGCAAGGATTCCTATCAAGCATGCATTGGACTATATGGCCCCTAAGATCTGTGCCAGATCTCAAAATCTATGATTCTGTGATAAACAAAAATGAATATTTTCACTCATTCTTTATTTTTCTTTTTTACTTTTCCATTTCTTTATTTATGATGAGAAAAAAATAAGTGATTAAGGAATATAATAATAATAATAACTGATGCTTTTATAATACTTTAAGGTTTAATAAGGCAGTTTTCAGATGAAAAAATCAAAGCTATCTATAGTCATATGAAAAAGTGCTCTAAATCACTATTGATGAGAGAAACATAAATTAAAATAAGTCTGAGGTACCGCCTCACATCCATCAGATTGGGTAATATGACAGAAAAGGAAACTGACAAATGTTGGAGGGGATGTGGGAAAATTGGGACACTAATGCACTGTTGGTGGAGTTGTGAATTGATCCAACCATTCTGGAGAGCAATTTGGAATGATGCCCAAAGGGTTATAAAACTGCATATCCTTTGATCCAGCAATACCATTAGTAGGTCTGTGTCCCGAAAAGATTTTAAAAGGGGGGGAGAGAAGACATATTTGTACAAAAATATTTATAGCAGTTCTTTTTGTGGTGCCACAGAACTGGAAATTGAGGGCATGTCCAACAATTGGGGAATAGTTAAACAAGTTGTGGTATATGATTGTGATGTAATACTACTACGCTGTAAGAAATGATGAGCAGAAAGATTTCAGAAAATCTTGGAAAGGCTTACACAAACTGACGCAAAATGAAGTGAGCACACATTACCTCATTTAAACCTTGTAGTGAACCTACCTCATAGGCATTATATAACCTACATTGTAGAAATGACAATAACTAAAGTTATCTACATTTTAATTACAATTAATTTTACAACTAAAGAAATTAAGGCTCAGAAACTTTATGTGATTGATCAAGGTCATAGGGCTAGTAAGTGTTTGAGATAGTATTTGAACTTGGTCTTCTTTATTCCAAATCTAATACTCTATCCATTGTGCTATGTTGCTATTATCCTCTGCCACCATCCCACCCCATCCCCTGCAGAAAAATGAAAAGAAAAGAAAAAGAAAAGAAAAATTATCAATCCATTTTAGTGGAAAGCAAATGGGGCTGAAAACCAGGAGCTCTTGGTCCTAGTCCTAACTCTAACACTAAACTAGATGTGAGACCTTGGGTTAGTCACTTCGCCTCTGTAATTTTGGTTTCTACATCTGCAAGACAAGCTAAAGTAGCATCTGCCCTGTCTACCACTTAAGATTATTGCAAGAGGGAAAAGTAAGATAACATATGTGAAAGTGCTCTGAAAAAGTCAAAACTATTACAGAAACATGAAAGATTATTATCACTGTCAGCATTATTTGTATATAGCAGAAAAGTGGGATTGGCAATCAGGTAGTTTAACTAGCCAATTAGCTACTCTTTTTTACCTGGGCCAACAGTTATGAGGATAGAGACACTCTTTCCCAAATCCTCCCTTCAGTTATCCTCAAAGGGCATGACTTTCCCTTAGTCAACACCTTCATACTGCCTCATATTCAAGGGTACCTAAGTGGCACAGTGGATAGAATGCTGGGCCTGTAGTCAGGAAGACTCATTTTCCTGAGTTCAAATCTGACCTTAGACACTTACTAGCTGTATGACCCTAGGCTAGTCACTTAATCTTCTTTGCCTCAGTTTCCTTATCTGTAAAAGAAGCTGGAGAAGGAAATAGTAAACCACTCCAGTATTCTTGCTCAAAAAAAAAAACCCAAATGGGGTCACGAAGAGTGGGACACAACTGAACAACATCGTCACCAAGAATTCTGTCAAGAAACAACCATGGGGGGAGCAGCTAGGTGGCCCAGTGGATAGAGCATTGGTCCTGGAGTCAGGATGACCTGAGTTCAAATCCAGCCTCAGACACTTGACACTTAACTAGCTGTGTGACCCTGGGCAAGTCACTTAACCCCAATTGCCTTGCCAAAAAAGAAAGAAATAAAGAAACAACCATGGTAGAGTAGGGGGATGGGCAAACTTGCCTGACTCATTTGCCTCTAAGGTGAGCCCTTAGAGGGAACAACTTTCCACAACTTGACTGCTCACTTCATGACTTAGACTTTTGTCAAGGGTTCATTTTTTGTTCTGTTTGGGGATATTTATGAAATATCACAATCCCATAAGACTCTCATTTAGTGCAGGAGCCCCCACGCAGGTTAGAATCCTAGTAATGGAGAAGGCATGATCAACGCTTTTTATCCCTTTCTCATACTTTACCACTCATTGTATCTCATTGTATCCTCACTTTGCAATTTCCCATCCACAATTAGCTAAGCACTGAAGAACAATTATGATCAACCATATCTTTAGCTAAATTGGACATGTCACTAATTAAAACAAAGTACAAATAAACTTTAATTTACATTTTAGGAATATATTTTATATTCTATTATATATTTATATATCTATTATATTTATTTGGATTTATATTATATTCTATATTATGCTATGTTATGTTATGTCATATATTGCATTATATTGCATATAGGAAACAAGAAATACTCTAAAGTAAATGTCTGCCCTATTGGGCAATGAGAGTGAGGGCTTGGTAAAGGTGAAACATAGCATGTCCAACTGCTTCATCATATCTCCTGAAGCAAACTTCTGAAAGCATTAGTCTTCTGTACCAAACTCCCCCTTGGTATCCAAACACATGAAAATGGCTGCTTCTGCTAACCTCCTCTGTGACACTCCCCACTTTTTTCCATCTGTTCCTCTCTCCTGAAGTTTCTCGACTGGCACCCAAACCATATGGGAAACCAAAAACAAAACTACTCATACTGCCCTGCTGGTGCTCATTTCGAAGCTACATGTACTCGCTTAGGTGGAAGGTATGAGCTTCCATCTCTTTATCTCTCTCTCATTCTTTATCACCTACTGTGTTCCTCTTGTCCTTGCCCTGCTTGAGAGGAAACAATCCTGTCTGTTGAAGATCACATCTCTCAGAAACTCACACAGCTAGATACGAAAGATTTTCCACTCTGCCCACAGAGAACTGGTCTCCAAAACTCTGCTATACTTGCAATAAAACAAAATTTAATCTGTATATGGCAAACTTGAAGAAAAAGGAGGAGGAGGTGATAACAAGTAACATTCATATGACACTTTAATGTTGGCAAAGTGATTTATATTATATTATATATTACATTATATTATATCATACTATGTATATTGTGTTATATTCTGTTCTATACATTATATAATTAGAGCTTTATCCATTGAAGTTTAGTTACTAAAATATCCCAAATACTTAAAGGAAGGAGGTTACACCAATGAGACAAAACTAGAAGATGAAAATTCTTATAAAAAGGGAAGGGGAATGTATGAACAAGAAAGCAATGAGACCAATTTTTTTCCCTGTTAACTCTGTGCCTTTTATTTGTAGCCAGTCCTTCCATCATTTTCTTTTTTTTCTCATTTCTGTTCATTACATATCACTTTTTGAATATGTTTGTTTTATTTCCCATTTTGGGTTCACTCCCTAATTCAATTATAATAATATTCATGGAGTGTCTGTTGATACTTACATGCTGAATGATTTTAAGCAAGACACTTAGCCCTGTTAAAACTCAGCTTCCTCATCTGTAAAACCAAAGGAGCACAGAATTAAGTATTGGAAGGACCCTCTCGGACCATCTAGTGTAACCCACACATGAAAAGGATCCCTACTATATCATCCTTATCCAGTCTCTGCTTGAAGACCTCTGAGTAAGAACCCACCATTTCTAAAAATAACCCATTTAACTTGTGGAGTCATCCACAAGTCACTTCTACCCATTGTTTTGGGTTCTGTTCTTTGAGGTCAAAAAGAATAAGTCTAAACCCTCTTCCAAACCACGTCCCTTCAAATACCTGAAGACATTTATCAAATTTCCCATGAGCCTCCTCTTCTCTAGGGTAAACATTTCCAGTTCCTCCAAACAATACATGTAAGACAAAAATTCAAAGCCCTTCACCATTCGGGTTGCCTTCTTCTGGACCCTATAATTTGTCACTGCCCTTCCTAAACTCTTACAACTAAAACCTAAACACAACATTCCAGATGTGGTCTGACCAGAATACTATACAAATGGACCATCACCTCTTTGCTCCTGAAAAATGCTATTCAGTTGTTTTTCAGTCATATCCAACTCTTCATGACCCCATATACACCCTCCTTAATGTAACCTGGTATCACATTAGTTTTTTTGACTGTCATATCACACAGATGACTCCGATTAAAGCTAGAATTCACTAAAACATTTAAATCTTTTTAAAACAAACTGCTAATTAAACATATTTTCCCATTCCATACTTGTGAAGGTGAATGGAACCCAAGCATAAGACTTTACATTCATCCCTACTAATTTTATCTTATTAGATTCAGTACAACACTCTAGCCTGTCAACATCTTTGTGAATCCTGATATTGTAATGTAATACTTTACCAATTTCTCCCATCTTCGAGTCATATTAAATGAACATTTATCCATGTCAGCGATAAAAATGTCAAACAGCACAGGGCCAAGCCCAGATCCCTGGGCCATTCCACTGGAGACCTGTCAAGATGACATTGAACCATTTGAGTCCTGAAAATCAACCAGTTCCAAATCCAATAAATACTCCAAAGCTTCACCCTACGTCTCCTTCCTTTCATACAAAACTACTATCTTTGTTACCTCTTTTCCATCTATCAGTCCATTCTACCAATTTTCTTTACCCTTCAATTTGTTCTGCTAATGTTTTATTACAATAGTTGCCCTGCCAACTATTTGCTTCTTTTCCTTCTCCCTAAATCATTCCCCTATAATCTTGCTCGTCAGATCCCTACTCCCTAATCCTCCTTAATTCTCTTCCCTGTCCTTCTCCTTCAACCTCTTTTACCTGAAAATTTTCTCCAAATTTTCAATTTCTCTGAAATTCTTCCCCCACTCCATATAGTATTTTGTCTTCTTTACAAGTCCACATCCCACCCAAATCAATTATATAATTTCTTCTTATTCATCTCAGGGCCTTTCTTTTTCCACTCTTCCGACCAAATTTACAAAAAGAATAGAACATAATAATACCCACACTACTACCTAACTTGTGCGGAAAACACTTTAAAAGCCTTGATGTTCTACACAAATATTGTGGGAACCAAAAAAAAAAAATACATATCTTTCTGCCCCTGAAGGTAATAGTGCCTGTATAAATTCATGCTCTCTCTTCCCCCTAGAAATTTCCAGAATCAGCCCTGGGAAATTTTAATAACCACACCCAATTTCCCCAGGGAAAATCCCAATGCACTGAGAAACAATTGAGAAAGAGAGAGGGTGGTGATCCCCTAAACCACTACACTCTGAAGGAGAGAAGATACAAAATGAGAAACTGCCATAAGCTAATATGGAATTAGAAATACAACCCAATTTGCAAAATACAAAGTGAGATGGTGTCTCATTACTTTTGAGAGACTGTGTGAGGTTAAGGCAACTTCAGCGCAGCAGAAAATTAAAGAAATAGAGGGATCCTGGTCTAAAGCTATATTTTTTACTCTAAACTCAGTCTACCAAGACATTGATCCTTTTCCCCTTGAGAGATATTAGAGAGAATTGATCCCCTGGGAAGCATAGTTTGGCACCATCTTCCAAAAGCTAATACATGCCGGTAGAAAAGCAGAACAAGATATCACGTACAGGAAAACATCTAGTGCCATCTATTGAGCTACAGAGCTAGCAACAGTGCCAAAGGAAGAGTGATGAAGCGGCAGGGCAACATCCATGGATACCCAGCCCTGGAGCTCTGCAGTCCCAGAAGCAAGAGATGGCAATCTTCTAAGAGAAGTTATTGTTGCTGTTGTTGTTCAGTCATTTCAGTTGTGTCTGGCTCTTCGTGACCCCATTTGGAGTTTTCCTGACAAAGATCCTGGAGTGGTTTGACATTTCCTTCTCTAGCTCACTTTACAGATAAGGAAACTGAGGCAACACAGGGCTAAATAACTTGCCCAGGGTCACACAACTAGAAAGTATCTGAGGCTGGATTTGAACTCCCATCCTCCTGATTCTAGGCCTAGTGCTCTATCTACTGTGCCACCTAGCTGCCCTAGAGTTGCTCACTAATGTACATTGTCATTTTCTGCAGGCTTTGAAGTAAGTCTGTTTGTTTCCCTCAACCTCTAAACAAATCCATTCTTGATTATGAGCCTGTGTGTTCGTAAGTGGAGAACCGTGCTAGAGTTTAGGGGGAGGGGGCACCAGATGCTTAAGTTCCAAGATTATCTTAGTAGGGCAATGAGCAAAAAAAGTAAGAACTTTCCTCTCCCCCAAAGTGTGTACCCTTGTCCTTCGGGGACCAGTGACACGAGGGTTCCATTAATGTGGACTATTGTTTTTACTGTACTAGATTTTGATGAGAATACAAAGATGAGTAAAATATAGCTGTGTTCTGGTGACAGCCAATAGTCTAGCTTTACTGGAACATAGAATATGTGTGATGGGAAAGAAACCTAGAAAGGTAGTTTGAAGCCATATTGTAGAACACCTAAAATTCCAGTCTGAGAAGCTTCACAAATCTAGATCTCAAAAGGACTAAGAGGTCATCTAGTCCCACCTCTTCATTTTGCATATGTAAAAACTGAGGACCAGAGAGGTTGTGAAGTGTCCAAGGTCACACAAGGACTAAGCCATGATTCAAAATCAGGTCCTACGACTTTAAATAGCACTCTTTCCAATTTTTCTAGGCAATGGAGAATCAAGGAAGGTTTGGCTTTGGTTTTTGTTGTTTGTTGCTTGTTGTTGAGTATTTTGTTTTGTTTTGTTTTTGAGCAAGAAGCATCACATAACAAGAGCTGAGAATTAGAAAGATAAATCTCAGGTTGGATTAAAGTAGGCCATTACAAATGTTCAGGAGAAAGGTAAGGAGGTCTTGAATAAAAGTGGTAGTTTCTATTTTATACAAAACCCATAAAAAGTGAACAAGTCTCCTCAACCAACCCAAACATACTTCCTGTGTGGTGACACTCCATTTCATCCAATGGTTTTCTAGGATTTCAAAATTGGTTAAATGTTTTTGGCACTTCATCTGAAGCCAACAATTGATTGATTGATGTCTTGGCCTTGTTTATATATAGTTCTGACCTCTGCTTGATTGATTCAATTGAGAAGCGTTCTTATCACATAAAGGTACCAGGACCAAGAGCGGTAGGGTAATTGGTTAATTACTCAATTGACCCACCTTCCACCACTACCATATGCAGGCACACACACTTTTTTTTTTTCTTAAAAGGTATTAAAACTGTTCTCAAGAAGTGATTGGCATGGGGGATCATTCAGACTTAGCAGAGGTCCCAAGACTGGGCATCATCTAGCTCTTCTCCCTGGGTTTCTGTAAGGCAAAGGAATCTGCAGTTCATACAAAAGCTGTCTGAAATCTTCCAGGTTATATGGCAAGAGGAGGTTATCCCTCAGGAGTTCAAGGATGCCTCCACTATTCATCTCTATAAAGGAAAAGGAAATAGGTTGTCCTGTGACAATGGGTTGGGGGGAGGGGGAAGAGTGTCTCTCTCTTAGTCATTGCCAGTCACATTCTTGCCAGTCCTCCTTAATAGGCTAATCCTTCATCTGGAAGATGGTCATCTACCCTAGAGCCAGCGGCTTCACAAAGGGCCAGGGAACAGTCAATGTGGGGTTTGCTGCCCAACAGCTTACTTAGTATCTGTGTGACCCTGAGAGTCACTTCTTTCTGAGCCACTTTCCCTTTCTATAAAAATGAGACTAATAATACTTAGCTGGGGCTGCAGTGAGCAATGACACTCTCTCTTAATTTTCGAATACTCTATAAATGTGAGTTACAGAGTTTTAAAATCAATGCCCTCTCAGTAAACCAAGATCACTGAGGGCTGATACTGGGTCTTTTTTTTTTTAATCTTACTGTCCCAGCAGACAACATAGTACCTAAAACACAGTAGGGTCTTTAAAATGTTTATTTTCTTGATCATAGAACTATAGCCCCAGAACTGGAAGGGACCTCAAAGACCACCTCATCCAACCTCCTCATTTCACAGATGAGGAAAGTGAAATGACTTACCCAAGGTCACACAGGTAACAGGTAATGGAGGTGTGAATTGGATCCAGAGCCAAGGCTCTTTACAATGTACCACGAATTAAATTAAATTGAATTTATTGTTGAATTATCATAGGTAAGTCAAGATAATCCATGAAGAATTAAAAACTACTTTTATATTTTTAAAGTAGTTTTATAGCACTTCAAACTTGATTCATTTTATTGCTCCTTGAATGTGATGCGCAGCTCTGCCTTTGTAGAGCAATTGTGTTTATTCAGTTGCAAGGTTATTTTTTCTCTCACCCATCACAAACTGTTAACATTCCCCTTTCATTTTAGAATGGTAAGAGCCTCTTGTTCCACATAAAATCTGATGTTGGAGAAGCTTATCTATTAATCCCATCATCGGAGCCACCACTTAAACCTTGAAGGTGACCCAACTGGAGAAGAGTTGAAAAAGGTAGAAAATACAGCCTCCTTTCATTTGAGGAGCTCAAGAATATTGCCTCCTAAATAAAGGAATACATATTAGCAGAGGGATATGCAGTATCTGAACACTTGAGCCTTTGACCCTACTGATATTCTCTGTTAGAAAAATACAATTAGTACCATCACCATGAGGCTTACCCAATACAGTCCTGCAATTATTAGAAGGAAAATGAAGAATGAGACCCAGTATCATTGTGTACAAAAGCACTTGAATGAAAAGGAAATGGAGCAGCATGTTCCTTTAAAGGAACAGCCATTTTTCTAAAAAAAAAAATGAGATTCAAAGGTCACTATGGGATTATGTTGAGTCCACTTGTATAGCTGATGTTTCCAGCTGCAAAGAGGATAATAGTTAATAATAATAATAGTAGCTAACATTTCTATAGAGCCTATTATGTATTATGTTAAGCACTTTACATTTATTATCTCAACTGATTTTCAAAATTTATAATTACTTTACAATTATCTCATTTGACCCTTACAACAACCTTAGGGGATATGCATTATTATGATCCTTACTTTATGGATGAGGAAACTGACGCAAAGAGAGATTCAGTCACTTGCAAGAGTCACACATCTAGCAAGTGCATGAGACTGGGTTTAGACTCTAATCTTTCTGATGCCAAGCCCAGAGCTTTATCCACTTTGCCTCTCAGCTGCCCCAGGAAGCACATAGCTTTCTTCTATGTGGAAGAATTATCTTATTTTCTCTTTTTATTAGTCCCTGTGCCTGAGGAGGAGAATTAACTTCAACCTTCCTCCAGCCTTTTCCCCCCACCCATCTATAGGTGGAGCCCATCTGTCCCAACTCCTTTCAGGCGCCCCCATGAACTTGGCTTGTCCCTTTATCACCGCCCTCCACTATGGGGAAGGAGAGAGACTAGCCAGGCTCTTTAACTTTGAGAGAAGCACAAGGAGTCATCTGAGACACCTAAGACAATTGACTTTTTCTGAGGAAATAAGTCCTGCTCCTTACTCATCAAAATTTTTCCTCAAATATCACTGCTTCTCTCCGGTGTGCCCCTAGACTAATCTAGAAGTTCTAGATTTATGTGGTTTTTTTCTTGTCCCTGCTTTTGGGGAAGTCACTATATTGTTAGTAAAATCTCTTTGGTCCTTGTCAAATTCCCTGTCAGAGAAACCTCAGGACACACACACACACACACACACACACACACACACACACACACACACA